>NC_073259.2:48969852-49284705 GCF_029289425.2 Pan paniscus
GTGCCTGGTGCATAATAGGGCTTAATAAGAAATGCTCTTGGCCGGGCGTGGTGGCTCACGCCTGTAATCCCAGCACTTTTGGAAGCTAAGGCAGGCGGATTACCTGAGGTTGGGAGTTCAAGACCAGCCTGACCAACATGGAGAAACCCTGTCTATACTAAAAATACAAAAGATTTGCCAGCATGGTGGCACACGCCTGTAATCCCAGCTACTGGGGAGGCTGAGGCAGCAGAATCGCTTGAACTCGGGAGGCACAGGTTGTGGTGAGCCAAGACGTGCCATTGCACTGCAACTTGGGCTACGACAGTGAAACTCCGTCTCAAAAAAAAAAAAAAGCTATCTAGATGGCTTCAGAAACATTTGTTGAACTGATGAAATATTAAGCTTCTAAAGAAGTCTTTTAGTTTGCCCCTTGGAATTCTAGTCCTTTGACATGGCCTAATTAAAAGAAAACAATAACCACCAAAAGAGAGAGAGAGAGAGAGAGAAGGAAATCGATGTGTGGCCAAATATAACTGGGAAATACCCCCACCATATCCTCTCTTTGGGATTCACAAAGCCTCTCAGAAACCCTCCTGTAATGAATCCTGTTTGCCTGAATTTAGCAAAGCATTTCTTAAATTTATATGAACATGGAATTCTCTTTCCATTTGATTTCGGAATATGAAATATTAAATGCTATGCTAGGATCTTTCTAAAGTCCATGTTCGATAATAGAGGCAAAGAAAACTCTACAATGTATATATGTGTAAAAATTTTTTTTTAATCTTTTTTTTTTTTCTTTTGAGATAGTCTCCCTCTGGAGTACAGTGGCACTATCTTGGTTCACTGCAACCTCCACCTCCCAGGTTCAAGCAATTCTCATGCCTCAGCCTCCTGAGTAGCTGGGATTACAGGCGCACGCCACCACACCCAGCTAATTTTTGTATTTTCAGTAGAGATGGGGTTTTGCCATGTTGGCCAGGCTGGTCTTGAACTCCTGACCTCAAGTTATCCGCCTGCCTTGGCCTCCCACAGTGCTGGGATTACAGGCGTGAGCCACCGCGGCTGGCCTTAAAAATCTCTAAACACATAGGAAGTTGTCTCATTTGACTGGACAATGCAGCCATGCATGGATGCCACATTGTGCTTATTGCAAAGTACTGTTACCGAGCAATAGGCTTGCTTCCAGATGCACACAGAAGCCAGTACTATGGCACCAATTTTTAAGAAAAGAAAAAGCTTTATTGCAAGTTTGACTGGCAAGGAGACAGGAAGCAATGCTCAATCAAATCTGTCTCCCCGAGCTGGTTCTAGGGGCAGGTTTCATAGGCAGAGAGTAACTATGAGGGAGATAGGAAAATGCAAGGAGGCATGATCTGATTGGGTCATGCAAGAAAATGGTGTTGGGTCCTTGGTTTTCAAGTTCCTACTGCAACAAAATAGGTTACCCCTTCCTTCTTAATTTGGTCCCCATTTCTTTATCCTGGTATCTACGTTCTGCGCGTGGTTGACTTTTTCATTCTGGCTGGCTCCAGGGCACAAATCGGGCACACTTGGTTCATCTGGCCATGCTCAGGTTACATGACTTGCAGCCTGGGAGTCCATTGCAGCTGAGAAACCATTCATTATTTTTTTACTGGCAAAGTTGAACCAGATTGTACAGTGGGGCCACCTCTGCATTGACAATCAGATGTGTGATGTCCCTTCCCGCTGAGAACACTGTCTCTGACTGCTGTGGGGAAGGAGCCTGAGAGCGGGTTGTGGATTCTAACCCTGCTGTTGAGTGCAGGAAGAACTGTGCAGGCAATGGGGCTATTGTGTCTTCATTTCGATCCCAGGAATGAAAGCTCAGCTTAAAAAACATAATTATAATGGACTGTTTTTTTTTTAACCAATAATTAGTTTTTCTCCCACTAATTTATGTAAGGTATGGTATTCCTAAACATTCATTAATGTATTGTTTTTATACTTTGGAATGACTTTTGAGAATGATTATTAACTTTCTGTGTGTAGATTGTAATTATTACTAAGGGAGTTCGTTTTACATCCATGCTGTACCCATGTTTAGCCTGATTTGGTTTTACTAGCCCCTTGGTACTATCACAGCTCCTCCACCCTCCAAGCAGAAGATTGACTATATTTTTAAACTGGGTGTGAGGCCAGGTGTAGTGGCTCATGCCTGTAATCCCAGCACTTTGGCAGGCCAAAGCGGGTGGATCACCTGAGGTCGGGAGTTCAACACCAGCCTGACCAACATGGAGAAACCCCATCTCTACTAAAAATACAAAATTAGCCGAGTGTGGTGGTGCATGCCTGCAATCCCAGCTACTCGGGATTACAGCTGAGGCAGGAGAATCTCTTGAACCCAGGAGGCGGCGGCTGCGGTGAGCCGAGATCATGCCATTGCACTCCATCCTGGGCAACAAGAGTGAAACTCTGTCTCAAAAAAAACAAAAAACAAAAAAAAAACAAAAAAAAAAACTGGATGTGAAAGGAAGAAGTCACATGGTTGCTTCTTCACAAGGAATCTCTCTGACGTAAATCTGCATCCTTTCCCTCTTCTCTCCTGGCTGCACCTACCTGCACCTCCCTGCTACTCCTATGTCTCATACACAGAAAAAAGGCTTAGGATTTTTACCAAAGGTCTGGAAATTCCAGAAAAGGCTGCTAGCATCATAATATTTTTTCCCCTCTGTTCACTAAGTCAACAATTTAAACCCTGGTCCATCTCCAAATTCTCCCTCTTCTCAAATGCACCTTTGTTCCCTTTTTATTTTGAGAAAGTTTTTTTTTTTTTCTTTTTTTTAGACGGAGTCTTGCTCTGTCGCCAGGCTGTCATGCAGTGACGCGATCTTGGCTCACTGCAACGTCCACCTCCCGGGTTCAAGTGATTCTCCTGCCTCAGCCTCCCGTGTAGCTGCAACTACAGGCGCGTGCCACCACGCCCAGCTAATTTTTGTATTTTTAGTAGAGACAGGGTTTCACCATGTTGTCCAGGATGATCTCAATCTCTTGACCTCGTGATCCACCTGCCTCGGCCTTCCAAAGTGCTGGGATTACAGGCGTGAGCTACCACACTCGACCTTTTTTTTTTTTTCTATCAGGACCTAGTCCAGACCTCAGAATTCACAGGAAATTCAGGTGAGGGAAGGCTGTATGGGGCAGAGGTCTTCCTCACCTATGTATTTTACCACCATTGGGGTAAATGTCGGGTGGCCTTGTTTTCCACATAGGTGTAAAGCATCCATGTGGAAAGGCAATCATGGCCCCAGGGAACCACCTTGGATGGAAGGCAGATTCTGTCTTTCATGGCTACAGCTTCTCACAAAGGGGAGTCCATATACTTATACCCAGGATAGCAAACCTTCAGAGCCTCTTTCTTCCCCATATTCAGGGGCAGAAGAGAGGGCAGGAAGATAACTGACATGGTTTCTAAATGGCCACATTAAACAATGTCCACCTTTGTGTATCAGGTTAGAAAAAAAGACTAATGAGTGGTAAGAGAAGAAAGTGGTTAAAAAGAAAGAATGAAGACAGAAAAAAAATTAATGTCCTCGTAGATGTCTCAGACCAAATACAGTATTTACAGGTAATACTTGTACAAACTTTCTAAACCTGGGAATACACACACTCAAACACATGGACACATGTAATATATAATACAAATAAATATCAATTTATTTTATTGGGGTCAGTGGGTCCCGAGAAGAAATATGGAAGGATGATCACTTATAAGTTTCCATTTTTCAAAGGCCAGCAAGCAGTCCAGGGATACCATAGAGACAGCATTTCTGAATCTAAACAGAGAAAAAGGCTATAAAGGGGCCATTGTTCTCACCTGGAACTTTTCATCCTTACCTGTTTTTTTTTTTTTTTTTTAATTTAAAAATATCCCTGCAAAAGCATCTACCTTAAAACCTAATCAGCCAGTATCTTCATTATCAGACAGTTGTTAAAAACAATACACCTCTAAAAGTAGTAAGGGTTTATAGAATGATAACGGGGAGGGAGGATACACTAGGGAGAAGAACCCTGCCCCCATCAGCATTTCCTCAAGCCCACTCTAACCAAACCATTTATAATTAACTCCTCCTCCTGATAGGAGAACTAGTTCTGCTTATCCCCTCGCTGAAGAACAGTGACTTATCTTGCTGAGGCTCAGTGACTCATCTATTGTTTTGGTAGTTAAGATGAAAGTGTAAAGGGCATTTCAAATCAGCTAGAGTAAGAACATGATAGCCCTGCTGGTGGCTTCTCCTTTTATCTCTTCTGTGATATAAATACTACCCAAGGCTAAAGGCTGAATATTTGTTAATCTGGTCACTTAACAATGAGTCTTTAAAAAAAGTTGTTGAATTGTTTTTCCATAGGGATCCAAAAGGTCTAGTTATACATAAATAGGAGGAAAAAATGAGAGGAGATGCTTTTAAACAGTGTAGACCCTCTAAGAAGCAAGGAATGGGAAGAATGTTCCCTGCTGTAGGGTTATGTATTTTACAGATTTGCTAAGCACTGAGTATACCCTCATATTATGTGCTAAGCAAATTTGTAAAATGAGAGAAAACATTTCAACTCAGCTTCCTCTTTTCAATTCTCTCCTCATACTTGTCTTAAAGTCTGCTCTAGAAAAAGAGTATCAGCCGGACACGGTGGCTCACACCTGTAATCCCAGCACTTTGGGAGGCCAAGGTGGGTAGATCACCTGAGGTCAGGAGTTTGAGACCAGCCTGACCAACATGGTGAAACCCTGTCTCTACTAAAAATACAAAAACTAGCCAGGCATGGTGGCGGGCGCCTGTAATCCCAGTTACTCAGGAGGCTGAGGCAGAAGAATTGCTTGAACCCGGGAAGTGGAGGTTGCAGTGAGCCAAGATCACGCCATTGCACTCCAGTCTGGGCGACAAGATCAAGAGTGAAACTACGTCTCAAAAAAAAAAGAAAAGAAAAAGAAAAAAGAGTATCTACCTAGGTTGAAAATTAGAATATCTCCAAATATGAACCTAGTAAGGGTAAACTTAGCTTAAGTCTTTACTATGCTACTTAGAAGCTGTGTCAACTTGGGCAAATTGCTTAACTTTTGTATGTCAGTTTCCTTCTTTTGTGTGGGAAGAAGATACCTGATGGGGATAAAAATAGCTCACCCATTGTATATCAATGTTCTCCTCATGCAACAAATATTTACTTACTCTTACTGTGGGCTGTTCACTTGGGACATAGTGGTGAACAAGACACAGAACTCATCCTCAAGAAGCTTACAGTCTGATGAAAACTTTTATTTGAGTGCCTTACTACGTATGAGTCATGCATTTGCTAAGGACTTTCACATATGTGGCATCAATTAATCCTCACAATAGGAGTGTTATCACTCAGGATTTCTGGGCACTTACAACTTCCACTCTGATTGGCCTGTGGCTGAGTAGTTGTTCTTTCAATAAATATTTATTGAGGGCATACTATGTGCTGGGCACTGTGCTAGACACTGGAGATTTAGTGGAGAATCTTGTTGGTGGATCAGCTGTATTCATTGGGCACCTCTCGTGTGAGGTTCTGGTTTTCTCATTTAGTCTTCAACACCGTGGATGTGTGGTAGAAATTATCCCCAGTTTACAGAAGAGGAAACTGAGGTTCTGAGGGGTTAAACACAAAGGGCACATAACAAGGATATTTTCAAGGTTATAGTCTGAACTGCTGTAATAAAGAGACTGCGAAATATAGTGGTTTCATTCATTAATGTTTATATTTCTGTCCCTCTTAACAGGCCACTGTGAGCATGCATTTCAGGTTGTTGGGGCAGCTCTGCTCCATGATGTCGATCTGAAACCCAGATTTTCTTTCTCTTGCCACTGTCATCTCCTGCATGGCCAAAGCTAGGTCCCATCATAGTCATGTTTCAGCCTATGGGAAGGGGGAAAGACAATATTCAAGGCAAGTAGCTTTGTCTCAAAGTAGATGCCCCCAAATTGTGGAAATCCTTTCAAATTACATCCTGCTAACCTGAACTTAGCTGCATGGCCCCATCTAGCTGCAAGCGAGGCTGGGAAATGTAGCTTATGGCTGAGTAGTGCTGTGCCCACCTGAAACTTAGGAGATTCTACTAATTGGTACACATAAGGTCACAATGAACACTAAAACAGTTAGTAGTCTCTGGCATAGCTAGTAAGTGATGAAGCAGGAATTTAAACTCAGATTTGCTTGAATCCAATGCCATGTCACTACCTCTTAGACAAAAGAGCTAGAGAACTCTGGTTCTGTTATCTGTCTGTCTGCAATGTAAAATAATGAATAAAAAAATTTCATTGGCATAGTTTAGGAACAAACATAGTTTGGAATTGTATGTCAAGTTCCCAAAAATGTGGGGGTATTAAATTTTTTTTTTCTTATAGATGCCAATGTTTTCTCCACTTTTCTTGAAAACCTCTTAAACTTCTAGCAGCCTGGCCTTGTGACTGATATGAACTACTTACGTAAAAGTTATATAAGCTAGAGAAAAAAATATAGCCACTTAAAGAAAGAGGGAGAGAGAGAGAAAGAAAAAGAAAGAAAGAGAGAGAGAGAAAGAAAGAAAAGAAAAGAGAAAGAAAAAGGAAGGGAGGGAGGGAGAGAAGAAGGAAAGGAGGGAAGAAGGGAAAGAGGGAAGGAGGGAGGGAGGGAGGGAAGGAGGGAAGGAAACCAAACCTGCCATGTCCTTGCCAAATCTGTAACAGGAGATATTTTTAAAGTTGTATGGTGCAGCAAGCTATAAGTTTGCTTAAAGTTAGCTAATGCAGGAAGAGTTACTCAAGAAAACAGTAAAATGTCTTCTTTTTCTCAAAGCTTTCTCACCACCCAACCCCTACCAACAGAGATCTTTGAAACTATATGTTAGGCTGAAAGAGGAATAAACCATGTTTTCATATTCTTGGCAAAGAAACAGTGATTAACTAGTTTGTTGGGGTTTTTTTGTTTTTTTAATGTTTTAATGGGGTCTTACTCTGTTGCCCAGGCTGGCCTCAAACTCTTGGCCTCAAGCAATCCTCCCACCTTGGTCTCCTGAGTAGCTTGGACTACAGGCATGTGCTATCACACTCAGCTAGTGATCAGTTTCTTTAAAAAAAGGCAGAGGTTGGGGGAACTCTTTCTATTTCAGAGCAGAAAAAAACACCATGTCTATTTTAAACTACTGTTTCTATGTCACAAGCTTTGCTTGTTTTTATTTATTTTTCTCATCTTTACAAGTAAATTATTATATAGAGTGATGCATAGGTCTAATGGATAACCCAAGCCCATGGGTTCCTTTATAGCTGGGCTTCTTATGGTAAAATATACACTTTTTCTTTCCTTCTGTACACAATCACTAAAGAATAGTTGTCTGGACCACAGTCGACACAAACCCTTTCCCCTTCTTTCACTTTTTCTTTGTCCCTGAAATCTTATCTACTTGATCTTTGCTCCAGTCACTCCAAATGCTTTCTAAAAGCTTACTAAAGATCAGGCTGAGGTGGGAGGATCACTTGAGCCCAGGAGGTCGAGGCTGCAGTGAGCCAAGATCATGCCACTGCACTCCAGCCTGGGTGACAGAGTGAGGCCCTGTCTCAAAAAAATGTAGTTACCAAATTCAATGCTTTTATCATTGATTCTTTGATGCTTTTTTTTTTTTTTTTTGACACGGAGTCTCACTCTATTGCCCAGGCTGGAGTGCAATGGTGCGATCTCGGCTCACAGCAGCGTCCACCTCCTAGGTTGAAGCAATTCTCCTGCCTCAGCCTCTCAACTAGTTGGGACTACAGGTGTGAGCCACCATGCCTGGCTAATTTTTGTATTTTTAGTAGAGTTGGGGGTTTCACTGTGTTGGCTAGGCTGGTCTTGAACTCCTGGCCTCAAGTGATCCACCCATCTCGGCCTCAAAGTGCTGGGATTGTAGGCATGTGCCACCACACCCAGCCTGCAGCCTTTGATTCTACCAACCATTCCTGTCCTCTCATTTTTTCACATCTGAACTTTGAAAACATTTTACCCTTGACCCTCTGTTCTCTCTGTCCCTCAACAGCCCATTCCTGCCCATTGCTTCAACCTGCACCTCTATGTACATTGTGATGGATCTACCTCTATGGCTCTCCCATGAGGTCCAATCTTATATTCCTTCTTTCTTCCTTTTTTTTTTCTTTGAGACTGGGTCTCACTCTGTCACCCAGGCTGGAGTACAGTGGCATGCAACCTTGAACTCCTGGGCTGAAGTAATCCTCTTGCCTCAGACTCCCAAGTACCCGGGACTTACAGGCATGTGCCACCACACTCGGCTAGTTTTTTAATTTTTCTTAAAGATGGGGTCTCACTATGTTGCCCAGGCTGGTCTCGAACTCCTGGACTGAAGCAATCATCTCGCCTCAGGCTTCCAAAGTGCTAGGATTACAGGTGTGAACCACCACGCCTGACCGCAACGTTGTATTTCTAAGGCATTTCTGACTTAGTGTTTCTATTTAAATGACCCTACCAAAAGCAACAGGTGTGGCAGAGAACATGTTATATTTTTCTCCAAAGCCAGTTCCCTCTCCTAACGTTCCTAGTTCTGTCAGTGGTACCACCTATCTCCACCACCCTGGCTTGGAACCTTGGTAAATTAATCCTGATTGCTGGACCCATCACTAATTTCTTCTTTTCCCTAAAGAATGTCCTTTCTTTTCCTAATCTCCACATCAAAGCAGTCACTAAGTACTGTCAACACTGCCTTCATGATGTTTCTCACATCTTGTCGCTTCTCATCCTTTCCATATTGTCTGCTATCACTATGGTTTAGGACTTAGTGTCTAATCCTTGGATCATGGGAAGAATGGACTTCCTAACTTGTCTCCTACCTCAGGACTTTCTTCCTCTCCCACGCTCTGTTTCTACCAGAATCCACTCTGTACTCTGCTCCCACGTGAATCTTCTTAAAACATGACTTTCCTTCTATTAATTTCCCCATCAAGAAATCTTTAATAGCTGCCTGATGACTACAGTCCTAATGCTTTACTCTACTTTTTATTTTAACATATGCCAGACATTGATTACTATTGGGTGAATATACTTTCTCATCCCATCCTCAAGTTTATCTATTTCTTTCCACATCCACAGCTACCACCATAGTTCAAGCAATCACCACGTCTTATCTGGAGTATTACCATTGCCTTCTAACTGACCTCTATTTCTATTCTTGTCTCACTGCAATTCATCCCCAAGTTGGTCCGAGTGTTGTGGGTTATTGTTTTTTTGTTTTGCTTTTTTATTTGTTTGTTTGTTTGTTTTGAGATGGAGCCTTGCTCTGTCGCCCAGGCTGGAGTGCAATGGCGCAATCTTGGATCGCTGCAACCTCCGCCTCCTGGGTTCAAGCAATTCTCCTGTCTCAGCCTCCTGAGTAGCTGTGACTACAGGTGCACACCACCACGCCTGGCTAATTTTTGTATTTTTAGTAGAGACGGGGTTTCACCATATTGGTCAGGCTGGTCTCGAACTCCTGACCTTAGGCGATCCACCCACCTCGGCCTCCCAAAGTGCTGGGATTATAGGCGTAAGCCACTGTGCCCAACATGGGTTATTGTTAAGCTGATTTAACATTGCAGTTCATACTCCACAACCAGAGTGGTCTTTTAAAAAGTAAGTGGCTTCTGTGATAGCTGGCCTCCAGTGAACCATGTCTTTCCATATTCACATGCTCATGTGTTCACCTCCCTCATTTAATCTGAGTGCTGTCACTCACTTGAGCCAGTAGAATGCAGAAGTGATACTGTGCCAGTTTTAAAGCTGAAGCTTTAAGAAGTCTCAGCAGCTTCTACTTTTGTAATTTTAGATTCCGTGAGCTTTCATATGAGAGGTCTATGTATCTTGTTGGAGAGATCACGTTAGAGCAAGCTTGTCCAACCCACAGCCTGCAGGCAACATGCAGCCTGCAACTTTGAATGTGGCCCAACACAAATTTGTAAACTTTCTTAAAACATTATGAGATTTTTTTGTGATTTTTTGTTTTTAATTTTAGTTCATCAGCTATCGTTCTTGTTAGTGTATTTTATGTGTTGCCCAAGACAATTCTTCTTCTTCCATTGTGGCCCAGGGAAGCCAAAAGATTGGATATCTCTGCATTAGAGAGACGCTGAAACAACATGGAGAGAGAGAGAGTCCAGTTGTGCCAGTGTCCAGCAGAGTCCTGCTGTCTACTCATCTCAGCCAAGGTGCTAGAAAAGGGACTGAGCCATCTTGACCGTCCAGTTTAGTGGAACCCTCAACTAACTGTGGTCCCAGCTGACATCACACAAAGCAGAAGAACCAGGCAGCTGAGCCTGTCAACTCACAGAATTGTGAGAAATCATAAAACGGTAACTGCGTTAAAATACCAAGTTTTGAGATAGTTTGTTATGTAGCAATAGATAACCAAAACGCTTAAAACTAAATCCAGCTTCTGAACCTCACAGTAGCCTATAAGGCCCTACATGATCTGTCTCCTGCCTAACATCCTGGACCTCATGTTCTATTCCACTTGGTGTGTCCTGCCGTATGGCTTATACCTATATGCCGTATGGCATGTAGTATGTCTCTCAGACATACTATCTGCTTGGAATGCAGTTGACCTACCCAGACAGCACATTGGAAGCAGATCTCTTCTTTTTTATTTTTTATTTTTATTTTTGAGACCGTATTGCTTTGTTGTCCAGGCTGGAGTGCAGAGGTGCGATCTTGGCTCACTGCACCCTCTGCCTCCCGGGTTCAAGCAATTCCCCTGCCTCAGCCTCCCAAGTAGCTGGGACTGCAGGCACACACCATGGTGCCCCGCTAATTTTTGTATTTTTGTAGAGACAGGATTTTGCCATGTTGACTGGGCTTGTCTCGAACTCCTGACCTCAGGTCATCCACCTGCCTTGGCATCCCAAAATGCTAGTATTACAGGTGTGAGCCACCATGCCCGAAAGCAGAGCTCCTCTTGTTCTCTTCTCCTCCTCCCCACTCTACCATGCCAGTTTACTTGCTTCAGAGTAATTATTATTCTCTAAAAATTCCCATGTGTGTACTTGCTTATTGCCTATCTCTCCTCTCCGCTCCCTCTAGAACCTAAGCTTCAAGAAAGCAGACACCTTGTCTATCTGGTCAACCAGATGAAGATTTATCATGAAGCTAAGGTTGCTTATGCTCAGGGGCCCTCATTTGCATATGCCCCTTCCAAAGCCACATACTTAGTTTTGTATTTGTAATTTTGTGTTCCTTTTCTTAAAGAAGGTTCCTCAAATTGTTTAAACCTCAGGCCTCTGTCAAAGAAAAACAGCCACACATCAGTTAAAATGGTAAAACAGATTTTATTTAATAACTACTGACAGTGAGGAAGAGTTGAACTCCAACCCAAGTTGTACAGAGGTGATGGGGCTTTTCTTTTCTTTTTCTTTTTTATTTTTTTAGACAGGGTCTCACCTGTTACCCAGGCTGGAGTGCAGTGGTGCGATCTCGGCTCACAGCAACCTCCGTCTCCCAAGTTCAGGTGATTCTCCTTCCTCAGCCTCCCGAGTAGTTGGGATTACAGGTGTGTGCTGCCATGTCCAGCTAATTTTTGTATTTTTAGTAGAGATCGGGTTTCACCATGTTGGCCAGGCTGGTCTCAAACTCCTGGCCTCAGGTTATTCACCCACCTCAGCCTCCCAAAGTGCTGGGATTACAGGCATGAGCTGGCAGGCTGGGTGGCTGGTGATAGGGCTTTTCAAAGGGAGAATGAGGGAGTGGGAAGGGGGCATGGCAAGGGCTTGAGCAGAGTTAGGGAAGTGAAAAACCATAAAAAGCTGGAAGGGGAATGGATCTATGTGAAATCCATCTGGGTTTGCTAATCGGCATTTGTCAAATTTAAGCTTCTAACCCTCCCAGAGAGATGGGGAGTTGGGCCCTATCATTTAGCTTCCGCATTCATCTTCTTTGAACAGCACTTTCATCCTGTCACTTCCCTGTTTCAGAAATCTTCAGCAACTCCCACATGAATGGAGAATGAAATTCAGATCTCTGAGCCTGCCATTCAAGGCCGGCTACAACCTGCTTATTCACCCTTACCTCCTACTTCTTGTCTTCATAAACACTACCATAGCCAGACAGGTCTCTTTACAGCTTCCTGAACATTCCTGGCTCCTTCCATCTACCCATTACTTCACATTACATCATCTGGAGATCAACTTTCCTCCACTCTTAGCCCCCTGTGAACCTTATCCCTGCTTCAAGATCCTTCTCCGTGAAGCCTTTCCAGACTCAGGTAGACCCCGTGTTCTCTCCCTTTTCTGAATTCTGGCCAGGCAGGCCATTCGTTTAGAACTGCCTGCCATCCATGACTAGTTCCCTTTTCTCACCGAGCCCTGCCTGCTGATCTGGATTATACAAGCACTTCGTCCCAGGACCATATCCTCACTGCAGCCATTCCTAGTTTAGAGGCCCCAGTGGAGATTGAGGTCCCAGAGAGGCCAGTTGGGTTGTGTATTTGGAACCCACTGAGAATAAATAACAGAATTTTATAGCTTCTTTGAAACCGAGTAAAATCACCAGAAATGTGAACAGAAAAGAAATAAAGTCATGTAAGATAGGGATATAATAATTTAGTGTAAGTTCCTAAATCACAAATTCTTCAAAGGTAGCTCTATAATAGTTCTGGAAAAATACCTGGTGCAGGAGCATTTACTGCAAGATTGCACACCCAAAGATATTACAGTATAGCAATTGATAATGTGGTGATAATGGTGGCAGTGAGATTGCTGGCAATGCAAAGCAAACTCTAGTCCTTTAAGGTAAATGAGACATTGGTATTGTTTGATGGGGTCCTGCAATGAGCAGAAATTATTCACTGCTTTCTATGTTAACAACACCAAAGGAAACAAAGTTTTTCCAAAGGGGAGAATAATTTATATTTCATTTTTTAAAAAATAGTTACATTTTCCCCAAGGCATAATGGAAGAGTCTCCTTCAAACAATATACTTCTAGAAAATAAAGTACTTTTAGGAAATGGGGAAGAGCTTTTGTTTCCTGCTAGCATCAGGCTTTTTGTCTTCTTTTGTGTCTTCTTTTCAGCGATAGGCAAAACGACAGTTTTTTAGTAGAAGTTAAAATTATAGCCCTACTAAAATCTACTAAAATACAGTATTTTATTTCAGTTTAGACTCATTTCCAATTGCATTTAATCTTTTCCAGGCTCGTTATTGCTTTTTTCTTACAATTTCCAATGTGAAATGACATTTTTAGTCTCTTTTGCCCTCTATTGAATTGCCCTGGTAATAACAGTAACTAGCAAAATTCTAGTTCTCTAGCATGTAGGAGAAGACATAAATATTTGATCTCAGATCAGTGATGTGTGTAATTGTTGCTATAGAGAAAATCTTTGATTGCTGCCCAAATCTGGAGGCTTATTAAAATTTAATTTCTGGATCTTTTCCACATATATAAAACTCAGGACATTTCATAGTATATAAAGTAACCCTTCCCTGTTCCTATGGCAAGCTACTCTTTCTCCCAGGGATGGAGCAGTAAGAAATGCGTCTCATCCACAGGAATAGGATTTAGATATGAAAGAGTAATTCCTTCAATGAGTACCGAAAAATTCAGGAAAGAAATATCAAGGGAAATTGTGGATCATCATGTCTAGAAATCATCACATATGAGAGAGATTCTGATTGGTCTGCATAACTTTTGGATTATTAATATGGCTAGTTTCTGAAAAATTATAGTAAAGCAAAAGAGGAAAAAATAGATATGAAAGTAATTAATATATTAGCTTGCCTTCATAATTTAATAGCAATTAAATGCTATTCATAAATTATATTTGCAGAATTCCAACCATAAAAAACATAAATTATGCAAAATTATTTGGGCAACAATGGCAGAAGTACAATATGTAAAGTTTTTCCTTTTAATACTTACATTACAATTGTAAGTGGGATTTGGCTACTGGCTGACTCATCTCATTATATCCAGATGAATGAAGTACTAAAGAAGCAGATAATCCTGAAGCTTAATTTTATGTGTTAGTTTCAAAGCCTCTCAGCTGTACTCAAAGCTGTTATAGTAGCACAATTGACTGATCTATCTTCTACCTCTTCTGGTTTCCCTCCTTCCCTGATAGGATAGGACATGAATCCTAAGGGATTAAAAAAAAATTAGCAAAGCAATAATGTAGGTAATCCAAGAGGGCTAGATATACGTATCTTCCCTTAGATAATTCAAGATTGACCGAAAAGTAAATGTAAAAACAATCTAATGAGATTTTTAGAAATCTAAAGAGCTCGGATTCTCTTGTTGGCATGCATTATGCAATTAATTTCACTACTGGGATTGAAGATTAGAATGACTAAAAGTACAAGTTAAGAAAATAGACTCTGGAGTTGGCCGGGCGCGGTGGCTCACACCTGTAATCCCAGCACTTTGGGAGGCTGAGGCGGGTGGATCACTTGAGGTCAGGAGTTCGAGACCAGACTGGCCAACATGGTGAAACCCTGTCTCTACTAAAAGTACAAAAATTAGCCGGATGTGGTGGCATGCGCCTGTTATCCCTGCTACTTGGGAGGCTGAGGCAGGAGAATTGCTTGAACCTGGGAGGTGGAGATTGCAGTGAGCCAAGATTGCGCCACTGCACTCCAGCCTGGATAATGGAATGAGACTGTTTGTCTCAAGAAAAAAAAAAGAAACTAGACTCTGGAGTCAAACAATCTAAAAGTTCAACATGGGTTACGCCACTTAGTTGCTGTGAGATCTTAAGCAAGTTATGTAACTCGCTAGGCCTCAATTTCCTCATTTGGGTAATGAAAAAAATAAAACTTCATAGAGTTGTTCTGAAAGTTAAATGAGAAAATATCTTTAAAATACTAGAAAAGGACTTGGCCAGAACAGACTTCTGATTAATACTAGTCATTATTAGCATCATCACAATGATTATAATTCTCAACATTGTTATTTTAGCATTAATAATAAAGATAATAGTAATAGCCTGAAGAAGGAAAATTTCCCTAGGCATTTGCTAGAAAAGAAAGCAAAGAGAGGAGGTCTGACTTCTGTGCATGCTTCCACCCTGGACTTACATCATGCTTGCAACTCAATATTGTGTTTGAGGCTGTGACCCAGGGCAGGATAAAGCCCACAATATTTCTTGGCATCACCCATGGGACACCATTGTGATCTTGTGTTTACTGTCTACTTTCTAAGCAGAGTTCTGAGTTGTTCAGGTGACTGATCAACCAGCAACCATGGAAGTCATGAGCTGTCGGTTATGTAGTTCTTCATTTTGGGTATACATGGTCCTGGTTTGGGCCAAAAATTAGAATGAGGGACTTATTTGACTTTATAACTTCTTCATATAGAAAACTGTTATACAACCCTGGGCCCCAAAAGTCAGACAGGATGAGATTTTTATTCTCAAGACATATGCATAATTCTGAAGTAAAAAGTAGCAATTTGTTTCAAATATAGAAATATGGAAATTGAATATGAGAAGTTATTTTTCTTTTTTGCCGTACTATTTGAAAAGTCCATGATCATTATTTCTGAAAATTAATATGTATCATATTAAACTACTTAAACAGGGTAAAAACTATGCCATGAAAATAAATTATCCTGCCACCCTAACCCTGGTATTTGAGTTTACTTTCTCAGAAATAAATATTATTACTGTTTGATTATTATGTTAAACATAATCTTTGAATCAAGATACCTTCCTCTGGGATTTTCTTGGTGTTATACTGAGCAGGGGTCTAAATATCAGAAGACTCCTCATCATCAAATTAAAAAACAATTGGGCCAAGCATGGTGGCTCAAGCCTCTAATCCCAGCACTTTGGGGGCCGAGGCAGGCAGATCACTTGAGGTCAGCAGTTCGAGACCAGCCTGGCCAACATGGTGAAACCTTGTCTATACAAAAAATACTAAAATTAGGCCGGGGGAATCCCAGCACTTTCGGAGGCTGAGGCGGGCAGATCATGAGGTCAAGAGATAGAGGGCATCCTGGCCAACATGCTGAAACCCCGTCTCTACTAAAAATACAAAACATTAGCTAAGTGTGGTGGTGTGTGCCTGTAGTCCCAACTACTGGGGAGGCTGAGGCAGGAGAATTGCTTGAACCTAGGAGGCGGAGATGGCAGTGAGCCAAGATCACGCCACTACACTCTAGCCTGGTGACAGAGCAAGACTCCATCTCAAAAAAAAAAAAAAAAAATTAGCCTGGTGTGGTGGCACATGCCTGTAGTCCCAGCTACTTGGGAGACTGAGGCAGGAGAATCACTTGAATCCTGGAGGCAGAGATTGCAGTGAGCCGAGATCACACCACTGCACTCCAGCTGGGGCACCAGCAAGACTCCATCTCAAAAAACAAAACAAAAGAAAACAATTGCTTTGTCACTCTAGAAACTCTAAGGAGGCAAAGTCAGATATGTTGTGTCAAAATCTCTAAAGGGATGCTCCTAATGGTTCCAGTATTATAAAATGACCTGGGAAAAGCACTGAGGATCTTTTCTAATTAGATATGGACCTAGATTTTAAATTTGGCTTTGGGACCAGGACTATCCCATTACCTTAATTTGGATCTGAAAAATTTAACATGATTTACATGCATAGTTCTGAATACAGTTTAATTAGGCACATATGATTGCAGGATAAATACAGACAGAGGAGTGTTATTTTTGTGTGTCTTGTTATCTCCAAGCTAAATATGAATGGCAACAGCAGTGCAACACTTGAATTGTTCTACATTTGTTATCCTACAAAATGGGCTCTTCTTGGGTGATAACTTTTAAACAATCAGAAACCCAATAAGATATTTTGGTCATTGTCCTTCAGTTAGCTGCTACATGGTATGCTTAGTTAGTTGCATTATCTTTTCAGTTGGACCTTTGACTTGATAGAAACTGATGATAAAAAGATGAGGTTTTTTTCCTGCTCACAAACATCTTTTATTATTAGTAGTAGTAGTATTATCATCATCATCATTAGTATGAGACAGAGTTTCTCTCTGTCACCCATATTGGAGTGCAGTGGCACCATCTCAGCTCACTGCAACCTCTACCTCCCAGGTTCAAGTGATTCTCCTGTCTCAGCCTCCCAAGTAGCTGAGATTTCAGGCACCCACCACCATGCCTGGCTAATTTTGTATTTTTAGTAGAGACAGGGTTTCACCATATTGGCCAGGCTGGTCTTGAACTCCTGATCTCAAGTGATCCACTTGCCTTGGCCTCCTAAAATGCTGGGATTACAAGTGTGAGCCATTGTGTCCAGCCCACAAACATCTTTTATATCAGGTAAAAGTAGATCAGTGGTCAGAAATTATAGCAGATGGCAAATTGTGTGTTGCCAGTAACAAGCTATAAGTTATGCCTCCTCTGCCAATACATTTCACACTCTTCTGCTATTGAGTTACTGCTTAGTGGCCTTTCGTTTCAACTTGAAGAACTTTTTAAAGCATTTATTTTAAGGTAGGTGTAGTGGTGATGAACTTCAGCTTTTGTTTGTCTGGGAAAGTCTTTATCTCGCTTTCATTTTTGAAGGAGAGTTTTTCTGGGTATGGTATTCTTGGCTGGCAGGCTTTCTTCTTTAGTACTTCAAATACATCATCCCACTCCCTTTTGGCTTGTGAGGTTTCTGCTTTACCTCTCTTTCATTTTTGAAGGAGAGTTTTTCTGGGTATGGTATTCTTTGTTGGCAGGTTTTTCTTCTTTCAGTACTTCAAATATATCATCCTACTCCCTTTTGGCTTGTGAGGTTTCTGCTGAAAAATCTGCTGATAATCTACTGGAGGACCCCTTGTATGTGACAAATTGTTTCTCTTGCTGCTTTCAAAATTGGTATTGTCTTTGGCTTTTGACAATTTGATTATAATGCATTTCAGTGTGGATTTCTTTTTTTTTTCTTTTTCTTTTCTTTCTTTCTTTTTTTATCTCTTTTTGACTTGAAGTCTTGCTCTGTTGCCTAGGCTCAAGTGCAGTGGCATGATCTTGGCTCACTGCAACCACTGCCTCTCAGTTTCAAGTGATTCTCGTGCCTCAGCCTCCCGAGTAGCTGGGATTACAGGCACCCGCCACCATGCCCAGCTACTTTTTGTATTTTTAGTAGAGATGGGGTTTCATCATGTTGGTCAGGCTTCTCACGAACTCCTGACCTCAAATGATCTGCCCACCTTGGCCTCCCAAAGTGCTGGGATTACAGGAGTGAGCCACTGTGCCTGGCCCATGGATTTCCCTAGGTTCATATTTGGCATCCCTTTGGGTTTCTTGGATCTGGATGTTCATTCCCTTCCTCAGATTTGAGAAGCTGTCAGTTGTTATTTCTTTGAATCAGTTTCCTCATTCTTTCTCTCTTTCTTCTCCTTTTGAAACTCTCACAATACATATTTGGTCTGCTTAATGGTGTTCTGTAATTCTTTTAGGCTTATTTTTACTCTTTTTCATTCTTTTCTCTTTTTGCTCCTCTGAAGGAATTATTATCAGTGACCTGTCTTTGAGTTCACTGATCCTTTCTTCTGCTTGATCTAGTATGCTGCTGAACCCCTCTAGTGAATTTTTCAGGTCATTTATGTTCTTCAGCTTCATATCTTATATTTCTCTTTGATGCTTTTAAATATTTGCTACCTCTTCCTTGAAATTCTCATTTTGTTCATGCATTGTTTCTCTTAACCTCAATGAGCATCTTCATGAGAGCTATTTTTAATTCTCTATCAGACAAGTTAAATAACTGTTTCATTAGGTCATTTTCTGAAGATTTATTTCGTTCCATTGTTTGGAACATCTTTGCCTGGTGCTTCATTTTTCTTGACCCCCTGTGTTGTGTCTACATGTTAGACAAAGCGGGTACCTCTCTCAGTCTTCATAAACTGGCATGGTAAAGGTGAAGACCCCCACCAGTCAGCCTAGTCATAGATTATGAGGGTCTCTTCCAACTCCTTCCCTCCCCAGGAAGAAGCAGTTAGCTGTGTTTTGCCTATTTGCCCTGTGCTAAGCCATGGGTAGGGGAGAGCTATGGCATCTACTAGCCAGAGCTACTGTTTCTTCTCTCCTCCAGGTGACTAGATTGTACTGAACCCATTAGAGCTTCAGGACTGGTGAGACAGATGCAAGTTCTTTGGGAAGGCCTGGAGGAGTTATGGTACTGGACACATGGATCAATTCTTTCCCTCCTCAGGAGAGGCTAAATGCTGGCATTCTCATAAGCTTGCTCTGTGCTGAGCAGGGGAGAGGAACAATGACATCTACCAGCCCAAGTCACTGTATCCATTTTCCTCCAGGTGGTTAGACTGTGCCAAATCTTTCAGCGTTCCAAGACTGGAAAAACAGAAGTGAGTCCTTTCTGGAGCCCCCTCAGAAGAGTTAGGGTGCTGTGAACCAACCCCTTTTATCCTCTAGGTGAAACTTGGAGCTAGTGGGTCTCTTCTTGATTGTATGGCACTGTGCCAGGGCAGTGTCTCTAGCAAGAGGGTGTCTTGAGTCTCCCTAATAGTTTCAGTGAGTTGGTTTCATAGTCTCCTGGCATGCAGAAGTCTTTCAATTCATTTCTGATTTCTCACAAAGGAATTTGTCCATGAATTGTTGCTAAATCGATGTGTCTGTGGGCTGGGTTGAGGTGGGCCCAAGCTTCCTACTCTGCCACCAGAATGCATTCATTCATTCATTCTTTCTTTTGCTCGCTCTCTTTCTCTCTTTCTTTCTTTTTCTTTCCTCTTTCTCGTGCCTTCTCACTTGGGGCGCCAGCCATTGATATGGGATTGCTCTTTTCCCCAAAGAAATATATGTTAACATGTATTAACCACTAAAATTGAGCATTAGCTCTTCTTTCAGCTGCTCTTTATAGATGACAAATGCAGGTGAAGAAGGTGTTCTCTGAATTTAGAGAGATTACCTCAAAGAAGAAAGGTATTGTCTATTAATAGATACTAGGGAGACTTGGGAAGTTTGAATAAGCTTACCAGGGTTAAGTTTCTGAGAGGTAGGGTTGAAGATTTTTAACTGGAAAAGTTGATACTTCATCAGTTAGAATCTATTATCTCTAAAGTAAGACTGAGTTATAAAGAGTCAAGAAGACTGACAATCAAGGAGTCTAGAAGAATCCAATTTTTTTCTCAAGAAAAAATACAGAATCTGAAAAACTAATATTAATTATCATAAGTATGTTCTTTAAGAAGGTGGGATGGAATACTAAGCACTTGGGATTTCAACAGCATTTCACTTAGTCTTACTCCATTTTGTTGTTGTTGTTTCTTAATATTTTTTTCTTTTTCTTTTTTTTTTTTAGCATCTATTGTTGGGGTGATCGGACCTAACACCAGGTTGTGGGGACAACGAAGTCCGGAAGAGTGAAAGGAATGAGAAAAGACAGTTTGAGAGAGAAAGTGGGCCCAGGGGGCCAATGCGAGTATGGAGGCTGTGAAGGCCCGGAGCCCTGGAAGCCCAGACTATTTACTGGTAATCAAACAAAGAAACAGGTGGTGAGAATGTGGGGTTGAAAGGGAGCATTGCATTAAGCACATGATTTACAGCTGTGATGGTTTAGCGTATGCTCTGCTACTTGAGATAATGGAGAGCAGATTCTTTTAACTCAAGATACAATAGATCCTGGGAGAGCAGGGAGCAAGGAGCCAGCCAGCCTAGACACATTCCAGAGGCCATGAGCCCTGGATTCTTTCCAAGCCACAAGGGGTTTTATGCCCTGGGCTTAGATTATGGTGCATCAGGGTAGCCTTCCACCCTTTGGCGCAGAGCTTGGTGTTCCAAAGGCCACGAGGGGTTTTAGACCCAGGATCCCAGACGTATTTCGAGACTTTTTTATATTATGTCAGACATGTAAGCCCTGCCTCAGCTTCTCTCCCAACACTCAGCTTTTCTCCTAACATTTATTAAATAGCTCCTATGTGCAAAGCAGTGTGCCGGGTACCTTAGTCACAGTGGGCACCAACATTTAACCAGTCGCTGGCTACATGAACCTTAGAAATGCTTAGATAAAAAAGGTACATATTAGCAGTTATGTTATATATATAAATTGTGTAAATAAGTTATTTTATACCAAAAAAGTATGTATTTTCCAGTGCAACTTAATTAATTGGTATTCTGATTTATACATCAATCTAAGATGACTTGGTTAATATGAGTCCACAAGAGGCTATCTAGATACGTGGGTTAAATTGAGTTTCTACACCTGCTAAGCTGAGAGCCAAACTGTGGTGCTTGGAGACGCATTAAAGGCACAATCACTCTTGGCAGTGCTTCTGGGTGCTCAGCAGGCATCTCACCCTAAGAACTCTAGGCCATTCTGATTCATTTCAGTAGTAGGGAGCAAGTTCTTTCTTTTTTTTTTTTTTTTTTTTTTGAGATGGAGTCTCGCTCTGTTGCCAGGCTGTCAGGCTGGGGTGCAATGACGCTTCTCTGCTCACTGCAACCTCTGCCTCCCAGGGTCAAGCAATTCTCCTGCCTCAGCCTCCCCAGAGTAGCTGGGACTACAGGTGCACGCCACCACACCCAGCTAATTTTTGTATTTTTAGTAGAGACGGGGTTTCACCATGTTGGCCAGGATGGTCTCAATCTCGTGACCTTGTGATCCACCCACCTTGGCCTCCCAAAGTGCTGGAATTACAGGCGTGAGCCATCGTGCCCGGCCGGGAGCAAGTTCTTATACCAGTTCACATATACCACTACACAGATGCCCTCACTGAAAAATATGAAAAATAAACATAGAGTTTTGTTTTTGTTTTAAATAATAAGAGGTGGGTATGAGGGGGATTTTTCAAATTAGAAATATTGGCATTAGAAGGTAGATATAATTCAACAGTTAAAGAAAGTGTAATTAAAAACCATGATTTACTCTGGGCCGAGGATGAGGCGGGTCGGGCGTCCCCACACCGGGCCCAGGCACCGGGAGTGGGCGTCTGGGCAGCACCGGGTGATGGCCCTGCTGCTGGTGCTCCTCGCCTCCTGGGGCCTTGGGCAATGAGGGGGCTGGTGGGCATGGGCCGAGTGGCCGTGGGTGCCATGGAGGGGGTGCTGTACAAGTGGACCAACTATCTGAGCGGTTGGCAGCCTTGATGGTTCCTTCTCTGTGGGGGAATATTGTCCTATTATGATTCTCCTGAAGATGCCTGGAAAGGTTGAAAAGGGAGCATACAAATGGCAGTCTGTGAAATTGAAGTTCATTCTGTAGATAATACATGCATGGACCTGATAATCCCCGGGGAACAGTATTTCTACCTGAAGGCCAGAAGTGTGCCTGAAAGATAGCGGCGGCTGGTGGCCCTGGGATCAGCCGAGGCTTGCCTGACTGACAGTAGGACCCAGAAGGATAAAGAGTTTGCTGAAAACACTGAAAACTTGAAAACCAAAATGTCAGAACTAAGACTCTGCTGTGACCTCCTTGTTCAGCAAGTAGATAAAACAAAAGAAGTGACCACAACTGGTGTGTCCAATTCTGAGGAGGGAATTGATGTGGGAATCAATGCTGAAATCAACCTGTAATACTTTTCTGAAGACCTTGGAAGAATGCATGCAGATTGCAAATGCAGCCTTCACCTCTGAGCTGCTCTACCACACTCCACCAGGATCACCACAGCTGGCCATGCTCAAGTCCAGCAAGATGAAACATCCTATTATACCAATTCATAATTCATTGGAAAGGCAAATGGAGTTGAGCACTTGTGAAAATGGATCTTTAAATATGGAAATAAATGGTGAGGAAGAAATCCTAATGAAAAATAAGAATTCCTTATATTTGAAATCTGCAGAGATAGACTGCAGCATATCAAGTGAGGAAAATACAGATGATAATATAACCGTCCAAGGTGAAATAATGAAGGAAGATGGAATGGAAAACCTGAAAAATCATGACAATAACTTGTCTCAGTCTGGATCAGACTCAAGTTGCTCTCCAGAATGCCTCTGGGAGGAAGGCAAAGAAGTTATCCCAACTTTCTTTAGTACCATGAACACAAGCTTTAGTGACATTGAACTTCTGGAAGACAGTGGCATTCCCACAGAAGCATTCTTGGCATCATGTTGTGCTGTGGTTCCAGTATTAGACAAACTTGGCCCTACAGTGTTTGCTCCTGTTAAGATGGATCTTGTTGGAAATATTAAGAAAGTAAATCAGAAGTATATAACCAACAAAGAAGAGTTTACCACTCTCCAGAAGATAGTTCTGCACGAGTGGAGGCGGATGTAGCCCAGGTTCGGAACTCAGCGACTGAAGCCCTCTTGTGGCTGAAGAGAGGTCTCCAATTTTTTAAGGGATTTTTGACAGAAGTGAAAAATGGGGAAAAGGATATCCAGACAGCCCTGAATAACGCATATGGTAAAACATTGCGGCAACACCATGGCTGGGTAGTTCGAGGGGTTTTTGCGTTAGCTTTAAGGACAACTCCATCCTATGAAGATTTTGTGGCCGCGTTAACCATAAAGGAAGGTGACCACCAGAAAGAAGCTTTCAGTATTGGGATGCAGAGGGACCTCAGCCTTTACCTCCCTGCCATGGATAAGCAGATGGCCATACTGGATGCTTTATAAGAGGTCCATGGGCTGGAATCTGATGAGGTGGTATGATGGCTGCTGGGCAGCACCTCCTAACTTCAGGGAATAAAGTGCTAAAGTGTAAAAAAAATAAAAATATAAATAAATAAATAAATAAATAAAATTAAAAAAAATAAAAATCATGATTTCACAGCATCAATCATGCTTTTTATATTCCAAACTTCAAGAATTCATCCTATTATATTTTTATTATTTTACATTCAGAAATTACCCAAAGCATTGATCTAAATCTACCATGTGATTACAAATTTCTTAAAAAGTCACGAAGTCCTTCACAAATTATTCATTTACTAAAGATTAAGTGTTATATTGGCTATTACATTCTCTAATAAATCATCTTATCGATTATTTGTACAAAGGATTTACACATTTGACTATGGTTTTTAGCTTGCTGCTTATTAAATCTTAAGCCCTTGGAAGATGAAATTTTAAAAATGCTTGAGATAATATATTTTACATGAATTGAATGATTCAAAAACAACCATAAAAAAGCAAATTCAATTGTATCTACTTGGAATTGCTAAATGAGTTCCATCTATATGGTTTTTAATTGTCCTCTATCTTGTAACTTTTACCAGTATTTCATAACTAGATGTTTTCCTTAATTACTCTGGCCCTACAATGAGAATAAAAATAAGCTAGCACAAACATACCCTGACACAATTGTGCAGAAAACTCACCTTGGACTTTGCTAATGCATGCAAAGCATATCCCCAAGGCTTCCTTTTTTTCTAGTCTCTTTTTTCCCAGGGGACGGCTCTGGAAGTGATCAACAGATTGTCTCCCTCTGAAGGGTATGGCTTGAGTTGAAAAAGATTTCAACCATAAATAGGTATTTATTTTTTTTGTGCCTGGAGAATATATGCTCATTAATTTTAAGAAATTTCAGCATTGTGATTTATTACAATAATAGTAATAATAATACTGCTAAAATTGGCATCATGTATATATTAAGTACTTAACCGGGTTATAACACCACATTGTTATGTAACATGAAAAGTCATTACTTAACATTGAGTTCATTAAAGCCACACACACAAAATATAAATTACAAAGGAAATGGGCAAGTACATTCTCAAAATATGTAAAATTTCAGTGCTTTCTATATGGTTAGCACTATGTCAAATGCATTATGTGTATTCACTCCTAATCTTCATGACAACTTTGGAAAATAGATACTATTAGTCTCCCCATGTTAGAGGTAAAGAAAGTAGAGTCGGCTGGGTGCGGTGGCTCACGCCTGTAATCCCAGCACTTTGGGAGGCTGAGGCAGATGGATCACTTGAGGTCTGGAGTTCGAGACCAGCCTGACCAACATGGTGAAACCCTGTCTCTACTAAAAATACAAAATTAGCCAGGCGTGGTGGTGCATGCCTGTAATCCCAGCTACTTGGGAGGCTGAGGCAGGAGAGTCACTTGAACCCGGGAGGCTGTAGTTGCAGTGAGCCGAGATCGTGCCACACTCCACCCTGGGCAACAAGAGTGAAACTCTTCTAAGAAAAAAAAAAAGAAAGAAAGAAAAAGAAAGTAGAGTCACAGAGACATGGCAAGTTAGTGTCAAGATCTGGACCCAGGCAGTCTGGCTCCAGTGCTGGAAGTCTTTACCATCAAGCTATGTTACTGCTTTGTGACACCACAGAATCACAAATACTATGATTCTGAACAAATCACAGAAAAGAACCAGGGAAGAGAAATTAGGGAACCCAGAAGAGAAATCAAGGATCATTTATTTCAGTTCTTTTTAAGATACATAATCACTATTTTCCCAAGCCCATGGATAAAACTAATGTTGCAAAACAATATTGGTGGGCAGTGTCTATGCCATACCAGGAGAGGAGAGAGGGCATTAGCTGTTAGACTTCAAAGGTTCTGGTCTGGCCAGTAAGATCACATTTGTGGGAGACAGATGTATCTTACCCAGATATAATTCAAAGGTCATCACCCAGCAACCTTCTGATTATTTTGTTTTCCACATCAGTCTGTCGAAAGGGAGAGTATGCTCTTATTACAAAGGCATGATTGTTCTGATACCTGAGACAGCAATGTCTTTTTACAAATTAATAGCCTGATATTTATCTTTATATGCCCTGCCCCAAGAATCTACCACACAACATATCCCCCTGGTCATCCTGCATTAGATGTAAGGGGAAAGCTAGTGAGCACCACACCCCCAACAGTACTCAGAAGTCCCTCCCTTTCCCCATCCTTTCACTGCACTTGGGCCAAACCACTGGTGCTTTAGAATGGAGGGCTCCAGGAGTTTGCATCGTCCCCCAAACAAATTGACCCTTGGTGGCCCACCCTTGCATTCCCAACCCATGTCCCCCAGCACTTCAGGCCCTCCAAGTGTGTCATTAGTTACAACAAAAAATTCTCAAAACAACAATAACAATAATTATATCAAAATCCTGGAGTCACTGTGATAAAGAAACTGAGGCTCAGAGAGTTTAGATGACAATCAAGGAGAGAGCTGAGCAGGACCAAATCCAATCTCCTGCTTCTCTGCTCTATGCTGCCCCCTGGTGGTGCACTGGTGGTGCACTGCCCCCTTTGGTGCACCAGCTTCCAAAGGCACCTTGCGGAACATGTTCTCCCTCCCCGTCCCTTCCATTCTTTCTCTCTGAAGAAGAGAAAGGGATAAACTACTGATGCACAGAAAACTAACTTAGGAGTTGAGTCAGAAAGACATGTTCTTGTCCATAGTTCAAACCAGTTTTTCCAAATATTTTGAGAAAAGATGACCCCGTCATGAATTCAAATTTAACTAAAATGCTGTGATTGCATTACAAGCAAATTTAAAAGGTCCATTTGTGTATGACTTGATATTCTGAAAGATGAGAAAAGTATAGTAGCCTTTGGAACATATTGCTGTAATGCCACTGGCAAATTATTTTTAGAGAACACCATAGAACCTTACCATTCTACCTTTCTAGACTATATAGTTTATATATTTTATTGACCTTCGGATCTGTGAGAAGGACACAAATATTGGCAACATTATACTGCCAATATAAAGGATATTATACTGGCAATATAAAGGATATTGTTTCTAGACCAGCCTGGGCAACATTGCGAGACCCCTTCTCTACAAAATAAATAAATTTTTAAAAAGTTGGCCAGATGTGGTGGCTCACGCCTGTAATCCCAGCACTTTGGGAGGCCCAGGCAGGTGGATCACCTGAGGCCAGGAGTTTGAGACCAGCCTGGCCAACATGGTGAAACCCCATTTCTATTAAAAATACAAAAATTAGCCAGGTGTGGTGGTGCACGCCTGTAGTCCCAGCTACTCGGGAGGCTGAGACAGGAGAATTGCTTGGACCCAGGAGGAGAAGGTTGCAGTGAGCCGAGATCATGCCACTGCACTCCAGCCTGGGCAACAGAGTGAGACTCCATCTCAAAACAAAACAAACAAACAAAAAACATTGATTCTTTTTAAAGTATTTCAAAGGAATCTGCTGTATTTGGTATATGTTTTCATTTTCTTCTGACGTATTCCTAGTAATATATGTGCATGTAACTGTCATGTAACAAGATAGTAACATGGAATTGCTACTTTCAGTTTATAGCCTCAGAAGCAGGTATCCAAAATTTCACATACATCCACATACATTTACACATATATTATACATATGTGTATATATAATTATATGTTGATTACTATATTCTACTAAATCTTAGAAAGGTATGTGAAGAGAAAAACATTCTGGTCAAAGCAAACTCACATACTCAAGTTAAAAATCAAGTGTAACCTTAGAAACCATCTTTCTAAATTCATAAGCCAAAAAACAAAGTTTCAATTTCCTATTTCTTTAGTTTACTCTAAGAGAAAGAGGGCTCCGGTCACTTAAAATTTTGCAAAATCTGTTTCAATCACATTTCACAAGACACTTGCTACAGCAGTGAATTTGAACCCAAGAGTAAATAGCAATTCTGTAAACATTAACTCTTTCTTGCAATCTACAATATGGTCTCTAGACCAGCTGTTCTCCACAACAGGTGCAACAGATGGTATCATTCTCCAGTGCTCACTTAGAGGCCTTTGTTGTGCCCTTTCTACCAGTGGGCAAAAGTGAATACTTACTTTGGTGAATTGTATTCATCTTCTCAGAGGACAGAGGGCTTTAGTTTTGGCTCCCTTTCCAATAGTCTGGTTGTTCACAGTGTAGTAACTAGGAAATTTTCGGGTCGTGGTTCTGTCTGTTGGCTGTGAGAAGAAAGAACAGATCAAACCTCTGTAGAGTTGGCTTGGAATCTGTTGAGTTATATGCTGGGTTTGGGGGGTTTTTCTTTCATAAATTCATCAAAGTATGAATTCCTCTGCTTTGGAAGTAGTGACATCTTTAATATGGGAGAAGAGACATTGTACTTGTTAAGTCATGATGTCTGCAGAAGGTTCTGAACAAAATCTACTAAAGACAGTAATGTTGAAAATAGATAATGAAGGGACTTCAATTTAGAATGATAGGAAAATCCAGTTGCTTGCTTTCATTTTCCAAATCATGCAGGAAAAGAAAAGTGAGTGGAGGTTTAGAAAAGGATATATACAAATGTGAGCATTTAGAAAACTGCTGATCTTAAGTCTACATAATGATTTAAATTACTTCAAATATATGAGTTGTTTTGATAATGCCAGAAATGTAGGCAGTAATCTATTTTCTACTTCTATTGCTTGTCAATTATAGCAGGAAGTCTTCAAGATGTAAATTACACAAAGAATTGTTCTTACCATAAGCAGTACTATACTTCAGTAGTTTGCTAAAGGAGTAGACAGTGCAGGGACATATCATAGAATTTTAGCATAGTTAAAACACCTCAGCAAGTTCACAGAAATCCCTTATACAACTTGCATCATGGATGTCAAAGAGCTCTTCCTTAAGTGTTTTCAGTAATAAGAGAATCACCATCTCAAAAGGCAAATCATTCTGTTTTCTAATCATTAGCCTGTTCTTTTTCATTTTAAGGTTGGAATCTATCACTTGTAACTTCATCTCTTGGTCTGCTCTCTGAAGCTGTAAAAATAAAATCTTTCCTCTTCTATCTTTTAACCTACTTGATATTTAAAGTTCACTATTGTATTTTGCTTAAGTCTTTCCCCTTTCCTGAATAAGTATCCCCATTTTCTCAAAGCAATCTTAATATAATCAATAATATTTAATTCCTCATCCACCATCCCCGATAGTGCTCAAGTTTGAGCTTTTGAAATCTCTAACACATTCTTATATCTTGAAACTCTCTTCCTCTTTTATCTCTGTTTCCCCTCTTGAAGATAACCAAGCAAATTCCCTCTCTCCCAAGCCCTCTAGTTTTCATTTTATTTCTCTTTCCTTCTTCAAAGTTGATGTTTTTGAAAAAGTATTTTGTGCTCACTTCCCCACTTCCATCCTTTCAAAGCCATTGTAATCTAGTGTTCATCTTCATATGCTGCCGAAATCATGTGTGATAGTATCCCTGTTGACCCTTAAAGATCAGTGGGCAAAGGGATCTGAGAGTACTTAAAGATCTGTGGTCAAAGGGATCTGAGAGTGGACCTAAGTGTGAGACAGACACAGTTTCTTGGATCCACCACTTGCTAGTTTTGTGACTTTGGCTATGTATTTAACTTCTTTCAGTCATTGTTTCCTCATTTTGATAAAAAGAATTATTGTGAAACATAATGCAAGGAAAGCGTTAAAGTATCTGGCCTGCAGTTTGTGACCAACATCTTTGGTAGTCATTATTATTATTATTATTTGCCCTCACCAATGGTTATCTTACTTCATTTTTGCTGCTGTAACAAAGTATCCAAGACTGAGTAATTTATAAAGAATAGAAACTCATTTGCTTATAATTGTAGAGGCTGGGAAGTCCAAGACCAAGACACTAGTAGATTCAGTTGTCTGGCGAGGGCTGCTGTCTGCTTCCAAGATGGCCTCTGTAGCTACATCCTCTGAAGGGGAGGAACATGATGTCCTCACATGTGGCAGAAGGGTAAGCAAGCCTCTTTTAAAAGGGCCTCAGTCCCATTCACAAAGTGGGGAGACTTAATGGCCTAATCACCTCTTAAAGGCCCCATTTCTTAATACCATTTCATTGGCCATTAAGTTTCAACACCTGAATTTTGGAGGGGACACATTCAAACCGTAGCAGCCATCAAACTTTGGTGTGCATCAGGCTCACCTGGTGGATTTGTTAAAACATAGATTGTTGGGCCCTATCCCCCAGTCTGGAGTGGGGTCTGAGAATATGCATTTCTAACAAGTTCTCTGGTGATGCTGACAATGCTGGTTCAGGAACCATACTTTAAGAACCACTGTGGCCACAGTCTTTGCCATGAGAAAAGGACCAGCAGCATTGACATCACCTGGAAGCCTTTTTCGAACTTTCCCAGTCAGATCATTCATTTTCATGATTGATAAGTGAATCATATTCTGGGTGTTAACAATTCACCAAATGATTCCTATGCACATGAAAGTTTGAGAAGCATGGGCCTATCATGAGATATTTCTTGGTCCTCATATCTGTTGAGTCCAGAATATCTAGTGCTTTATCTCTCCCTTTTTAGATACTCCTTTATCTTTCAAATATAATTTTCTCCTGGTTTTCCTTCTGTCTCTGTGACTATTTCTTCTCAATCTGCTTTTTTGTTGTCTATAGCAAAAATCCTCCATTGGGTTTTATTTTCTCCTGTTTCCACACCACATACTTGTATTGTTTAAGATTAGATTCAACAGGAAATAATAGTAAGCCCACCAAAACAATGGTTTAAACAAGATAAAAGACCATTTTTTTTCTCATGTCAAATGTAGGCAGTCCAGTGATGGACTGCTAAACTGCTCCACAAAGCTTTTAGTCACTCAAGCTACTTCTATTCTGGTTCTTCATACTTCATAGCTTCCATTTCCAAGGTCACTGAGGTTTAAATACCACAGATATCACATGTGCACATCAGCTTCCAGGAAGGAGGAAGGGATGCACAAAAAAAGGGCAAAAGGCAGCTGCCACATTCTAAAATCTGCCTCCTGATACATCTGATTATAATTGGCCAGAACTTAGTGATCTGGCCACAGCCAGCTGTACTGGACAGTGGAAAATGTAGTTTGGCTCAGTTAAAAAGTGAAGATATGGGGAGGCTGGCCAAGATGGCCAGCTAGAAGCAGCTAGTGTGCGCTGCTCTCACAGAGAGAAATAGAAGGGGAGAGTAAATACAGAAACTTCAACTGAAATGTTCAGGTATACACATTGGGATTTATCAAGAAAACAACTCAACCCATGGAGAATGGGGAAAAGCAAGTCAGGATGACTGCCCGCCCGGGAGTGACATGGAGTGGAGCTAGGGGAGCCTCCCCCACTCAGGGAAGCAGTGAGTGAGTAAGTGACCCCAGGAACCCTGCTTCACCCACGGATCTTTGCAGCTCTTGGGCTAGGAGATCCCCTTGTGATTCTACACCACCAAGGCCTGCGGTCTGACACACAGAGCTACATGGCAGAGAAGCTTCTCAGGCACATGTGGAGCTCCGGGCCTTTCAGATATCCGGACTTCCCAGAAAAAGCAACTGCACCTCTGGCAAAGTGGGAGGTTAGACTCCTGTACATGCCCTTAGGAAAGGGGCTGAATTCAGGGGACTGAGCAGCAACACTGCAGGCCCTGCTTCCGTGGCATCTTGCAGGATAAGACTCTCTGGCTTGGAACTGCAGCCAGCCACTGGTAGTGGCAGCATTACACCTACCTGAGACAGCTCCCAGAGGGAGGGGTGGGCCACCATCTTTGCTGTTTTGTAGCCTTAGGTATTGTTGCCTTCAGTGAAGCTGCCCTATGGAAAAGTGGCCAGACTGCTTTTTTACACTGGTTCCTAACCCTGCTTCTCCTCACTGGGCAGGATCTCCCAGCTGGGTTCACCAGCCACATTTGCCAGTGTTTTCCAGCTGGCAGTGGTTCTGAGCCTCCCTGGAACAGAGCTCCCAGGGGGAGGGATGGAGCGACATCTTTGCTGTTTCACAACCTTAGCAGTTGTTGCCATAGGGCTCTAGGGAGTCCAAGGCAACAAAAGACTAGAGTGGTCCCCTGGCACAGCACAGAGGTTCTACAGAGAAACAGCCACACAGCATTTTCACATGAGTCCCAGATCCTGCTTCTCTTCACTGGGCAGAATCTCCCAACTGAGGTCTGCAACCACCTCTGCTGGTGTGTTCAGGCTGGCAACAGGTCTGTACCTCCTTGGGATGGAGCTCCCAGATGGAGGGGCAGGCCACTGTCTTTGCTTTTTGACAGCCTTTACTGTTGATACCTTCAGGTGCTGGAAATCCGAGGTGACTAGGGACTGGAGCAGACCTCCAGCACACTGGAATAGCCTTATGGAAAAGTGGCCAGACTGTTATGTGGGTCCCTGATCCCATATCTCCTCACTGGGAAAGTCCTTCTGGCCCGGGTCTCTAGCCACCCCACACTGGGGCTATCAAGCCAGTAGCAGCTCTGCAACTCCCTGGGTCAGAGCACCCAGTGGGAGGGGGGGTTTGCCATCTTTGCTGTCTCACAGCCCTCACTCTGGCTGTCTTCAGGCTCTGAAAAGTCTCCCATGGACTATGTTAAAACATAGATTGCTGGGCCCTATCCGCCAGTCTGAAGTGGGGTCTGAGAATATGCATTTCTAACAAGTTCTCTGGTGATGCTGACAATGCTGGTTCAGGAACCATACTTTAAGAACCACTGTGGCCATAGTCTTTGCCATGAGAAAAGGATCAGCAGCATTGACATCACCTGGAAGCCTTTTTTGAACTTTCCCAGTCAGATCATTCATTTTCATGATTGATAAATGAATCATATTCTGGGTGTCAACAATTCACCAGATGATTCCTATGCACATTAATGTTTGAGTCTCCCATGGACTCTCCAGAGCTGTGATCCCCAGCACAAAGCACCCACCTCGTGAAAAAGTGGCTGGACTGTTCTCCACACAGGCTGGTCTTCACTTCTTCTCACAGGGCAGGACCACCAGACCTGGGACTCCAGCACAACCACCTTGCCCCCATCTGACCCCTTCAATCAGAGGCAGCCCAGCATTTAAAGGAGCACCTACACACAGAGATGAGAAAGAACTGATGCAATAATTCTGGCAACTCAAATGGCCAGAGTGTCTTATGTCCTCCATACAACTGCTGTAGTTCTCCAACAAGGGATCTTAACCAGGCTGAGTTGGTTGACATGACAGAACTAGAATTCAGAATATGCATAAGAGCAAATATAATCAAGATTCAGGAGAACAGCAAAACCCAATCCAAGTCACAATAAAATGATACAGGAGCTGACAGATGAAATAGCCAGTATAAGTAATAAACTAACTGCTCTGATAGAGCTGAAAAACACACTGCAAGAGTTTCACAATGCAGTTGCAAATATCAAGGGCAGAATAGATCAAGCTGAGGAAAGAACCTCAGAACTTAAAGACTGGCTCTGTGAAATGAGACCATCAGACCAAAATAAAAAAAAAATGAATGAAAAGGAAGGAACAAAACCTCTGAGAAATGTGGGACTTTGTAAAGAGGCTAAATCTACAAATCATTGACATCTCTGAAAGGGACAGGGAGAAAACAAGCAACTTGGAAAACATATTTCAGGATATCATCCATGAAAACCTCCTCAATCTCGCCAGAGAGGCTAACAGTCAAATTCAGGAAATACAGAGGAACCCTGCAAGATTTAACACAAGAAGATCATCCCCAGGACACATAATTGTTAGATTTTCCAAGGTTGAAATGAAAGACAGAATGTTAAAGGCAGCTAGAGACAAAGGGCAGGTTTCCTACAAAAGGAACCCCATCAGGCTAACAGCAGACCTTTCAGCAGAAACCCTACAAGCCGGAAGAGATTGAGTTCCTATATTCAATATTCTTAAAGAAAAGGAATCTTCAATCAAGAATTTCATAGCCAGCCAAACTAAGCTTCCTCAGCAAGGGAAAAATAAGATCCTTTTCAGATAAGCAAATGCTGAGGGAGTTTATTACCACCAAATCTTACAAGAGATCTTGAAAGCAGCATTAAATATGGAAAGAAAACACCATAACCACCCAATACAAAAACACACTGAAGTCCACAGACCAGTGACATTATGTAGCAACCACACTAACAAGCTGGTATAATAACCAGCTAACAACACAAAGACAGGATCAAACCTACACATATCAGTACTAACCTTGAATGTAAACAGGCTAAATGCCTCATTTAAAAGGCATGGAGTGGCAAGCTGGATAAACAAAACCAAGACCCAAAGGTATGCTGTCTTTAAGAGACTCATGTCACATGCAATGATACTCTTAGGTTCAAAATAAAGGGATGGAGGAAAATCTACCACACAAATGGAAATCAGACAAAAAATGGAGGTTGCAATCCTAATTTCAGACAAAACAGGGTTTAAACCAACAAAGATAAAAAAAAAACAAAAAAAAACAAAGACGAGTATTACATAATGGTAAAGGGTTCAATTCAACAACAAGACCTGACTATCCTAAATATATATGGACCCAACACAGGAGCACTCAGATTCATAGAGCAAGCTTTACCTACAAAGAGACTTAGTGGGAGACTTCAGCACTCCACTGACAATATCAGACAGATCATTGAGGCAGAAAATTAACAAAGATATTCAGGACCTGAACTCAACATTGAACCAAATGAATCTGATAGACATCTACAGAACTCATTGCAATCTAACATCACAACGAAAAGAACTAAAGAAGCAAGAGCAAACCAACCCCAAAGCTAGCAGAAGAGAAGAGATAACCAAAATCAGAGCTGACTTGAAGGAGATCAAGACACAAAAAAAATCCAAAAGATCAACAAATCCAGGAGTCGTTTTTTGAAAAAAAAAATAATAATAATAAGATAGGCCACTAGCAGCCGGGCATGGTGGCTCACACTTGTAATCCCAGCACTTTGGGAGGCCAAGGCGAGTGGATCACTTGAGGTCAGGAGTTCGAGACCAGCCTGGCCAATGTGGTGAAACCCTATCTCTACTAAAAATACAAAAATTAGCTGGGTGTGGTGGCACATGCCTGTAGTCCCAGCTACTGAGGAGGCTGAGGCAGGAGGATTGCATGAACCCAGGAGGCAGAGGTGGCAGTGAACCAAGATCGCACCACTGCACTCCAACCTGGTCAATAGAGCAAAATTCCTTCTCAAAAAAAAAAAAGAAAAAAGAAAGGAAAAGATAGACCACTAGCTAGACTAATAAAGAAGAAAAGAGAGACAATCCAAATAAACACAATTTGAAACAACAAAGGGGATGTTAACCACTGACCCCACAGAAATACAAACAACCAACAGAGACTACTACAAATACCTCTATGCACACAAACTAGAAAGACTTAGAAGAGATAAATTCCTGGACACATACACCCTCCCAAAACTGAACCAGGAAGAAATTGATTCCCTAAACAGACCAATAATGAGCTCTGAAATTGAATCAGTAATAAATAGCCTACCAACCAAAAAAAAAAAAACAAAAAACCTGAGGACCAGACAGATTCACAGCCAAATTTTATCAGATATACAAAGAGCTGGTACCATTCCTACTAAAACTATTCCAAAAATTTGAGGTGAAGGGACTCCTTCCCAATTCATTCTAGGAGGCTAGCATCATTCTGATACCAAAACCTGACAGAGACACAACAAAAAAACTTCAGGCCAATATCCTTGGTGAACATCGATGACAAAATCCTCAACAAAATAACTACAAACCGAATCCAGCAGCATGTCAAAAAGCTAATCCACCATGACCAATAGGCTTTATCCCTGGGATTCAAGGTTGGATCAACATATGCAAATTAATAAAGGTGATTCCTCACATAAACAGAACTGAAGACAAAAACCACATGATTATTTCAATAGATGCAGAAAAGGCTTTTGATAAAATTCAATATCCCTTCAAGATAAAAATTCTCAATAAACTAGGTATGGAAGGACCACACCTCAAAATAATAAGAGCCATCTATGAAAAACCCACAATCAACATCATACTGAATGGGCAAAAACTGAAAACATTCCCCGTTGAAAACTGGCATAAGGCAAGGATGCCCTCTCTCACCATTCCTATTCAACATAATATTGGAAGTCCTGGCCAGAGCAATGAGGCAAGAGAAAGAAATAAAGGGCATCCCAATAGGAAGAGAGGAAGTCAAACTATCCCTGTTTGTAGACAATATGATTCTATACCTAGAAAACCCCATAGTCTCAGCCCAAAAGCTCCTTCAGCTGATAAACAACTTCAGCAAAGTTTCAGGATACAAAATCAATGTGCAAAAAATCACTAACATTCCTATACACTGACAATAGCCAAGCCAAAAGCCAAATCAGGAATGTAATCTCATTCACAATTGTCACAAAGAGAACGGAATACCTAGGAATACAGCTAACCAGGGAGGTGAAGGATCTCTACAATGAGAACTATGAAACACTGCCCAAAGAAATCAGAGATGACATAAATGGAAAAATATTCCATGCTCATGGATAGGAAGAATCAATATCATTAAAATGGCCATACTGCCTAAAACAATTTACAGATTCAGTGCTATTCCTATTAAACTACCATTGACATTCTTCATAAATCTAGAAAAAAACTATTTTTAAATTTATGTGGAACCAAAAAAGGGCCCGAATAGCCAAGGCAATGCTAAGCAAAAAGAGCAAAGCTGAAGGCATCATGCTACCTGACTTCAAACTATACTACAGGGCTACAGTAACCAAAACATCTTGGACAGCATGGTACTGGTACAAAAGCACACACTAGACCAATGGAACAGAATAGTGAGCCCAGAAATAAGGCTGCACACCTAAAACCATTTGATCTTTGACAAAGCCAACAAAAGGAAGCAATGGGTAAAGTACTCCCTATTCAATAAATGGTGCCAGGATAACTGGCTAGCCATATCCAGAAGACTGAAACTGGACCCCTTCCTTACACCATATACGAAAATCAACTCAGTGTGGATTAAATACTTAAATGTAAAACCCCAAACTATAAAAACCCTGGAAGACAACTTAGGCAATGTTGTTCTGGACATACTAACTGGCAAAGATTTCTTGACAAAGATACCAAAAGCAATTGCAACAAAAGCAGACATTGACAAATAGGATCTAATTAAACTACAGAGCTTCTGCACAGAAAAAGAAACTATCAACAGAGTAAACAAACAACCTACAGAATAGGAGAAAATATTTGCAAGCTGTGCATCTGACAAAGGTCTAATATCCAGCATCTATAAGAAACTTATGCAAATTTACAAGAGAAAAACAACCCCATTAAAATGTGGGCAAAGGACATGAACCCTTGTCAAAAGAAGACATACATGTGGCCAAGCAACATATGTAAAATGCTCAACATCACTAATCATTAGAGAAATGCAAATCAAAACGACAGTGAGATGCAATCTCACACCAGTCATAATGGCTATTATTAAAAAGTCAAAAAATAACATGTTAGCGAGGACGCAGAGAAAAGGGAATGCTTATACACTTTTGGTGGGAGTGTAAATTAGTTCAGCCACAGTGGAAAGCGATGTGGTGATTCCTCAAAGAGCTAAAAACAGAATTACTATTTGACACAGCAATCCCACTACTGGGTATATACCCAAAGGAATATAAATTGTTCTACCAGAAAGACACATGCACATGTATGTTCATTGCAGCACTATTTAAAATAGCAAAGATAGAATCAACCTGAATGCCTATCAATGGCAGACTGGATTTTTAAAATGTGGTGCATATACACCAGGGGTCCCCAAATGCCAGGGGTCCATGGCTTGTTAGGGATGGGGCTGCACAGCAGGAGGTGAGCGGCAGGTGAGCAAGCATGACTGCCTGAGCTCCACCTCTTGTCAGATTAACGGCAGCATTAGATTCTCATAGGAACTTCAACCCTATTGTGAAGTGCATATGTGAGGGATCTAGGTTGCATGCCCTTTAACCACCCTGCCACCTTCCATTTCCCCCATCATCCCCCCACCCCTCTGTTGGTGGAAAAAGTGTCTTTCACAAAACAAGTCCCTGGAGCCAAAAATGTTGAGGATTGCTGGTATATACCATGGAATACTATGCATCCATAAAAGATGATGAGATCATGTCCGTTGCAGGAACATGGATGGAGCTGGAGGCCATTATCCTTAGTAAACTTATGCAGAAACAGAAAACCAAATACTGTATGTTCTCACCAGTGGGAACTGGATAATGAGAACACATGGACACAAAGAAGAGAACAACAGACACTAGGTCCTACTTGATGGTGAAGGGTGGGAGGAGGGAGAGGATCAGAAAAAATAACTGTTGGGAACTAGGCTTAGTACCTGGGTGACAAAATAGCCCATACAAAAAAACCCCATGACACGAGTTTACTTATATAACACACCTGCACATGTACCCTTCAATCTAAAATCAAAAAAATTAAAAAGTGACAATATGACTTACTATGTAAGAAGGTCAGCTAGCAGTCTGCCATAATCTGCTGCATGTTTTATAATATATCCGTGTATCATCCATCTTTACGTAGAATACAGTCAACTCTCCTCAAGGGAGGTAGATTAGTTTTCTAGGGATGTCATAATAAACTAGCATAAGCTGGATGGCTAAAACAACAGAAGTTATTGACTCACAGTTCTGGGGGCTAGAGTTCCAAGATCAATGTGTTGGCAGGGTTGTTTCCTCTTTCTTTGACTTAGAGTGGCTGTCTGTATAGTGGATATATACACAAAGGGGTGTACACCCCCTGCGATGTTGGGAGTAATATCATCCTCTCCACCCCTGAATATTAGGATAAATATCACAGAAAGGTGTACACCCCCTGCGATACTGGAAGTAATGTCATCCTCTCCCCCAGTGAAAATTCAGAACAATATCATAGAAGGGTTGTACGCCCCCTGCGATATTGGGAGTAATATCCTCTTCCACCCTGGACATTAGAAACCATAACACAGGGAAGGTGTACACCTCTGCAATTCTGTGAGTAATGCCATATTCTTTCCCACTGGATATTAGAAAAAATATCACAGGGGGTGTGTAGACCCCCTGTGATATTGGGAGTAATATCATCCTCTCCCCACCTGAATATTAGGAACAAAATCACAGGGTGGGTGTACATGTCCTGCCATATTATGAGTAATATCATGATCTCCCCTTCTGGACATTAGGAAAAATATCACAGAAGTGGTGTACACTTCCTGCGATATTGGGAGTAATATTATCCTCTCACCCCCTGGATATTAGAAGCAATAACACAAGGGGTGTGTATACACTTTGTGATATTGTGAGTAATATCCTCTCCCCCCATGGATTTTAGAAAGTATATCACAGGGGCGGTGTATACCCCCTGCGATATTGGGAGTAATATCATCCCCTCCTTCCCTGAATATTAGGAACCATATCACTGGGGGTAGGGTGTACATTCCCTGCGATATTGGGAGTAATATCATTCTCTACGTGGATATTAGGAACAATATCACGGGGTGGGGGGATGTACAGCCTCTGCGACATTGGGAGTAATATCGGCTCCCATCTTGGATAATAGGAACAATATCACAAAGGGGGTATACACCCCCTAAGATATTGAAAGCAATATCATCAATATACTCCCCAACTGGATATTAAGAACATTATCACAAGGGAGGTGAACACCACCAGTGATATTGGGAGTGATATCATTCTCTCTTCCTCTAAATGTTAAGAACAGTATCACAAGGGGGGTGCACACCCCCTGTGATATAGGGAGTAATATTTTCTCCCCCCCCCGGATATTAGAAATAATATCACAAAGGGGGTGTACACCTGCTGCGATATTGGGAGTAATATCCTATTCCCCCATGGATATTAGGAACAATATCACAAGGTTGGTGTACACCCCCTGTGATACTGGAAGTAATATCTTCTTCTCCACCCCTGGATATTAGAAACAATATCACGGTGGGGGGCGGGGTTGGTGTACAGCCTCTGTGATATTGGGAGTAATATCATCCTTTTCCTCCCTGGGTATTACAAACAATATCACAGGAGGGTGTACACCCCCCCCCCCCGCGATATTGGTAGGAATATCATCGTCTTTTCCAGTGGATATTAGGAACAATATCATAGGGTGAGTGTACAACCCCTGCAATATTTGGAGTAATATCATTCTCTCCCCTCGTGGATATTAGGAACAGTATTACCAGAAGGTGTACACGTCCTGCGATATTGGGAGTAATATTATCGTCTCCCCCCTGGATATTAGAAATAATATCGCAGGGAAGATGTACAGCACCAGCGATATTGGGAGCAATATTGTCCTCTCTTTTCATAGATATTAGGAACAGTATCACAGCGGGGTTGTACACCGCCTGCGATATTGAATGTAATATCATCCTCCCCCCCGCTGGGTATTAGGAACAATATCACAGGGGAGATGTACAACCCCTGCAATATTAGGAGTAATATCATCCTCTGCCCCCCTGGATATTAAGAACAATATCACAAAAAAGGTGTACATTCACTGTGATATTGGGAGTAATGTTATCCTCTCACCCCCTGGATATTGGGAACTGTATCACAGGGTGGTCGTACACACCCTGCGACAGTGGGAGTAATATCATCCTATCCCCCTTTGGATATTAGGAACAATGTCACAGGGGGTGTGTACACTCACTGCAATATAGGGAGTAATGTCATCCTCTTTACCCTTGGATATTAGGTACAATATCACGGAGGGTGCACACCCCTCTGCGATATTGAGAGTAATATCATCCTCTTTCCCCCTGTCTATTAGAAAAAACAATATCACAGGGGGAGTGTACCCCTTTTGCGATATTGACAGTAATATCACCATCTCTTCCCCTGGATATTAGGAACAATATCACAAGGAAGGTGTACACTCACTGTGATACTGAAAGTAATATTATCCTCTCCTCTCGTGATATTAGGAACAATGTCACTGGGTGAGGTGTAATATCATCCTCTCCTCCCCTGGATATTTGGAACAATATCACGGGGGTGGTGTATATCCCCTGCGATATAGGGAGTAATATCATCTTTTTCTTCCTCAGGTATTAGGAACAATATTACAGGGGGGCTGTACACTTCCTGTGGTATTAGGAGTAATATTATCCTCTCCCCTTCTAGATATTAGGAACAATATCACAGAAGGGATGTACACATGCTGTGATATTGGGAGTAAAATCATTCTCTCCCCCCCCTGGATATTAGGAACAATATCAACAAAGGGGTGTACACCCCCTGCGATATTGGGAGTAATACCATTCTCTCCCCTTCTGAATATTAGCAACAATATCACAGGGGGTTATACACCCCTTGCAATATTGGGAGTAATATCATCCTCTCCCCACCTGGATATTAGGAACAATATCACAGGAAGGTGTACACCCACTGCGATTTGGGGAGTAATATCATCTTTTTCCTTCCTGGATATTACGAAAAATATCAGCGGTGAAGTGTACACCCACTGCGATATTGGAAGGACAATCATCCTCTTTCCCCTGGATATTACGAACAAGACCACATGGGGGGGTGGGGGTGTATACACTCTGCGATATTGAAAGTAATATCATCCTTTTTGCTTTTGGATATTAGGATCAATATCACAGAAGGGTGTATAACCTCTCCCCGCCGGATATTACAAACAATACCACAGGGGAATGTACATCCTCTGTGATATTGGGAGTAATATCATCCTCTCCCCCGCCCTTGGATATTATGAACAATATCACAGAGGGGTGTACTCCTCTGCGATATTGGGAATAATATTATCCTCTCCTCCCCTGGATATTACGAACAATATCATAGGGGGTGTACACAATACACAAACAATTACAACAATATTACAGAGTCGTGTACACCTCCTGTGATATTGAGAGTAAATTAATCCTCCTTCCCCCTGGATATTACCAACAATATCATGGTGGGTGGGGGGGTGAACACACTCTGCGATATTAGGAGTAATATTATTCTCTCCACTTATGGATATTAGGAACAATATCACAGAAGAGGTGTACACTTGCTGCGATGTTGGGAATAGTATCATTCTCTCCCCCCCACCCTGGATATTAGGAACAATATTATAGAGGTGGTGTACACCCCGTGCGATATTGGGAGTAATATCATCCTCTCCCCGCTCCACCCCCAGATATTAAGACTATCACAGGGGGATTACACCCCCAACGATATTGGAGTGTACATCCCCCATGATATTGGGAGTAATATTACTCTCTCTCCTTCTGGATATTACGAACAATACCACAAAAGGGTGTACACCTCCTTTGATATTGAGAGTAATTTCATCCTCTCCCCCCCACCCCGGATATTAGGAAGAATATCACAGGAGGGTGTACTACCCCTGCGATATTGGGAGTAATATCATCCTCTTTCCCCCTGGATATTATGAAAAACATCACCGGGGGGTTTACACCATCTGCGATGTTGGGAGTAATATCATCCTTTTGGTCCCTGGATATTACCAACAATATCACAGTGTGGTGTACAACCCTTGCAATATTAGGAATAATATAATCCTCTCTTCCTTCGGATATTACGAACAATATCGCAGGGGTGTGTACACCCCCTTTGATGTTTGGAGTAATATCATCGTTTCTGTCACTGGATATTATGAACAATATCACAGAACGATATACACCTCCTGTGATATTGGGAGTAATATCATCCTCTCCCCCACTGAATATTATGAACAGTATCTCGGTGGCGGGGGGGGGGGGTTACACTTCCTGGGAAAATGGAAGTAATATCATCCTCTCCCACCCTGGGTATTACGAATACTCTCACAGGGAGGTGTACACCCCTGCGATATTGGGAGTAATATTCTCTCTTCCACTGGATATTAGGAACTATATCACAAGGGGGTGTACACCCCCTGCAATATTAAAAATAATATCATCCTCTTCCTCCCTGAATATTATGAACAATATCATAGACGGGTGTACATCCCCTGTGCTTATATCCAACTGTTCAATCCCATCTCGTGTCACTCTGCTCTATGCCCTTTTCACTTCAGTCATTCTGGGTATTTGTTTATTTACTGTTTAAACCTCAGTTTGTTTACATCTGGGCTTTCAAACAAAGGTTTTCTTCCTCCTATATTACTCTTTTCTTTTCTCTACAACTCATCATTTAAGTATCGTCTAGGATGCCCTTCCGTCAGGATTTCCTTCCTCAGCCCTCCAGACTGGGTGATATCCCCTGGTATACACTCTTGTAGAGCCCTGTGCTTCCTTTTTCATACCATGTGTTCAGCAAATATTTATTGATGTGGGCACCATTATATGAATGGGAGATGCAGCAGTGAAGGCAACAGACAAAAATCTCCACCCTTATAGAGCTCTGTTCGGAAGGCAAAACATTACCACTTCTCTCTTTGGGGCTTAAGATTGGTCTGAGAATTCCCTGTTTAATAAATGGTGCTGGGAAAACTGTCTAACCATATGTAGAAAGCTGAAACTGGATCCCTTCCTTACACCTTATACAAAAATTAATTCGAGATAGATTAAAGACTTACATGTTAGGCCTAAAACCATAAAAACCCTAGAAGAAAACCTAGGCAATACCATTCAGGACATAGGCACGGGCAAGGACTTCATGTCTAAAACACCAAAACCAATGGCAACAAAAGCCAAAATTGACAAATGGGATCTAATTCAACTAAAGAGCTTCTGCACAGCAAAAGAAACTACCATCAGAGTGAACAGGCAACATACAGAATGGGAGAAAATTTTTGCAACCTACTCATCTGACAAAGGCTAATCTCCAGAATCTACAATAAACTCAAACAAATTTACAAGAAAAAAACAAACAACCCCATCAAAAAGTGGGCGAAGGATATGAACAGACACTTCTCAAAAGAAGACATTTATGCAGCCAAAAAACACATGAAAAAATGCTCATCATCACTGGCCATCAGAGAAATGCAAATCAAAACCACAATGAGATACCATCTCACACCAGTTAGAATGGCGATCATTAAAAAGTCAGGAAACAACAGGTGCTGGAGAGGCTGTGGAGAAATAGGAACACTTTTACACTGTTGGTGGGACTGTAAACTAGTTCAACCATTGTGGAAGTCAGTGTGGCGATTCCTCAGGGATCTAGAACTAGAAATACCATTTGACCCAGCCATCCCATTACTGGGTATATACCCAAAGGACTATAAATCATGCTGCTATAAAGACACATGCACATGTTATGTTTATTGCGGCACTATTCAGAATAGCAAAGACTTGGAACCAACCCAAATGTCCAACAATGATAGACTGGATTAAGAAAATGTGGCACATATACACCATGGAATACTATGCAGCCATAAAAAATGATGAGTTCATGTCCTTTGTAGGGACATGGATGAAGCTGGAACCATCATTCTCAGCAAACTATTGCAAAGACAAAAAACCAAACGCCGCATGTTCTCACTCATAGGTGGGAATTGAACAATGAGAACACATGGACACAGGAAGGGGAACATCACACACCGGGGACTGTTGTGGGGTGGGGGGAGCGGGGAGGGATAGCATTAGGAGATATACCTAATGCTGAATGATGAGTTAATGGGTGCAGCACACCAACATGGCACATATATACATATGTAACAAACCTGCATGTTGTGCACGTGTACCCTAAAACTTAAAGTATAATAATAATAAAATTAAAAAAAAAGATTGGCCTGAGAATTAAATTGGCATGAGACAGATTAACAGAAAAAACACACACATTTATTTAATGTACATTTTACATGACATGGGAGCCCTCATAAGGAAATGAAGACTCAAAGAGGTGACAAAATCCAAGTGCTTTTATATTAGGTAGCAAAGAGAGGTGATCGTGGAAAAGTAGTTAAAATGCATGGGGAGCCTAAAGAAAGATAAACATTATTTTAACAAGGTCTGTTCATACAGAATTCTTTCAGTCTCACTTACTGTCCTTAATTATAAGAATGTTTATTTTCTCCTGGTATAAGGGGGGCATATCTCATATGGGAATCTCATCTTCTGATTTTACGAAAAGGAAGGGGGACTCAAAATGTCCTTCTTGCATATGCTGTTTTTCAAGTACCTTTAACTCAAAACAGTCAATATGCCAGGATGGCTTATTTAGGGTGGTGTGTTCTGAACTCCTTCAGCTTACACTCATCATACTTGGAGTCAATTGTTTACTTTTTGTATCATCTGTTAGACTCAGCTGCGTGAGAGCAGGGAACGTATCTATCTTATTTACCATTTCATATCCCTCCACCTAGTATTGCAGCCTGACACATCGTAGGTGTTTAGTGAATATTTGTCAAATAAATGAATGTTAGAAGAGGTTGGAGGTTCACTCGGACTGGTGATATCTATAACCTGGGGGTTTGAAAATGCCTCAGCAGAGAGTTTTGGCATGGCCACTGGCACAGAACTAATCATCAAACTTGGGAAGCTACAAAACCTGCTAGAAATTATGATTTATCTAAAAACGTGGCTTGACCTGTAAGGTGGACACATTTCAGGCTTTCTAAGCCAAATACTAATTTTAAATTTTTTTTATTTTAATGTTGAAGAGAGTAGGATGGATCAACAACAAAAGCACCACAGCCCTAGTGAGTCGATGGAAGCTTTGGCTGGCCTCCATAAATGCTTATTGTAGAGAGCATTTTAAAAGCAATCTTACGTTTGTTTGAATGCTTACATTTGCAGAATTCTTAGAATGTTGATTTATTTTATCTCTATATCTATTAGAATGAGAGAACAGAACTAAGGGGGAAAACTAATTTTACTTTCAAAAATGTATTATTCTGCAAATTAGTTTTAAAACTACAAATAAATACTGGTTTGGAATGAGAAGTTTGAAAGAATGAAGAACTCTTCACTTCTAGACTGTAAATTCCTTTAGGACAGGGTCTGTACCACATTCATCTTTGAATCCTCAGAACTGAGCATAGATCCTGACAATAATAATTATCCAGAAGTATTGTTTTTAAAAATTTATTTTAATTAATTTATTTTTCTACAGATGGTGTCTCGCTACATTGCATGACCTGAAGTGCAGTGGCTATTCATAGGTGCAATTGTAGTGTTCTATAGCCTTGAACTCCTGAGCTCAAGAAATCCTCCTGCCTCAGCCTCCTGAGTATCTAGGACTACAGGTATGGGCCACCATGCCCAACTCATATTGTTTTTTTTTTTTTTTTTGTCATGAATTAAGAAATACAGTCTCCTGAGTAAGAAAAACATCAAATAGCTTATTTTAGTAAAGAGAACAAAAATAATTAATTAGCTAAAGCTTTCATTTTTATAGATTATATTGATATTGTGTATATAACCAGGAAAAGTCAGCCAAAATAAAATGAAAAAATTTTAATTAGATTGCATTATAATATATATTTACAGCTTGCCTACCTCTGTAAGAAAATCATGCAATAAAATAAAGCATACAAAACAAAACCATAAAAGGGAAACTAGAGAAGAAAATTACATTAAGAAAACATCCTTGAGAAAAGTCATAGCACTTTAACATGACACTTGGCTCTGAGTTTCCTGTAAGCCACCGTGAAGAGGAAAACATGATGAAATACACACTTCTTATTGTCCAATAGAAGGAAAGATTGTAGTTCAACAGGAGAGACAAACTTTTTCCTGGCCCTGAGATAATTTATCATATCTGTACTTATATAGATGACATGGAGAAAATAGAAACAGGAACCTGAATGTCAATTTTACAAATAAAGATGAAAGACAAAATATATGTGAGACCGTTTCTGTTTTCAGGAGTGAGTGAGAGATGAGGACATAACATTCAGTCATGGCGCTACAAAAGCTGTTTCCTAAAGGTAAGATGGAGTAGTTTTGTTTCTTTGGAATGATACAATGTAAAACTTGGAGAGGATTAAGAACCAAATATTGGCCAGGCATGGCAGCATGTCCCTATAATCCCTGCACTTTGGGAGGCTGAGGAGGGAGAATCACTTGAGGCCAAGAGTTCAAGACCAGTCTGGGCAACATAGCAAGACCCTGCCTCTCAATTAAAAAATTAGCCAGGCTTGGTGACACACTCCTGTAATTCCAGCTACTCAGGAGGCTGAGACAGGAGGATCCCTTAAGCCCAGGATTAGGAGGCTGCAGTGAGCTATGGTTGCACCACTGCAACCATAGCCTGGGAGATAAAGTGAGATCCTGCTGCTTAAAAGGAAACACAATATTTTGTATCTTCCTTGGTTGTGTGTATCTTGAAGTACTAGGGCCAGTCAAGATGCATCAGAAGCTAGGGGTGGGGTGGTGCATGAGTTCGTAGAGGCTTGGAGGGTATAGGGAGAAATAGGCCATGGGGCAGAGCTCTGAGCCTTCGTCTCTACTCCTGCCTCTGCTCCAACCAGTGATGTTTCTCTCTTCCAGGTTTTAAATTTTCAGGTCCTTGTAAGATTTCCTTTGAAAGGAAAGGTCTGCTGGAAGATGGACAAATCTGCAGTATTAGACACGTTTATTGATGAAGCTTTCCCTGACCACCCTATTTAAAAAGCACCCACCTGTCCTGGTCCAGCACTCCTTATCTGCTTTCCCTGCTTTGTTTTTCTCAACAAAGCTTATCAACATTCAATTTACTATATAATTTACTTCCTTATTTTGTGTATGGGTCAGGGTTAGAGCAGGAAACAGTACCCTCGAACTGGATGACTTGGGACAGTGTAATAAAAGAGTGGTTAACAAAGGTGTGGGCAAGGTTTAGGGAAGCTTCAGAGGGCTGCTGTAATGTGATGGGACCAGCAACCATGGTGGTGGTGCTGGTGGGAGCCATTGCCACCCCAAGGCCTATAGGGTCAAAGTGAGAGAACAGTTACCAGGACAGAGAGAGGCACCTAGAAAGGATAGCAATGTGGAGCGGGCTGCCTCTGGGAGAAGGATGCAGCCATCCCTTGATGAGTCAACTCAACTTGTCAACTCCTCTTGTTCTCTGATCTCTTGCAAGTTCCTCCCATTGGCTAAATCTACCTGGAGGCAGAAGGGAAAGTGAGCTTATGGATGCAGTCTATACAGATGGGCCTCGCAGGGCACAGATCAGAGTGGAGAGTGGACCAGGAGGTGGAAACAGACGATGTCTTCTATATTTCATTTGTCTTTTTCCTCCCACTAAAACATAAGTTCTATGAAGGATGGGATTTTTTTTTTTAGATGGGGTCTCGCTCTTGTTGCCCAGGCTAGAGTGTGGTGGCACAGTCATAGTTCACTGCACCCTCAAACTCCTGGGCTCAAACAGTCCTCCCACCTCGGCTTCCCAAAGCACTGGGATTACAGGTTATCTGCTTCCATCTCTTGCATACCTTGTGCTTGGATGAGTACCTGGCTCAGAGTTGGCGCTCGGTAAATAGTTCTTCAGTAAAGGAATATCAGTTGTTTTCATGTGAGTTTCAAAACTCAACTACAGTAGTGTAGTCACCACAGTCTATTTATATCACCACAGGAGACATTTTTTAAATTTGTTCTGTCTCCCTGATTTATATGACTAATGGTTAACACTCTCTTCTCTCTCTCTTTCTCTCTCTCTCTCTATGTATATATATATACACACACATATATATACTTATATATGTATGTATGTATATAGTTTGTGTGTGTGCTTGTAGCCACCAAATTAGTGTATATAAAATTATTATATTATTATATTATTAGTTCTTTTGAAATGGTCTTCAGCTAGATTTTGAGTAACCATATTTAGAAGAAAAACCTCCTACACAGGTATTTTCTGTTTATTAACATAATTCAAGTCATTAAATCATCTTTATTTCACATGTCTCTCATGCTGCCAAGGACAGCATTATCTTCTTAAGTCCTATGCCTTTCAATACAGAAATAATCATAGCATAAAAACATCAAGTACAACAACATTTATCCTATTAAACTCTTAAAGATTTATCACAGAAACAGCTGTTTTGAACACCTTTCTGCTAGGGCAAAAAATAAAAACAAAGGTCAGTGATTTATTTGAATGGACAGATGGGTCATAGTGTATTCCTTCACAGTGATCTAATTTGGTCTCTGACAGGCTGTAAAAAGAAGTGACTCAGAATACAATGTCCTTCATTGACAGAAATGTGGGGCTCCAGGGGATGGGACTTCTCTACCTACCCTGCCCCAGGGGCTGGGCAAGTGATGAGGTCTCCCTCTTTAGATACAAATATCAGACAGTCTGGGAATTATAAAGACCAGGAGCAACACCTTGATTCACCTCGGAGTCTCTAGGAAACCAGTGCCATCTGTCAGTGTCAGAGAGGCTCAATTCAACATGGCAGGCATGGCTGAGAAAATGAGCAGGTGTCTGCTGCCCTGGCAGAATCTGCGGAAGAGTCTTGAGACTGGGGCTCCATAGACGGCACTCCCTCTAAGGCAATTTGGGAATATCATGACAGGTCTATATTGAAGTGAGTGTGGTAGATTGTATTATTGTTCTAAATGTGTGCTGCCTCTCGATGGGGTACTGCTCCCCAACACTGCCTCTCGTTGGGGTACTGCTCCCCAAAGGAGGATTTCACATTCTCTCTCTGTTGATATCAGGAATGATCATGTGACTTGTGTTGTTGGTTAAGTGGGGACAGATGTTTCTGTTCTGTGTGCTTCATTTTGTTACTGAAACACCAGGGGTTTGATCTAGGTCCTGCTGCTTGCCTCACAGAAAGCCAATCACTGAGACAATGAGTATTGTCAGGGAAGAAGGTTTTGAGTGCTGCAGCCAAGGAGATGGGAGAGCACTCTAAAATACATCTCCCTGACTAACTAAGATCAGGGGTTTATATAGCAGGAGATAAATGTAATTACATGTAGGAAAACAAGGATTAAGGAGGGGTAAGAAAGAGGAGTTGGTCAACAGGAAACAGGTAGTTGGTTAGGTGATCATGATGGTGAGGTGTCTGGTGTCTCATTGTCCAGATGTGGTGATCTGGTGAGTTTCAGTTCCCTGATACTATCTGGGAGGCCTGATGGTTGGTTTCCTGAGAAAGGAACTCAGATAAGACAATTGTAACTTTCTCAAATTTGAAGGCTGGGAGGGTCAATTTCTATGTTTGTTCAAAAGAAACCATAAACATTAGTTTGATGGAACAATTGTCCAGTTTCAATTTGCCTCTGCCAAAGACAATGTTCCTCAGGGAGTCTGTTTTATTAGCTGAGGTCCTGAAGTAAAGACACATGCCCAACCACAATGAACATATAATATGAATGAGAAATAAACCTCTATCGTTGTAAGACACTGAGATTTTGGGGATCAGTTGTTGCCACAGCATAACTTTGGCTATGCTGACTGATACAAGGAAGTCACGTCTCTCTCTGTCCCTATTTGTTCATCCTCTGGCAGGTAACAGTTATCATGGGCAAATAACTTGAGGAGCTCACTAGCTGTATAAAATGATAACACAATGAAGGCTGAGGAGGACGAAGCAGGAACTGTCAGGTTAATGGAGAGTTAGCAAGACACAATCATTGCCTACCAAGAAATAATTTTAACTTGAAAGTAGCCTGAGCCAGGGTATGTTGCTTGCTTCAGAGGCTGTAGTTGGTTCCTGCTGATCATTTGAGGTTTTTGGATGATGCATTGAAAGGAGGACAGCAGGGAACTGTTACAGCAGTCTATGCCCAAGACATGGAAAGCACTAGCATGCTTGGGCCATAAGTACTGGCACAATGTAACAATAACATCTGGAATGGGCACTTCAGAAGGACAAACACTGGAAGCTGCAGGAGGTGGAAGCATTAAAAACTGTCAAGTACAGGGCAGACAGGATAACTTAATAGGTGAGCTCAGTCCTCTCCGGGGCTGATAAGTCCTATCACTCTCCCTTTCTACAGTCACTCCTCCTAAGAGACATATAAATCATATCCAATGACCTAATAAAATAATAAGATTTGTCTGAGTTCTGACAGCAGAAAATAATAGAGGACCTCAAATTCAGAGGGAGAGAAATAGGAGGCATTTTAAAACTGCTGTCTCACCAGAATAGGGGAAATCTAGAGATGGACAAAAAGTTATCCTCTATCCACAAGTTGTCAGCTTTCTGAAAATACCCACAAATCTGTGATACTTCATAGAAGATACAGAAAAGAGGTTCAGTGAGATTGCTTTTCTGCTACACATTGTCTCTGTAAGGTGCTTGAATGGTCTTTTTCTGGTATGAGATTAATTTATTGGAGATTAAACTTTCTTTCTTTCTTTCTTTCTCTCTCTCTCTCTTTCTTTCTTTCCTTGCTTTTTTTTTTCTTTTTTTTTGCATTGTGGCATATGGAAAGAATGGGTTTTTAAGTGAAGCCATCTAAGTTTGAATCCCAGCTCTGCTTTCTAGGCCCATGCATGACATTGGCAAGGTACTTAATTTCCCTGAGTCAGTTTCTTCAATAGTGTTGTTATGAGCAATTCAATGAAACAATGTAGTAAGGTACTTTGCAAAGAGCCTGACACTTAAGAGCTCAATCCTTGTTGGTTTCCTTCTTTAGTCTTTTAGCAATATTTAAAGATGAGAGAGGATTTATGCTGCTAGTGTAGGTTACTCCTGGTATGTTGACTGTAAAGTGCACTTGATAATCATTATAATTAAAAGAATAGGTGACTACTGAGTATACCGATTGCTCCATTAGTTTATCTACATGACCCACGCAGTCCAGTGCTCTGTTGCCAGATATGATATGTTACAATGATACCTGTTGTTACTCACTAGGAGCTGGAAGTTTGTGTCACTAGTTAACATCTATCAAGTTCAATAAGTAGTTGAGTCCCTATTAGAGGCAAGGATTGGGATAATTTAACCCACTGTCTCTGATCCCAGCTCTCCTGCATCTTCTCTCCAGTTAATAGAAGAGAAAGTGTTGCTATTCCTGTTCTACCTGTCTTCACAATTCTATCTTTCCACACCCTTGGGGAACTTGCTTTATCAGTGATTTCTTCCTTATTGTCAGTTTCCTCCCTTCTGATGGTTCCTTCTCCTCTGCTGGGATGAGAAAAGAATAAACAATACTCAAAACACTCTTAGGAGCACTCTTACCCGGGAGTAAGCCTCAGAATACTTCAGCTCAGTGCATGAGAATGAAGCGGGGAGAAGTGTTTAGAGCAGTTATCAGGATAAATTACTGCATTCAAAGGAGCTGGGCAAGTTGGCCCCTCTTCTCCATACTGAGCAGCTGGGAGCAAGCAAGCTGGTTGCCTCCAGATTAAAGCTGTAACAATTTCTTCTTAAATAAAGTGAATTAAATTTGTGGTGTTATTAGAGGAAAAAAACCAGAGTCATCTGGAACTCTACAATAATTAGAGGGAGGAAGGAGGAAAAAGGAAACGAGACTTCAGCATGTTCTTCTAGCATAAAATCATAATGGAGTTCAGTAAGCGTTCTGACATGGGGGATACCCAGGGGGACCAAAGAAGAACAAGGACTCAAACTTTCAGTGGACCAGCCACCATTGGACTCTGCCATTTTGGAGGTTTGACTCCTGTTAAATCACAGAAGGTGAAGAGAGTTGTGACTTTTGAATGCAAGTTTAAAAATAGATCTAGTAGTGCCATTTTTCTTGACAAGTGAAGAAAATTATTGCTGCTGTGGTCTGAATGTTTGTGCACCTCCAAATACTCTCATATGTTGAAACCTAATGCTCAAGGTGATAGTATTAGGAGGTAAGGGAGGTGATTACATCATGAGGGTAGAGGCCTCATAAATGGGATGAGTGCCATTATTAAAAACCCCAGAGAGCTGCCTCACCCCTTCCACCATGTGAAGACATCATGTGCCTCACCCCTTCCACCATGTGAAGACATCACGTGCCTTGCCCCTTCCACCATGTGAAGGAACTGCCTTGCCCTTCAACCGTATGAATTCTGGAGGTACACAAACATTCAGACCATAGCAGGAATAATTTTCTTCACTTGTCCAAAAAAATAGAACTACTAGATCTATTTTTAAAATTTCATCCAAATGTTACAACTCTCTCCAACTCCTGTGATTTAAGAGAGGTCCAGCCTCCAAAATGGCAGAGTACACTGGTGGCTGGTCCACTGAAAGTGAGAGTTCCCTGTTCTTCTTTGTTCTTTCTCATGGTGCCACCATGACAAGGCACCATCTATGAACCAGGAAATGAGCTGTCACTAGAGACATCTGTTAGCACCTTAATAGTGGCTTCCAAGCCTCCAGAACTATGAGAAATAAAATTCTGTTGTTTGTAACTGATACAGTTTATGGTGTTTTTTAGTTATAGCAGCCCAAATAGACGAAGACAGTTGCCCTATACTACATTGTTTCCACCATTCCCATTCACATTTTGAAGCTGCAGCCCCCAATGTGATGATGGGATTTGGAAATGGGACATTAGGAAGTAATTAGATTTAGATGAGGTCATGATGGCAGGGCCTCACAATGGAATTAGTGCACTTATAAGAAGAGACTCCAGGGAGCTTGTTTTCTCTCTCTCCACCATGGGAGAATACAAGGAGAAGGTGGCCATCTGCAAGCCAGAAAGAGACCCTTACCAGAGCCTGACCATGTTAGCACCCTGATCTCAGACTTTGATCCTCCAAAACTGTGAGAACATAAGTTTCTGTTGTTTAAGTCATCCAGTCTGTGGTATTCCATTACGGCAGCCTGAGTAGACTAAGACAATGATCAAGTGGGAAAGGGTCAAGTGTTCTACCATTGTGCTATTGGCTTCATCTTATTAAAAATTCTAATATCTTATTTTTCATATTAAGTCCTAAATTAATAGGTTCAGGATATTCAAGATACTACATATATCACACAAGCCATTCAAAATAATAAACAATGGTCTTTAAAATTCATAAAATCAATTCCATCCTTTACTCAAGATAGTTTTGAGTATCCTAGATCCTTTGCATTTCCATGTAGATCTAAGAATCAGTTTATCATTTACCACTCTTACTCTTTAATGGAACACTCTTGACCCACTGATCCATTTTGTTGAACTTGAGCTATAATATGAATAGCAAAATGAAAATATGGAATATGTAAACAATGAAATATACATAGCGCAAATATGTGAATAATGTGCAAATAATGTGGACATCCGCAAATCTCCATAGGTAGAAAACACGAATAACACAGAAGTTGTCACCACTTTATTCTGGAGGCAAATGGGCTGTCTAGTATGCGGGAGAAAAAAGGTACAAATTGTCTAGCTCCTTTGGATGCAGTCCTTTAATTCAGAGGTTCCTAACTCAGGGGCCAGGGGCCAGTCTGTGGCCTGTTAGGAATGGGGCCACACAGCAAGAGGTGTGTGGCTGGCAAGCGAGCATTACCACCTGAGCTCCACCTCCTGTCAGATCAGCGGAGGCTGACCGGCGCGGTGGCTCGCGCTGGTAATCCCAGCATTTTGGGAGGCCGAGGCTGGTGGATCGTCTGAGGTCAGGAGTAGGAGACCAGCCTGGCCAACATAGCGAAACCCCGTCTCTACTAAAAATACAAAAATTAGCCGGGAATGGTGGCGTGCCCCTGTAATCCCAGCTACTCCAGAGGCTGAGGTAGGAGAATTGCTTGAACCCAGGAGGCAGAGGTTGCAGTGAGCTGAGATGGCGCCACTGCACTTCAGCCTGGGTGACAGAGCAAGACTCGGTATCAAAAAAAAAAAAAAAAGATGAGCGGAGGCATTAGATTCTCATAGGAGCTTGGACTCTATTGTGAATTGCACAACTGCACATTGGAAGGATCTAGGTTGTGTACTCTGCATGAGAATCTAATCCTCCCTCCCCGGTCCATTGAAAAATGGTCTTCCATGAAACCGGTCCCTGGTAGCAAAGAGGTTGGGGACTGCTGCTTTAATTAATAAAAATGTGCAAATATGCAAATAACCGAGAACTTTGTGCTATTAACTTAGTGTTAACCGAAATGAATTCATTCACTTATGTCCTTTCACTACTTGCACAAACTTTGAAAAACTCATGGTTGTTAGAATGTGATGGGATTTCTGTGAAAATATCTTAGTCTCGGCTGCTATAACAAAATACCTTAGAATGGGTAATTCAAAAACAACAGAAATTTATTGTACACAGTTCTAGAGACTGGGATGTCCAAGATCAAGACACCCGCAGATTTGGTGTCGGTTGAGGGCCTATTCCTCATAGATGGCACCTTCTAGAGGACACAATGTGTCTTCGCATGGTGGAAGGGGTAAACGGCCCTTGCACTGCTTTCATAAGGCCACTAATCCCTTTTATGAGGGCTCTGCCCTTGCAACTTCATCACTTCCTAAGAGGCCCCACCTCTTAATACTATCACACTGGCAATTAAATTTCAACATATGAATTTTGAGAGGATTCATTATTAACCTAACATTTCAAATTGGGGAAATGTATGTGAACAAAATGGTTTCAACCCCTTTTCCTCTAAAATTGTCAAACTCCTAGCAGACCATTTGTTAGATCCCTGGAGACCACCAATTCTCAATGAACTGTAACAAACTCCAAAAGTCAAGATGACAATGTTAATTTCAGACAAGGTAGAATTTAAGATTGAGAAATGCTATGCTGGAAGAATAAAGATATGTAACTTTCAGCCCATTAGAGGAAATAAATTTGAATAAAGAAAACAACATAAGCATTTTCTCATGTCATAAAAATCTCTTCAGAACCTTTCCTTTAATTGGCTGCTTAATATTCTATTGCATTGTTGACCAGCAAACTGAATTCAAAAGTATAGTAAAAAATTTCTCCGCCATAACAACACAACAGTGATTTATTATTAGGACTTTTATTAACACTATAAATCAAATCAATAGGTTCAAGGAAAAATAACAATAATGGATAACAAAAAGGCACTTTAAAAAATCAACATCAAATTCATGTTTTGCTATTTTCTTTAATAATTTTCTATAGCATGGAGATTTATGTTTCTTTGAAAATATGTAAGAACTAACTAATAAATCCTTTCAAAAGCCTTTTATTTTTAAGATAATTATTTGATAACTTGCATTTCTTGGTTGTTGATGATTATTAACCTATTCAGATTTTGTTGAGCTTTATAAGTCCATTTTATTCTTTTAAGTTTTCAGAGAAAATTGTCTATTTTTTAACACTAAAATATATGGGCACAGAATTAGTAATAGTCATCTACTATCATTTATTATTCTCCTTTCTAGCTTTTATAATAGTTTCCTTTTTGTCTCTATTTTTGTTTGTGATTTTCTACTTTCATTGGTCAGATTTACCGGACGTTTGTCTGTTGTATTTTTTCATCAAAATTTTCTTCATATATTTATAAAAGGTACTTTAAAAAATTCATTAATTTCCGTTTTTATCTTTATTATTTTTCTGTCTGTATTATTTAGGAATTTTATTCTTTTTGTTTGTTTGCCTGATTGCTGTTTATGTCTTTCAACTTGAGTTGGATTATAATATTTTCTTTTAAAAATGTTAATAATAAAAGTTAAAATTATATATTTGCCTTTTAGGGCAATTATTAGTTTATTCAACAGTCTTACTGAATGTTGGCTGGGGGCCAGGCAGTATTTCAGGTGCTGGGGATAGAACAGTGAACAAAACAGACAAAAGTCCCTAGCTTCATGGAGCTTATATTCTAGTAGGAGATGGTGAAAATTAAGTTAAAGATGTAATACATTATGTAGTATATGAGAAAGTGATAAATTCTAGGAAAATAATAACAGCAGAAATGGGAGATAAGGAATTCTGGAGAGTAGAATTTGTAACATAATTAATGCTATAATTTTATTTTTGTCTAAATAGTATGAATTTGCATTTTTTGCTTCTCCTTTGCCAATATTTATTGAAAAGAATGCTTTACATTTTCTAAATGGATTTTAAAACTCTTATGATTTATTTCTAGCTTCATTGAATTGTGGTTGGAGGATGTGGCCTGTGCAGATTTTGCGTTGGTGTATTTATTAGTGTTTTCTTTGTGGCTGGGCTGTGTCAGTTTGCGTTGTTCTCAGTGCAAGTGCCTGAAAACCCAGCTGAGGGGCTTGAATGACTAAGGGGCTGATTTGTGCCCTACGACAAGTCCACAGGAGAAAGCCCAGGACTGCCTTGAAGGAAGCAGGCTCTTTCTGTTTTCCTGCTCTGCCAACTTATGGAGATGGTGCTGCTGCACCTTGGGCATCCTGTGTATGGTCCAAGCAGGAAGGAAGAGGAACAGGAAGAGGAGGCACATGTAGATTTGTGTTTCTGTCTCTTTGGCAAGAACTGAACCATATGGGCACTGCCAGCCACAAGATGCCTAGCTGGGCTTGTTTTCAGTTTTCTAATCTCTAGCTTAGAGCATACAGTTTATAATGATTGTTAGATAGGCCAACCTAATGAATCTAGTACAATATCAATTTTCATATATGTACAAAGATACAGAAACTATATATTTTTTGTAGGGGGTCCTTTGCTCTCCTATATTAAAAATTATTTATGTCATTGTTTATTTTTTGCATACTTGACCTGTCAAAAGCTAAAAGTGGTCTAATAAAGTCTTGTGGAATAAACATATTTTTGTTTCTGCTTTTATTTTAAATAATTCTTACTTCCTATATTTTAACACCATTTTATTGAGTGCTTAAAGGCCAATGGTAGCTCTTTATTGTGGACTGATGCCTTTTATCCTATTTCTTTCTTTTTGACTTGAATACTCTTTTATGCAATTTATGGCATAAAATAAATTGTGCTTTATTTTAATTTGCACTGGGCTGGAACATCTTGGCCCACTATTTAATTGTATTTAGTTAATTGTCTTTAATTGATTTTCATATTTCCAACTAAACTTTTTATCTCTTATTTTCATCATATACTTCCTCATTTATTTATTCACTCATCCATCATAAATATTTGGTGAGAAACTGATGTGCCAAGGAGTTATTGATGTTGGAGATACAACAGGAAAAAAAACAAAGACTATAATTGTGAGACTATTACATTACATTGAACAAGTATGATCTAAGGAAAGTAATAATTAAATAACTTTATGAAGTTGAATGGACACCATTCAACTTCATAACTATGGGCCTAGTTTTATCCTGGCCCATTTCCTCTTCTCCTTCCCCTGGCTCCAATATAATTGAGTCAAAAGAACTAGCTTAGCAGATGGGGAGGGGCAGTAGCAGTGTCAGGAAAGAGACAAGAAACCAGGGAAGCAGGATAAATTGTGTAAAGGAGCATCACGTCAAAAAGAAAGAAAGAGGATAAAAGGCATCAGTCCACAATAAAGAGCTACCATTGGCCTTTAAGCACTCAATAAATGCCATGAGAGAAAGGAGGAGGAAGGGGCTGGGTTATGTTTGTCCTGTTTTATTTCAAACTCACCAAGCAGATACGTTTCTACACTTCTTTGGTGGAGGAGTTAAAGGAGAGAGCAAAGGGAGACCAGGAGTGTTATTTTAGAAAAACAAGGAAGGAAACATGGGGAGTGAGAAGTGCTTTTTCTTATGCAATTCATCTTTGTAAGGCTGTTTCCCACATTTCCTCTTCTCTCTCCAATCTTCTGGCATGTGCTCATAGCTTAGCTTTCACCTGGGGCAGACCAATCAGGTCTTTTGCTTTTCAGATCATTCCCAGATTGCTTTCATCTACCACCAGGTTGGATCTCTATTGAACCTGTACGTTGTAATCTTGTGTTTTTATTCTCATTTGCTGTGGACTTGAGGCCTTGTGGGTGTGCATACCAGAAAAGTTGGGAGAGAGAGTATCTGCAGTGCAAATTATGGTCAAAAGTAAACACTTCAAAAATCAATTACTCTATCCATTCAGGAAATTTAAGTGACTTGTCCTCAACCCCACAACTCAAAAGTGGAAGAATCAGAATTCTAAGAAAGAGTTTCTTACTTTTGGTTTTGTGCTCAGTCACAAGCAATATCTCATTTTTTAGTGTTTCTTTTTAAACATTTCCCCCTTTTTTTCAATGTTTCTTGATTTCCTAGCCTATTTCTCTTTAGCCTGCAGATGAGATTAGAGAATGCCAGAGGAATCCTAGAGGACAGACATAGATGAGAATGGCTTTTCTTATATGTTTGAGAGAATTTGTATGAAAGTACTTTGATGGTTGTGTGCACATTCCTTGTTTGATAGGTGCTGTTATCTTCTAAATGCACAGTCCCTGATAATTCACACTGGAGTGTGGACAAGTGGGTTGGAACAGAAAGAAACAGTCTATTTCCTGAAGATTCTTTTTTAACTGGTAAATCTCCCCATCAGGACATTTTTCTTCCACCTTCTTTTGGGTAGATTCATTGGCCAATACAATTGACCCTTGAACAATAGGGTTTGAAATGCATGGGTCCCATTATATGCAGATTTGTTTTTCAGCTAAACATGGAAATACAGCCTTGTAGGCTATGACATGCACTTATACCAAGGACCGACTGTGAGACTTGAGTATGTGAGGACTTTGGATTGTCCTGGACCCAATCCTCCTTGAACGATGAGGCATGACTGTAATACTTTTTCCAGCTGGAGGGTCTTAGTACTAACTTCTGCTTCATTTCCTCATCATCCACACCCTCACCTGAACCCACCTCCCTTAGTTTCAGGCTCAGTCTTGCCCAGTTTCCAGAATTTTTTTTTTAAACCATTAACTTTTGAGAAAAAAGTACTATAAAACATTTTTTTAATACTTTAAATTCTGGGGTACATGTGCAGAACATGCAGGTTTGTTATATAGGTACACATGTGCCATGGTGGTTTGCTGTACCCATCAACCCATCATCTACATTAGGTATTTCTCCTAATGCTATCCCTCCCGTAGACCCCCAGCCCCCAACAGGCCCTGGTGTGTGATGTCCCCCTCCCTGTGTCCATGTGTTTTCATTGTTCAACTCCCACTTATGAGTGAGAACATGTGATGTTTGGTTTTCTATTCTTGTATTAGTTCGCTGAGAATGATGGTTTCCAGTGTCATCTATGTCCCTGCAAAGGACATGAACTCACACCTATTGCTTGTTTTTCTCAGGTTTGTCAAAGATCAGATGGTTGTAGATGTGTGGCGTTATTTCTGAGGCCTCTGTTCTGTTCCATTGGTCTATATATCTGTTTTGGTACCAGTACCATGCTGTGTTTGTTACTGTAGCCTTTTGGTATAGTTTGAAGTCAGGTAGCTTGATGCCTCCAGCTTTGTTCTTTTTGCTTAGGATTGTCTTGGCTACGCAGGCTCTTTTTTGGTTCCATATTAAATTTAAAGTAGTTTTTTCCAATTCTTTGAAGAAAGTCAGTGGTAGCTTGATTGGGATAGCATTGAATCTATGAATCGCTTTGGGCAGTATGGCCATTTTGAGGATATTGATTCTTCCTATCCATAAGCATGGAATGTTTTTCCATTTGTTTGTGTCCTCTCTTATTTCCTTGAGCAGTGGTTATAGTTCTCCTTGAAGAGGTCCTTCACATCCCTTGTAAATTGGATTCCTAGGTATTTTATTCTCTTTGTAGCAGTTGTGAATGGGAGTTCAGTCATGATTTGGATCTCTGTTATTGATGTATAGGAATGCTTGTGGTTTTTCACATTGATTTTTTATCCTGAAACTTTGCTGAATTTACTTATCAGCTTAAGGAGATTTTGGGCTGAGACAATGGGGTTTTCTAAATATACAATCATGTCATCTGCAAACAGGGACAATTTGACTTCCTCTTTTCCTAATTGAATACCCTTTATTTCTTTCTCTTGCTTGATTGCCCTGGCCAGAAATTCCAATACTATGTTGAATAGGAGCAGTGAGAGAGGGCATCCTCGTCTTGTGACGGTTTTCAAAGGGAATGCTTCCAGTTTTTGGCCATTTAGTATGATATTGGCTTTGGGTTTGTCATAAATAGCTCTTATTATTTTGAGATATGTTCCAGCAATGCCTAGTTTATTGAGAGTTTTTTAGCATGAAGGGCTGTTGAATTTTACTGAAGGCCTTTTCTGCATCTATTGAGATAATCATGTGGTTTTTGTCATTGGTTCTGTTTATGTGATGGATTATGTTTATTGATTTGTGTATGTTGAACCAGCCTTGCATCCCAGGGATGCAAGCTGACTTGATCATGCTGGATAAGCTCTTTGATGTGCTGCTGGATTCAGTTTGCCAGTATTTTATTGAGGATTTTTGCATTGATGTTCATCAGGGATATTTGCCTGAAATTTTCTTTTTTTGTTGTGTCTCTGCCAGGTTTTGGTGTCAGGGTGATGCTAGCCTCATAAAATGAGTCAGGGAGGATCCTCTCTTTTTCTATTGTTTGGAATAGTTTCAGAAGGAATGGTACCAGCTCCTCTTTGTACCTCTGATAGAATTTGGCTGTGAATCTGTCTGGTCTTGGACTTTTCTTGATTGGTAGGGTATTAATTGCTGCCTCAATTTCAGAACTTGTTGTTGGTCTATTCAGGGATTCAACTTCTTCCTGGTTAGTCTTCGGAGGGTATCTGTGTCCAGGAATTTATCCATTTGTTGTAGATTTTCTAGTTTATTTGCATAGAGGTGTTTATAGTATTCTCTGATGGTAGTTTGTATTTCTGTGAGATTGGTGGTGATATCCCCTTTATCATTTCTTACTGCGTCTATTTGATTCTTCTCTCTTTTCTTCTTTATTAGTCTGGCTAGCAGTCTATCTATCTTGTTGGTCTTTTCAAAAATCCAGCTCCTAGATTCATTGATTTTTTGAAGGGTTTTTCGTGTCTCTATCTCCTTCCGTTCTGCTCTGATCTTAGTTATTTCTTGCCTTCTGCTAGCTTTTGAATTTGTTTGCTCTTGCTTCTTTAGTTATTTTAATTGTGATGTTAGGGTGTTGATTTTAGATCTTTCCTACTTTCCTTTGTGGGCATTTAGTGGTATACATTTCCCTCTGCACACCCCTTTAAATGTGTCCCAGAGATTCTGGTACGTTGTGTCTTTCTTCTCATTGGTTTCAAAGAACATCTTTATTTCTGCCTTCATTCTGTTATGTACCCAGTAGTCATTCAGGAGCAGGTTGTTCACTTTGTATGTAGTTGTGTGGTTTTGAATGAGTTTCTTAATTCTGAGTTCTAATTTGATTGCACTGTGGTCTGAGAGACTGTTATGATTTCCATTCTTTTGCATTTGCTGAGGAGTGTTTTATTTCCAATTATATGGTCAATTTTAGAATAAGTGCAATGTGGTGCTGAGAAGAATGTATATTCTGTTGATTTGGGGTGGAGAGCTCTGTAGATGTCTATTAGATTTGCTTGGTCCAGAGCTGAGTTCAGGTCCTGGATATCCTTGTTAATTTTCTGTCTCGTTGAACTGTCAAATATTGACAGTGGGGTATTAAAGACTCCCACTATTGTTGTGTGGGAGTCTAAGTCTCTTTGTAGGCCTCAAATAACTTGCTTTATGAATCTGGGTGCTCCTGTATTGGGTGCATATATATTTAGGATAGTTAGCTCTTCTTGTTGCATTGATCCCTTTACCATTATGTAATGCCCTTCTTTGTCTCTTTTTATCTCTGTTGGTTTAAAGTCTGTTTTATCAGAGACTAGGATTGCAACACCTGCTTTTTTTTTCTTTCCATTTGCTGGGTAAATATTCCTCCATCCCTTTATTTTGAGCCTATTTGTGTCTCTGCACATGAGATGGGTCTCCTGAATACAGCACACCGATGGGTCTTGACTCTTTATCCAGTTTGCTACTCTGTGTCTTTTAATTGGTGCATTTATCCCATTTACATTTAAGGTTAATATTGTTATGTGTGAATTTGATCCTGTCATTATGATACTAGCTGATTATTTTGTACATTAGTTGATGTAGTTTCTTCATAGCGTCAATGGTCTTTACAATTTGGTATGTTTTTGCAGTGGCTGATACCAGTTATTCCTTTTCATGTTCAGTGCTTCCTTCAGGAGCTCTTGTAGGGAAGCCCTGGTGGTGACAAAATCTCTCAGCATTTGCTTGTCTGTAAAAGATTTTATTTCTCCTTCACTTATGAAGCTTAGTTTAGCTGGATATGAAATTCTGGGTTGAAAATTCTTTTCTTTAAGAATGTTGAATATTGGCCCCCACTCTCTTCTGGCTCGTAGGTTTTCTGCCCAGAGATCCACTGTTAGTCTGATGGGCTTCCCTTTGTGGGTAACCTGACCTTTCTCTCTGACTGCCCTTAACATTTTTTCCTTCATTTCAACCTTGGTGAATCTGATGTTTATGTGTCTTGGGGTTGTTCTTCTCAAGGAGTATCTTTGTGGTGTTCTCTGTATTTCCTGAATTTGAATGTTGGCCTGCCTTGCTAGGTTGGGGAAGTTCTCCTGGATAATATCCTGAAGAGTGTTTTCCAACTTGGTTCAATTCTCCCTGTCACTTTCAGGTACACCAATCAAACATAGAGTTGGTCTTTTCACATAGTCCCATACTTCTTGGAGGCTTTGTTCATTTCTTTTCACTCTTTCTTCTCTAATCTGGTTTTCTCACTTTATTTCATTGAGTTGATCTTCAATCCCTGATATCTTTTCTTCCGCTTGATCAATTTGGTTATTGATACTTGTGTATGCTTCATGAAGTTCTCACGCTGTGTTTTTCAGCTCCATCTGGTCATTTATGTTCTTTTCTATACTAGTTAGTGATTCGTCTAACCTTTTTTCAAGGTTCTTAGCTTCCTTGCTTTGGGTTAGAACATGCTCCTTTAGCTCAGAGGAGTTTGTTATTACCCACTTTCTGAAGCCTACTTCTATCAATTCGTCAAACTCATTCTCTGTCCAGTTTTGTTCCCTTGCTGGTGAGGAGTTGTGATCCTTTGGAGGAGAAGAGGCATTCTAAGTTTTGGAATTTTCAGCGTTTTTGCCCTGGTTTCTCCCCATCTTTGTGGATTTATCTACCTTTGGTCTTTGAAGTTGGTGACCTTTGGATGGGGTCTCTGAGTGGACGTCCTTTTTGTTGATGTTGATACTATTCCTTTCTGTTAGTTAGTTTTCCTTCTAACAGTCGGGCCCCTCTGCTGCAGGTCTGCTGGAGTTTGCTGTCTCCGGCAGAGGCTGTAGACCAGCAAAGATTGCTGCCTGTTCCTTCCTCTGGAAGCTTCCTCCCTGAGGGGCACCCGCCACATGCCAGCCAGGGCTCTTCTGTATGAGGTGTCTGTCCGCCCCTACTGGGAGGTGTCTTCTAGTCAGGACACATGGGGGTCAGGGATCCAATTGAGGAGGCAGTCTGTCCCTTATCAGAGCTCAAACACTGTGCTGGTAGATCCATTGTTCTCTTCAGAGCTACCAGGTAGGGATGTTTAAGTTTGCTGAAGCTGCACCCACAACCGCCCCTTCCCCCAGTCCCTGACTGGGGCTGCTGCCTTTTTTTTTTCAGAGATGCCCTGCCCAGAGAGGAGACAGTCTGGCCACAGCTGACTTGCTGAGCTTAGGTGGGCTTTGCCGAGTTCAAACTTCCTGGTGGCTTTCTTTACACTGTGAGGGTGAAACTGTCTACTCAAGCCTCAGCAATGGTGGATTCCCCTCCCCCTACCAAGCTCAAGCATCCTAGGTTGAGCTCATACTGTTGAGCACAGCTCTGCTGTGCTGGCAGGCAGAATTTCAAGCCAGTGGATCGTAGCTTGCTGGACTCCATGGGGGTGGGACCTGCCAAGCCAGACTTCTTGGCTCCCTGGCTTCAGCCCCCTTTGCAGGGGAGTGAATGGTTCTGTCTTGTTGGTATTCCAGGTTCCACTGGGGTATGAAGAAAGATTCCTGTGGCTAGCTCAGTGTCTGCCCAAATGGCCTCCCAGTTTTGTGCTGGAAACCCAGGGCCCTGGTGGTGTAGGCACCAGAAGTAGTCTCCTGGTCTGGAGTTGCCAAGACTGTAGGGAAAGTGCAGTATCTGTGTGGGAGTGCACGGTATAGTCCCTAATGGCTTCCCTTGGCTGGGACAGGGAGTTCCCGGACCCCTTGCACTTCCCCACCCTGCTTTCGCTCGCCCTCTTTGGGCTGCACCACTGTCCAACCAGTTTCAGTGAGATGAACCAGGTAACTCAGTTGGAAATGCAGAAATCACCTGCCTTCTGCGTCGATCTCGCTGGGAGCTGCAGACCTGAGCTCTTCCTGTTTGACCATCTTGCCAGCAACCCCCAAGTACTATAAAACATTTCAAATGCACATAAAAACAGAATAGTACAATAATCCTCACATACTCATCAGCCAGAATCAACAATTATTGAAAGTGTTGCACACTGCACTATGTACTTTTTTCTTTGTTGAAATATTTTAAAAGGCATATCCTACACTTAAAATCATTTTGCCTCTACACACTTCAATATGCATTGAGGGGCAAGCTATTAAATGCCATCAACATTCTTCTAAGAGGTGTAGAATGTATTCTCCAGGTTCCTCACTTTCCAAATTCATTTATACACATCCCACACATTTAGTGTCTAAATGTTGAACTCAACTATATAAATTATAAATTAAACAAATCAATCGATTGTGTTCACTCTAATATCTGGAAGAAAAAAGTCAACATAATTTAAAAATCAATCCATGAGTCAACAGATTTATTGAGTGGTGAATCAGTTGGATGGAGGGGCTGGGAAACCCAGCTGGGATGGCTGCTGCTTCTCCAGTAGGCTGCTACAGAGCAGGAGACTCTGACTTCCTCCTTCCCCAACCATGTCACCAGAGTGACTGTGATGGAAGCCCTGGTCCCTCCTGCACTGTTTCTACTCAGCTGTGCAGAAATCTGCTGCCTTCCACAATGAAGCCATTCTCTAAGACCAGCCAGAGTCCCACCTGCTGAAAGACTGTAGTGAAGTCATTCCTAATTATGCCTTCCAGTTAGCACTGTCTTCAGCACACAATTGAGCAATTACTGCTTCATACATACATCTTACCTTCCTGGGTGGACTGCAAGACATCAAGGGTAAGAACTATGTTTTGCCTTCTATAATGTAACTTAAAGTGCCCAATAATGATGGCATAGCAGGCACTCAATATATATTAAGGGGCAAATGCAGCTCAGCTTGAACTTTCACTGGGCTGAAGTTGCTTAGTGTCAATTTTTCTGCTTAGAATCAACTCATAAGAGAGAGAAAAGAAAAAAAAAAACCCTGCAGAGGCATTTTCGCCTAAGAATGTGGATAAAAAGACATGCTGCACTGTCTTTCATCCATCTAATTGTGCAGCCTGCCCTACAAGTCCACTTACACCCTGTCCATTTTGCCTTTGCTTGAACAATGTAAAATGTCTTTTTCTTTTTCTTCCCTTGTGCAAATGACTAAGGCAATTGTTTGTTGTTGGCAGGTACTGCGGTATGACCGCATGTTTAAGAGTCCTAAAACCCTATGTAAGAAGTCAGTCCCTAACTGAACCCATACCCAGATCAACAGGCTCATTCCTGCAGCAGCACCATGGTGCCACCAAGTGGACAGCTTTTGAACAATTAAACTCATTGTGAACTAGCAAATCATTTTGGAACTGGAGCATTTATGGCCCACTCACTTAAGTAAGTGAGTTGTAGATTTTATACTCTTTAATCTTATACCTTGTATGTTTGATGAATTCTAACAATTGCTTCACATGTGCTTCTTGAAATTTTATTCTCTTTAACTCCTATTTGTGATTTAAGAAAATTCTTTTTTTTTTTTTTTTTTTTTTTTTTGAGACGGAGTCTCGCTCTGTCGCCCAGGCTGGAGTGCAGTGGCGCGATCTCGGCTCACTGCAAGCTCCGCCTCCCGGGTTCACGCCATTCTCCTGCCTCAGCCTCCCGAGTAGCTGGGACTACAGGCGCCCGCTACCACGCCCGGCTAATTTTTTGTATTTTTAGTAGAGACGGGGTTTCACCGTGTTAGCCAGGATGGTCTCGATCTCCTGACCTCGTGATCCACCCGCCTCGGCCTCCCAAAGTGCTGGGATTACAGGCGTGAGCCACCGCGCCCGGCCAAGAAAATTCTTAATGAAAACATTTATGATGTACAATAACATGGGCACTTACCTTTCATTTCACTATATTTTGAGAGAAAACAAGTTCTCCATTTTATCTGGGTCAGTTTTTAAAAGATTAATTATATTTCCTAGGAAAGTCTACTTAAAGGGGAAGAATGCTTGCTTCTATGATATATATGTTGGCTATGTGCCGTTTTATTGTTTGACACTTTCTGCAGTTAATCTTACATCTTGCTGTTCAGAACATCAAACAAATGGTGCTGGTGCAATTGAACATCCATCTACAGAAAATAAACCCAACTGTTACCTTGAACCATAAACAAAAATTAACTTGAAAAGGATCTGATTGTCACAAACACTTTAAGCCCCAGCTGACTGCCCACTTTGAGAAAATCCTTGAAGAAGCAAAGGCAGTTCTAGCACACTTTACTCTCTTTTACTTACCTGAAGCTAAAAGTATCTCACCTACATTTTCCTCAGTGGAGACCCCATATGATGAATTTTCTTTTTTAAAAAATAAAAAGGTATTTGTTTATTTCAATATTAAATATTTCTTTCTCTTTTTTTTTTTTTTTTCCTGAGACAGAGTTTTGCTCTTGTTGCCCAAGCTGGAGTGCAACAGCATGATCTTGGCTCACTGCAGCCTCTGCCTCCCAGGTTCAAGTGATTCTCTTGCCTCGGCCTCCCAAGTAGCTGGAATTACAGGTGCATGCCACCACACCTGGCTAATTTTTTTTTTTTTTTTTTTTTGTATTTTTAGTAGAGACGGGGTTTCACCATGTTGGTCAGGCTGGTCTTGAACTCCTGACCTCAAGTGATCAACCTGCCTTGGCCTCCCAAAGTGCTGGGATTACAGGCATGAGCCACCGTAACTGGCCACTTATTAAATATTTCTCGAAGTCTATCTTGGCTCTATATAACTTAGGGAAGTATATAGTTTTATCTTATATGGGAGGATTGAAAAGAATTTAATTTATATCCCATAAAACATTCATAAAATGTAGGCAAGTGCATTGGACTAGCAGCCATGAGATACAAAGTCTACTCTCAGGGATGGATGTTTCTTTCTTTCTCTTTCTTTTTCTTTCTTTTCTTTTCTATTCTTTCTCTTTCTTTCTTTCTTTCTCTTTCTTTCTTTCTTTCTCTCTGTCTTTCTTTCTTTCTTTTTCTCTCCCTCCCTCCCTCCCTTCCTTTCTTCCCTCCCTCCTTCTTTCCTTCTTTTCTTTTCTTTTCTCTCCCTCTTTTTTTTTTTTTTTTGAGACGAAGTCTCTCTGTGTCTCCCAGGCTGGAGCGCAGTGGTGCGATCTCAGCTCACTGCAAGCTCTGCCTCCCAGGTTCACACCATTCCCCTGCCTCAGCCTCCCGAGTAGCTGGGACTACAGGCGCCCGCCAGCACGCCCAGCTAATTTTTTTGTATTTTTAGTAGAGACGGAGTTTCACCGTGTGTTAGCCAGGATGGTCTTGATCTCCTGACCTCATGATCTGCCCGCCTCGGCCTCCAAAAGTGCTGGGATTATAGGCGTGAGCCACGGCGCCTGGCCTCCTTTTCTCTTTTCTTTGCTTTTTTTTTCTTTTCTTTTCTTTTCTTTGCTTTTGATAGAGGTCTTGCTGTGTTGCCTAGGCTGGTCTCCTGGGCTCAAGAAATCCTCTCGCCTCAGCCTCCCTCCCACCTCAGCCTCCCGAGTAGCTGGGATTACAGGTGCACCCAGCTCCAGGGCTGTTTCAAATCACTAGTGTGGCCACATATAAGACACTTAAGACTCTCTCTTAGTTTCCACTTTTGTAAAATGAGGTAGTTAATGCCCCCCTCTAAAAAAATTTGTGTATTCCTAAGAGCATTTGTTATGCTGTTAATAAGGAGGCCGGGCAGGATCTTTTAAATTCTTTCCTTGTCTCCTGTTTGTTTTTCATGACTGTGCATATTTGCAAGTTATTATCCTTACAAAATGAACTCTTTACTTAAAAGCTGTTATTCTTGACACCTGAAACTAATTTTAATGGACACTTGTGGAACATTTCTCAGAGCTATATATTTCTTTCACATTTTCTAAATGCATATTACAACAAATGTATTTCTATATTTTTGCCAAATTTCAAATATGTTTAAATAATAGCTTCAGAACCATATATCCGAAATGTACTATTTAAAAATACCTCCACTATTTTCCATAAAAGGAAAGGCACAGATTGACCTCAGTGCATTGCATCTTGACCCACCATGCCAGGGTGAATGCCACCACACATAAGATCTGCAGGTATAAAAGAGGCATGAAGATGTAGTGAGCATGCATTGGACAAGCAATAAGAAGCCTTGGATTTCATTCAGCCTGAATCTACCACATCTAAGCGCCTGAGCTTGTGGAAAATCACTTGATGGGTTTGAGCCTCTGTTTCCTTATGTGTAAAATGGTGATAATAAATCCTACCTAATACATCTGGTTGTTCTAAGGGTCAAATGAAATAAGGTTCAAGGAAGTGTGCTGAAACTCTGAAGGGCAACTATGATGGGAATCTTTTGTTTAGTAGGAGGAAATTAAAAAGGATTAGGAAGGTGGGGGAATACCATAATCAAGGATGATTTAGAACCATTAGCAAAAAGTAATTGTGTTCTCTTGTAGAATTGTCAAAGCCATGAGCTCTTCCTCATCCCTTTCTCCTTGTTATATGAATGATGGGAGCAGACATGACCTTCTGTCCATGATCCATTTAGTTCAGATAATAGGAAAGGATGTTGCAGTCTAAGGATCAACAGAACAATAGAAGAACAAGGGGAAGAAAGAGGGCAGAAGAGGAGGGGGACAGAAATCAACATTACATTATCATGGTGGCGAATCAGACATGGTGGCAACCACTGTGTGTACTGTTTTTTTTTTTCATGCAGAGATGGCTTTTGGATTCCCAGTGGTAGGAAGAGAAGCTTAAATGGATGAATACAAAATAATTATTAAAAAATGAAATAGAGAATTATTAGGAATTTTCTCTTTTAAAAAAGAGGAGGTCTGTAGTCTTTAAAAATGTCAGCATCATAAAAGACGAAGAAAGGCTGTGGAAGTGTTCTAGATAAAAGGAGACTATAAGATACATAACAAATAAATACTTGATCTAGGCTGAGATCTGTACTGGAGGAGAAAAAAATGCTATAAAGGACATTACTATCTCAATTGACAAGATTGGAATATGGATGGCAAATTAGATAAAAGTACTGTATCAATGCCAAATTTACTAAAGTTGAAAATTGTACTATAGTTATAAATATAGTAAGCAAGTACTCCTATTGTTAGGAAACACACTGAATTATTTAGGAATGATGGGCCATGATGATGTAACTAATCTTTAAACTGTTCAGGAATAAAAATATTGAGAGAGAGGGAGAGAGAAAGCAAAAGGGTGAGAAAATGGGGTGAAAATGGGGTAAAAAATGGGTATAAAAATGTTATAATAACATTTAACATCTATATGGCTCTTAGTCATTTATGAAGTACTTTGACATACTTTGTTTTCTTTAATCCTCATTAAGAAAGCCCCATTTTACCAATAAGGAAACTGACAATCAGAGATTTCTTGTGAGACTTTGGCTAAATCATGTTTGTATCTTCATTGCCTCTCTTGGTGAATGAATGAAGGAAGGAAGGCAGGGATGATGAATTGACTTGTCCCAAATCACAGACCTAGAGTTGCAAAGATAGGACTGAGAATTACAGTTCAATACCTTCTTACTACTTTGCGGCTGTTAAGTACTACACAACACACTCAAATCTTTGCAGCTGTTAAATACCACACAACACATCCAAATCATAGATCAGGATTAGCCATTATTTAGTTACTCTTTGGTGATTCACAAGTCATATAATCTTACAGTGCCTTAAGCTTTAACTTTTTGTAGGCCAGTTATCACCCTGTAGCTAAGGGAAATGCCAGTTGAAAAAACGTTAAATTCTGGAAGAGTGAGACTTATCTTGCAGTAAACCTCAATACATTGCTTTTGCAGGAGATGCTATTTAATCCAACAAGGTAAAATTATTTTATACAGACATTTTGCCTAAGCATAGGAATGAAAAAGATGTTATCAAGGTATCTATACTGCTTATTTTGGTGGTAAACCTTACCCCTAGTATGAAATATTGTGTACTGTTATGTTGAGCACTTCAAATCTTTTTTTATTTTTTATTCTCAGCATTTGAATGAAAATCCTAGATAGCTAAAGGAATTTTTTCTCACAGGTGAAGAAGAAGCACATTAGCAGCAGCAGAAATGGTTTCTGGGAATTTGTTATCAGTCATCTTTGTTTTAATCAGTGCCAAGTATTTTTTGACATTTGCTGAACTTGGTTTCCTTTTAAAGTGCAAGAAGTTGTCATAATTAAAAGCAATGGCAGCACATAAATAAAGAAAAATGGAAGTATTCGAAATGAGAATGGAATCCTAGGCTGCAGGTGCTGGGAAAGACTGCCTAGTCTAAGCACACATACCTGGGTGATGAAGAAAATCAGGTATCAGTGACAGCTGTGAGAATATGTCATGACTCAGTCTACATTCATGGGTGAGTCTTTAGTCAACCTGTTGACCCGCCTTTTTTTAATTGAGTAATGAATCCACTTCTGGATACTCGTGTGGAGATGTGTTACAGTTGGGAGATGACAGAAATGTCATCGTGGAAAAATAGCTGGGCATTTGACAAGGCTTGAAATGTGATTATCCCAACTGACTGCTACTTGGTAATCAAACTTCAAATGAGCAGTACTTTGGGGCAAACAGACATGGCTCATGACTCCCCAGTCTGCATTCAGCTCTCCATCCCTCCTCTGATATATTGTATTGCTCTGCTCACCAGGAAAGTAAAAATCAGAGGCCAGTTGATTCTTCTTCCTTTTTTTTGAGACAGGGGTCTTGCTATGTTGCCCAGGCTGGTCTTCAACTCCTGGGCTCAAGTCTCTACCTTCTGAGTAGCTGGGATTACAATTGCCCACTAGTGTGCCCAGGGCAAGAGAATTCTTAATGCTTAGCCAAAAGCAAATGTTTTAAGCAGTATTTTTATATACATTCCTATTTGAGTAATTAATAGCAAGATAATCTTCTCTGGCAAGTTATCCATCCTTCATGGGTATTCAGCTTGTAATTAGAAGCTTGTGCCAATGTGAGCAGACAAGCCTATAGGGCTCATTTTCAGGAGAGAAAATTTATTCCTTAATTCAGTATACCTTATTCAGTGTATTTTTATTGTTCAGTAAACATGGTACCTACTGCATGCCATGGATTAAAGATTCAAAGTGAATAAACTGACTCCCTGCTTTTTATAATTGGAAGGACAGATAATTAAACATGATTACATATGGACACGAAACATTATATACACTAAGATAGGATAGAGTGAGCACATGTTTCTATGGGAGAACTTTTGATAGGCACCTAACCTACCCGTTAATAGTCACTTGACCCCTTTGCAGATGAGGGAAAGGTCTGGGGGAGAAGACAGTTAAGCACAGCATTTAAGCGCACATATAAGCCAGAAAAGGGGAACAGAAGAGAAGAGAAAAATCCAAGCAGAAGGGCTAAAATGTGCAAAGGTCAGGAGGCAAAGCAAAGAGCATGGTAGATTTTTGGAACTGCAAGAAATTGGTACAGCTGGAGCTAAGGAAGGGCCAGATCATGAAGGTCTTCAAATGCTGTTCCAAGAAGTTTGGATTTTACTCTAATGGTTCTAAGGCAACGCTGAAGGGTTTTTAACAGAAAGGAGAATGGTTGAATGCACGGAGAATGCATTGGCATGTGGGTGAGCCTGGAGGCATGGATTCTAGTTGGGAAGCTATTGTGACAATGCCAGCTGAGGAAGCAAAGTGCCTGAAGGACTACAATTCAAATCCCCAATGTGACAGCCTTCCTACAGCTGTGTGCTGTGAATTGAAAGTTTGTGAGGAAAGAAGAGATGAGGATAGAGGAATTTTGAGCTCTTCTGTGCTCTTTGCCCTTTTAAGAGTTGTTAAATCATGGCATCTTCATTTTTAAAGACTCATGCACTCAGAATAGTGTGGTCTGAATACTGTAACTTGATAGAAGAAAAAAACTCATGTTACTCAACACTGAAATAGAGTAATGACACTTGAGTACCTAATAGGCAGATCCAACATGTTAGGGATATTAACAGAGTTGTCAAATTTCACCAGTTGTTAGTAATATACTCTTTTGTGTTTATCGTATGACTTGTTCATGAAATACTTACAAATAAATTCATCCATAGGTTAGAGATTAAAATTTTTCCTTCATGAATTCTTAGTTTTAGAGTGAAGAAGACTGTATCTTGTTCACCCAGTACCTCTGACAGGAACTAGCATATAGTAAGTGCTTAATAGGAGGTTGAAAGTCAAGAATTAGAAATATGCTCCCTGAAATAAATTTTCTGGGACTTTTAATAATTCTCATAAAAATTATAAGGAATTTAACATCAAACAAATATTAATTGTATATAAAATAAGCAAACGCCATATTCATTTGGTATAAATGTAGCTTCAGTTTTATTTGTATGACTTGCAAAAACTCAGTGGGAAATGTGTGGGTGCACCTGAGTGAAGAATTTGGTATTTTGAAACTTAGAACTATTTGAAATGAAAAAAGTTGAGTGGTTAAAGTAATAGATGGGATGAACTAGGGGTTTAAGGGTGACTCATAATTTTCTTCTCAAGGCTGTGACTCCAGAAAACCCAAGTTCTAGCTTCCTCTAATGCCTACAGAGATGATTCTAGATCAAGGACTGGAGAGCTTTTGAATAAAAGAATTGGGAAAGCCTATGTGTATACATATACCTAACCATCAATTGTGTCCAAATCTTCAGACACAGTTATAATATTTATATAATATATACTTATAATTTGTAATTATAAAAACCTCTTAGATTTAAGAAAAATCATATACTTAAAAAATGTTAGTATGGCATTTTCCTGGTCATCTTGAGTGATGCTCTTGAAACATGAAACCTTTATTTTTTCTTTCTTTCTTTTTTTTTTTTTTTTGGAGACAGAGTCTCGCTCTGCCGCCCAGGCTGGAGTGCAGTGGCGCGATCTCGGCTCACTGCAAGCTCCGCCTCCCAGGTTCACGCCATTCTCCTGCCTCAGCCTCCCGAGTAGCTGGGACTACAGGTGCCCGCCACCACGCCGGGCTAATTTTTTGTATTTTTAGTAGAGACGGGGTTTCACCGTGTGTTAGCCAGGATGGTCTCAATCTCCTGACCTCGTGATCCGCCCGCCTTGGCCTCCAAAAGTGCTGGGATTACAGGCATGAGCCACCGCGCCTGGCCAAAACCTTTATTTTTTCAATAGAAGAACAATATTGCAGCATTTTATATATCTGTGTTCTTATATAACAGTACAGGCATGAAATTCTATTACACTAAACAAATTATGTACTGAAAGCATGCTACCATTTTCTTTAAAATGTTCTTTGTATTTTAGGCATGACAGCGCTGCATACAGGAATAATATTTTCATGGAGACTCCTTACTAGATATTTAATAAAGGTCAGTTACTACCAGTGATGTTCGTAACACCTTGCCCCGAGAAAATTTGCCTTTGAGGATATTATTCTAGATGCCTTTTTTTCTTACTGATATAGGATGTAATTTTATTTAGTTTTAAATTTAAGTTATATGCATCCAAGGAGCTTTTCCATTTTTCTTTGCTATTGCCTATACGATGTCTTAGTTTATTTAACAAGAGTTCCAAGTGGGGAACATGGAGAATTTTAGTGTAAGTGGAAATACTGGGACTTGCATTTTCCTGTTGGTGGCAGCACTTCCTTTGCTTTCTGTGTCCAGGACAGGAAGAGTTTGAATTGAAAGTAATCAGATCAAATTGAGCATTCAGGAAGGGGATATTTGAGTACAGAATGTCTTGAATCAATTAGGTGAATAATAATGAAACGATTATGTATGTACAGTAAAGCAACTTCATTTTTAAAAAACAAATTCACAAAAACAAATTGATTTAGAGATGATATATTTAAAGGACAAAAAAAGGCAAAATCTTTCAGCTAGTGAGCTTTTCTATTGAATTTAAAGTTTTATACTGGCCTTAAAATTTTTTAATTTTATCAGTTCATTATGTCCTATTTTCTTTCAAGGAATGGAAGATGTTAGCAGTAAGAGAAGTTTGTAGACACACCACAGTAAAGTACACTAATTTTGTATGATATAGAATGCTTTGCATTTGACAGCTTTTTGCAGTTCTATAGGCCTATTACTATGCCTCATCTCATTTTCATCTTCTATCAACTATGTGTAATATCCCCAGCACAAGAAACAAAAGGTTATAAAGGTACAGCAAACTCAAGGTCACAACCTGGTGTAGAACCCAGGACTTGTGTCATCTAATCCAGCATCACTTCCACAAACCTTCATTCTTAGGAGGTTTTTTGTTTTTATTTTTTAGTGGAGGCATATGTCTATCATAAATTGTTTTGGACACCTGGCTGTATTAAAATATTTTTGCAGAATATTGAGAAATGTCTTTTAAATTTGGAAATAATAGACATTTTTTGTATCACATTTAAAAATATTCCTTTCATTTAAAAATGTTTCAGTAAATTTACTATACCCACATATAAATTTAGGATAGATGCTAATCTTCTTAATAAGTTAATGAATATGTGACTGATATTTTACCCTACATTCTGAAATAATAATTTGACATTACTTTTCTTTATCATGAAAACTATTCACTCATCAGTTTACATCATGCCCTGATTTCATTTGAGGAAATATTTTAAATGTGCCTTTGATCCAATGATTTAAAGAAATATACATAAAACATAAGCCGAATAAGTAGAAAATTATGTGTAACATCACCACCTTGATTTCATAAGAAGGGCAGAATCTAATTTTATTCTGTCCAGAACAAAAAAAGGATGGAGATGTGCAGAAGCATTGGGCATCCAGGTGATGCGTATCCAATATCAGTCTGTTAAACTGAGTAATTTTTAAAACTACATTTAATCAGTACATAGCTGGTGCTCCATAGTACTGACTGGTTAATTAACTGACTTTGGTAACTTATTGATCTGACTGGCTTTTTCCTTATCTGTTTTCCTATTTGCTGCCTAGTGGCTCCATCTCTTGTCATGTCCAGCTTCAGGCAAGGCTTTTCCCTTAGAACTGATTTTCTTGCTGTTCTTTGCTTTAGCTTTGGAAATGTTCTGAAAAGGGCATTGTTTTTGAGCAGGAGTGATGGCAAATGGTGACTGGACTTCCTGTTAAGTGGCTCCTCTGAGTATGGGAGGGATACAACTGCTGTCAATATAGAAAGACACCTGATTTTGTAGAGATGATTTGCTCCATTTGTCACCTAGTGGTGGCTGAACAGAAGTTCTTTTTTCATGTTTTGTTTTGAACAAAAAAGTTCTTAGCCCAAAGGAAAGTGTGAAATAACTGGTGCGGCTCCGTGGCTCTTACTCTCCTGTATTGCCCAGCTCTGGGATCCTCTGAGCTTGTCAAGTCCCTCCACCTTTCCAGCTTCCCCATATCTCTCAGCAATCTGTTTAGCCTAAGCTACTCTGAAGTGGCGTCCCATTTTCTAAAACCATTCTCCATGCCCCACCCCTCCAAGAGAAACATTTTAATTTCAATAGGGACTTTGCCAGCTGGTTCTTTAAAGAGCAGCAATTAAACCAATTCACACCAATATGTATAGTAATCGTTATAATAATATTTACATTTTAGAAGAATACACTTTTAAACCAAGAAATTAATTTATAATGACAGAAGTTCATATAGGTAAAGATAGGTTTGAGCCAAGAGTGTACCAGATACTTATTAAGTGGAAATTTATTCTCATTCTTATTAAATCTAGACATTTTGAAGAATGAGAATTTATTTGGATGAAAGCTGGCAATTTGCTTATAAACTGGTGCCATGCTTGGTCAAATTCTGCTTGCATCTGACTGCCCAGTAAATGGCTAAGCTGCCATGTAGTTTAGTCAAGGACAAGCTCAGTAATTTAGTTAAGGACAATCTCACTGCAACCTCTGCCTCCTGGGTTCAAGCAATTCTCCTGCCTCAGCCTCCCGAGTAGCTGGGATTACAGGTACCCACCACCACACCCAGCTTATTTTCGTATTTTTAGTAGAGATGGGGTTTCACCATGTTGGCCAGGCTGGTCTCGAACTCCTGACCTCAGGTGATACAACCTTCCTTCTCAGATATGAATGAAAGGGTTACTAATGTTGTAAAATTTGCACCAGAGGTATACTAAAGACAATTTCTGTCTTTAGCTGGCTATGCGGCTTTGGAAGGCAAGGTATATAACCTTTCTAAACCACAGCTTTCATATCAACTTCATGTGGCCCATGTGTATTATTCCTGGATAGGGAATATCATTAATATTCCCACATTTGTATGTAAACTTAAAACAATTATCAGAATTTCATTGCTGTTACTTATTTACTTTATTTATTTTTTTGACGTAGTTTTGCTCTTGTGACTCAGGCTGGAGTGCAATGGTGTAATCTTGGCTCACTGCAACCTCTGCCTCCTGGGTTCAAGCAGTTCTCCTGCCTCAGCCTCCTGAGTAGCTGGGATTACAGGCACCCACCACCACACCGGGCTAATTTTTATATTTTTAGTAGAGACGGGGTTTCACCATGTTAGCCAGTTTGGTCTAGAACTCCTGACCTCGGGTGATCCACACACCTTGGCCTCCCAGAGTGCTGGGATTATAGGTGTGAGTCACTGCAGCTGACCATTGTTGTTGTTTTTAACTTATCAAAATAAAGCTAATGTGAAAGACTAAGCATAGAAATACTGTCAAGAAAACTGTGAAAGAAAACAAACAGTAAAGGGGAGCTTACCATACAGATTTTATTAAATTGGTGCAAAAGTAACTGCAGGTTTTGCAATTACTGGTGTACAGTAATTTGCCAATGGCAAAACCTGCAGTTACTTTTGCACCAACAATAAAACTCCCTATATGGCTACTGCAATCAAAATAATATGAATATTGGCTCAAGAATGAACAAATCAATCAGTGGAACAGAACAGAGAGCACAGAAACTGATTCAGGTAGTCTTCAAAATAAGTACTTAATATATGATGATGCTGACATTTCAATTTAGTGGGAAAAGGAAGAATTACCTTATAAATAGTGTTAACATAATGGAATATTCACCTGAAAGGAAAAAATAGATTTGGAACTTACAGCAAATACAAAGAGAAATTCCAGCTGTATAAATGACCTAGGTAGAGAGATATATAACTACAAAACATCAAACTATAATGAAAGAGACTATGAATGACCTCGGGGGTAGGATAGGGACCCTCATAGGCAAGGCAGAAAAATCCAGAAACAATTAGAAAAAATGCATAGACTTGACTACATAATGACATAACATTTCTGAATGGCAAAAGACACCATTATAAAGTTGAAAGACAAATGATAGATTAGGAAAGAATATTTGCCATATATGTGACAAGGTGTTAATTTTCCTTATAACAGTGACTCTTGGATATGGATAAAAGACAAGAAATATAATAGAAAAATATGTACACAATTTGATCAGCAATTCTCAGAAGAGGAATAGGAATACAAATAGCCAATAAATATATGTAAAGATGCTGTACCTCAGTGTAGTCAGGGATATGTATATTAGAGAAGTAAAGAGATATCATTTTTCATGTATCAGAGATGTAGAAGATTTAAAAAATGGATCAAATTCACTTTGGCAAAAGTGTGGGGAAAACGAATAATTATTAAGCACTATTGGTGAGTATGTGACTTGCTAAAACATTTTTGAAAGTGATCTGATAATATTAAATTTAAATTTGCATATATTAGACCTAGAAGTGCTATTTCTCAGAATGTAGCTTACATAAATAAAAGCACTAGTTTTTGAGGAAAAAGACATGTAAAACTATATTTTTGCATTAAAAAAATGACACCCCTAAACCCTAGATACATCCTGCTTTGCTTAGAATGTGTCCCCCCAAATTCCTGGATTGGAAACAATTCCCAGTGCAACAGTGTTGGGAGGTGGGACCTTTAATAGGTGATTAGGTCATGACGACTCTCATGAATGGATTAATGCCATCATCAAAGGAGTGGGTTAGTTATGTGGGACTGGGTTCCGATAAAAGGATGAATTTGGCCCCCTTGTCTCTCTCTCATTGCTCTTTTGCTCTTCCACCCTTCTGCCATGGGACGATGATGCAGAAGGCCCTTGCTAGATGTGGCCCCTTGGTCTTGGACTTCCCAGACTCCAGAACAATGAGTCAAATAAATTTCTGTTAATTATAAATTACCCAGTCTCAGGTATTCTGTAATAGCAGCACAAAACAGACTAAGACAGACCCTGAATACCTGCCCATAGGAAAAGAATTGAATAGATTATGGCTTATTTATACTATAGAATATTATGCAAATATTTACATAAGTCTATGCTCATTGACTTAGAAAAATATTGATGATTTAAGGCCGGGCATGGTGGCTCAGGCCTGTAATCCCAGCACTTTGGGAGGCCAAGGCGGGTGGATCACGATGTCAAGAGATCGAGACCATCCTAGCTAACACGGTGAAACCCCATCTCTACTAAAAATATAAAAAAATTAGCTGGGCATGGTGGCGGGTGCCTGTAGTCCCAGCTACTCTGGAGGCTGAGGCAGGAGAATGGCGTGAACCCGGGAGGCGGAGCTTGCAGTGAGCCGAGATCGCGCCACTGCACTCCAGCCTGGGGGACAGAGCGAGATTCCATCTCAAAAAAAAAAAAAGAAAAATATTCATGATTTATTGTGAATTAAAAAAGCAAGCAGTTAAATAGTATGTATAACATGATTTAATTTTATTTATTTTTAAAATATTTTGCATATTTTTCTTAAGCCTACGGCACTTAGTATTCCAAGGAGGTCTCCCATCTAAGTACTAATCAGGCTTGACCCTGCTTAGCTTTTGAGATCAGATGAGATAGGGATGTTCAGGATGGTATGGCTGTAGATGATTTAATTTTGATAAAAATAAAAAAGACTACACATATATTTAAAGATAAGAATGTATATATGTGTTGTGTGTGCCTGTGTGTGTGTGCATGCATGCATGTGTGTGTGTGTCTATGTGAGTGGGTGAGTGTGCAGACATAAGAAAGACAGAAAGATACATTCCAAAGTAGGATTCATCTAGGGTTTGGGGATGTCAACACTTCCAAAGTGTTAAAATTGGTCAAAACAGAGGAATGAGATTGGATTGGAGGAGGAGACTTTTTTTTTAAGCTTAATCTCTCTTTTTTTTAAAAAAAAATTATGTCTATAGGTTACTGGTGAACAGGTGGTGTTTGGTTACATGAGTAAGTTCTTTAGTGGTGATTTGTGAGATTTTGGTGCACCCATCACCTGAGGAGTATACACTATACACAATTTCTAGTCTTTTATCCCTCAACCCCTTCCCACTCTTTCTCCATGAGTCCCCAAAGTCCATGTGCCATTCTTATGCCTTTGCATCCTCATATCTTAGTTCCCACTTATGAGTGAGAACATATAACATTTGGTTTTCTATTCCTGAGTTACTTCACTTAGGATCATAGGAGAATAAAATATATATATATATATATATATTTTTTTTTTGTTTGTTTGTTTGTTTGTTTTTTTTTTTTTTAAACAGAGTCTCCCTCCGTCGCCCAGGCTGGAGTGCAGTGGTGCGATCTCGGCTCTCTGCAAGCTCCGCCTCCTGGGTTCAGGCCATTCTCCTGCCTCAGTCTCCCGAGTAGCTGGGACTACAGGCGCCCGCCACCGCACCCAGCTAATTTTTTTGTATGTTTAGTAGAGACGGGGTTTCACCGTGTTAGCCAGGATGGAGGTCCCGATCTCCTGACCTCGTGATCCGCCCACCTGGGCCTCCCAAAGTGCTGCGATTCTAGGCGTGAGCCACCGCGCCCAGCCAATATTAATTTTTTATATCCCTATATAGCTTGAAATATTACAGAGAGCCTTTATTACTGTTATAGATTGAAATTCATCCCCCAAAATTTATGTTTCAAGTCCTAACCCCCAGTACTTCAGAATTTGACCTATTTGGAAACAGGGTCATTGCAGATATAATTAGTTCTGATGAGATAATATTGGAGTAGGTGCCCTTATGACTGGTATCCTATAAAAAGGGGAAATATGGACACAGAGTCAGATGTACATAGAGGAAAGACAATGTAAAGAGACACAGTGAGAAGGTAGCCATTTATAAGCCACAGAGAGAGGCCTGGAAGAGATCCTTCTCTCTCAGCTCTCAGAAGGAACCAACCCTGCCAACACCTTGATTTTGGACTTCCAGCCTCCAGAACTGTGAGACAATACATTACTGTTGTTTAAACTATCCAATCTGTGGTACTTTGTTATGGCAACCATAGCAGACAAATACAATTACTGTTGTAATGAAAAACCAATAAAGTATTTTTCAAAAAGCTGACGAATGAAAATAAGTTTATTCATTCAAGAAGCATTCATTAACTATCTACAATGTACAAGTGTTCTATTACAAATTTTACTTGATATTCCAGAAATGGTAGAGGGTAAGAATTAGTATCTGCATTTTACAAATGAAGTTCACAGTTCAGTAACTTTTCTATTGTCACACAGCAAATAAGTAGTGGAGTAGGAGTTGGATCCAGGGTTGATTAACTTCAGGACTGGTGCTATAGCTGCTTTTCTATGCTGAATTCTGTTGCTGAATGCTTGATCTCATCACTGTTCATTTCAAATATTTAGTGAGCATTCCTTAAGAAGATAGCTCTCTCCCTCCCTCATGTCGATAATGTCAACATGAGGCACAGAATGAAAATGCCAGAATGAGGTTGCCCACAATGCATGGTATCAAAGTGAAATTATTTTATGGAATCTCCTTTTATTTTATTGTGCTGAAAGGAAAGACAGTGAACAATGGTTATAGCCTTTTCTTGGTGGTTGTTCTCAACATTTCATGTTCATTTTTATCTTGCCAGTTGTCTAAGTTAGAAAGCTAAAAAATAGGAAAACAGAAAAAAAGGTCTTTCAGAAGTCATTTGACTTAAGGGTGGTGTGGCTCAATGACACATTTCAGAGTTTTATCAAGGATAAATCAAATAGAAAATAACAATGACCTTGTGATATAAATGTTATACTTTCCAAATCTTTTACTGTAGTCAGAAGGTTTCTTTGTTGTTCTAACTACTTGAAAAGGGCACTCTGATTGCCTCGTCTAGTAAGTCTAGTGATGGCAATTAGGCATGTTGGATGCTAATTATTTTATGCTGCTATTTATGAATAAACACTCATCCTTAACATCCAGCTCAATTATTACTTTCCATCATACTCTCTCAGGTCAGTTTCTCGCATCCTGTTCTTTGCACCAATAACATTTTTATATATAGAATGTACAATACATTCTTAACAGCATGTATACTCTTAATAACATATGATTTACATACCAAAATTTCCTGCTAAATTATAAATTTGTAAAGTTTTGAGATCACTCTTGTTCATCAGCATCTCAAAACCTGACATATAATAAATGATCAAGAGAGCAGAGAGAATTAGAGGTAGAGGGTACACTAGGAATGGAATGACAGAAAAGCAACTTTGCCAGCAAACGTAAGACTGCCTCATTGTTTATCTCTCCCAAATGCACTACACTTCCAGTTGGCATGGTTTGCAGGTCATTCCCTCTTGCAAATGCATTCTCCTCTTCCCATCCTTCTTCTGTCTCTCTCCCTGGCAAAATACAGTTATCAGTATTAGTAGCAGTACTAGTTCTGTTACTAGTACTGGTAATAGCTATGCTGGTAATAGCCAAGACTTATACAACATTTACTGTGTCGGGTGTTGTCCCAAGTTCTTTATATATACTAATTTAATCTTTAAGATAAATCTCTTAGAAAAACTATATTATTAGCCCCCTTCAACAAGTGATAAAACTAAGGTACAAAGAGATTAACTTGACTACTTGCCTGAGGCAACATAGCTTGTAAGTGGTGGAACCAGAATTTGACCTATGCAATCTGGTTCCAGAGTCTGTGCTCTTAACCACTATGCCTTCTTTTTTTTTTTTCATGGCAGTTCTCTCTTTTGCTTTTTTTTTTTTATTATTATACTTTAAGTTTTAGGGTACACTATGCCTTTTTAACCAAGGAAACTGGATCTGTAATTGATAGAGTGATCTAATTATCAATTATCTATCATCTATTTATTTTATTAATTACCTTTTTCTATATATAAAAAATATTTGTAATTACAGTCAGGCACTGCATGACAATGCTTTGGCCAATGATGAAGCACATATATATGATGGTGATCCCTCAAGAGTATAATGGAACTGAAAAATTCCTATTGTCTAGTGATGTTATAATGTCACAGCACAATACATTACCTTTTCTATGTTTCAATATATAAATACTTATCATTGTGTTACAATTGCCTGCGGTATTTTGTACAGCAACATGCTGTACAGGATTGTAGCCTAGGAGCAATGGGCTATACCACATAGCCTACATGTGTAGGCTTGTGTAAGTACACGCTATGATGTTCACACAATGACAAAATTATCTAACAACACACTTCTCAGGATGTATCCCTGTTATTAAGTGATGCATGACCATAGGTGTTTTTTTTCTTTCTTTTTTTTTTTTTGACAGAGTCTCACTCTGTCACCCAAGTTGGAGTGTAGTGACACAATCTTGGCTCACTGCAACCTCTGCCTCTCGGGTTCAAGCAATTCTCCCACCTCAGCCTTCTGAGTAGGTGGGATTACAGGCACCCGCAAACACGCCCAGCTAATTTTTGTATTTTTAGTAGAGACTGGGGGGTTTTCACCATGTTGGCCAGTCAAACTCCTGAACTCAAATGATTTGCCCGCCTTGGCCTCCCAAAGTGCTGGGATTACAGGTGTGAGCCACTGTGCATGGCCTAGTTTTTAATTGTTTTAAATTAAAATGTATAAATATATCATTTCATTGTCAAACTTTCAATGTGGAGCCAAGGCTTTTTCTTTGCTGATGAACATTTCTGATATGGTTTGGCTGTGTCCCCACCCAAATCTCATCTTGAATTATACTTCCATAATTCCCACATGTTGTGGGAGGGACTTAATGGGAGATAATTTGAATCATAGGGGCAGTTTCCCCCATGCTGTTCTTGTGGTAGTGAATAAGTCTCATGCGATGTGATAGTTTTATCAGGGGTTTTTGCTTTTGCATCTTCCTCATTTTCCCATGTCGCCTCCGTGTCAGAAGTGCCTTTCACCTCCTGCCATGATTCTGAGGCCTCCCCAGCCATGTGGAACTGTAAGTCCAGTTAAACCTCTTTTTCTTCCCAGTCTCGGGTATGTCTTTATCATCAGCATGAAAACAGACTAATACAGTTTCTCATAGTTCCTATTGCATTATCTGTGTCCTTTTCACACCGTTTTACATTTTTTAGTTTTGATTTCATTTGATTTCAAGATGAGTAGAAATTTAATGCCCTTGCAAAGTAATATGAGTGCAAAATCCATCTAGATGTCTATAATTTTCTTCCAGTTACTTATAGGTGTCTTACCTATACCTGATGTGAGCACAATTTCAATTTTTTTATAATGGCTATTATATGAAGTCTTTCCAAAGCATTAGCTTTTATAGACCTTCAGTTCTCTTCATTTTCATGCTGAAATAGAACTGGCTTGTATAATATTTAATTACATTGAGTAACTACAATAGTAAGTACAACTGGCATAAACACTGGGGAATCAACACTCTTGACTCTTGAAAAGCATACAAATGCTCAAGTGAGAGAAGTTTTGAGGCATACCAGTGGGTGGGGTCCTACACAAGCAACCACTAGCCATGCTTATCAGGCAGTCTGTTTATAGAGGTGCCAGAGATTCGGTTAGTCTGATGTCAAGTGGAGTCGATTGAGTGTTAATGTATTTTGTATCCACTGAGGCCAGTTATCTATTTCCTCCTCTGCAAGCCTTCTTTGGCCAACTTCCTTCACTATAGAGAGGTAATCACTTCCTTTTCTGTGACTCTACAGTAGTTTAAAATGTTTCTATTGTATACTTATCATTTTTAAATGTAATTTAAAAATGTAGCTCTTCCCCACTAGAATGTGAACTAAATTTTACATCTCCAGTGGATAGCACATCTCCTGACACATCATAATTTAATGAAGACTTGTCAAAGAAAACGTGCTCCACAGGTAACTAAGAAAGACCTAGAGCTATGATTACTAACTGTGTGTAATTTTTACCCTAAGAACTTCTCAAACCTCAAGTAAAGTTGCTTTGTGAATTTCACAAAGCTCCTGCCCTACAACATTGCAATTCTATGACTAAGATATCCCTCCCTCCTTTTTCCATAGATAATTGTATGTAAATTGTACGACATATTTTCTCTCTACAGCTATGAAGTCTATTTCATTTTCCTAACTATAGATTCCCATATTTAAATTCTAGGTGGCAGAGTTTTCCTAGAAAACTACAAATTACTATCAGTTCTTGCTGTCTTTATAAAGGAGTCCAAGTCTTTAGAATAAAACATGAAATCTCATATTTTTATTTAGCCTTTGATGGAAATATTGTGGGTAGCTACTGAATGTTTATGTCAACTAACTGATTGTTACTGCCATTTAAAATATTCAATTTCCAAAAGAGTAATAGATTGTATAAAACTTCCGTAGGGACAGCGTATGTTTTAAGGTGTTTTTTTTTTTTTTTTTAAAGAAAATGCTTTGAAGCCATTGGCATAGGCACACCACAAACAATTTAGTGAAGAAACATTTCAATAGAGAAAAAGGAAGCAAACTTTGATGAGGTTGACCACTATTTCAGCTAAACTGCTGACCTAGTGAAGTCTGTATTATTAGTGAAGTATCATTAATAAGTTTTTTAATGGGATGAGTCCCACATTTTTTCTCCTTTGCTGGTATTATAAAAAAACTATATATGTTTGGCTTCGGTCATGATATATTAACTCTTTTTACAATGACTTCCTTTATATACCTTATTGCTGGTATAATCAACAATTGATGGTTTGAGAGAAAGAGAGTAAAGAAATGAAAAAGACAAAAAAGCTTAGGAAATACAGTAACATAATATTTATGAGAATTCTTTACCAACAAAATTATTTTTTGTTTTCAATTATAGTAGTAATCTTGCTGATTGTTTTTCTATTTTAGTTTTATTGGGCTAAGACAACATCCTTTTCTTTATAACTTTACTTTTTTTTTTGAGACAGTCTCACACTGTCCCCCATGCTGAAGTACAGTGGCACAGTCATGGATCACTGCAGCCTCAACCTCTCCAGGCTCAGTTAATCCTCCCCACTCAGCCTCCCAAGTAGCTGGGACTACAGGTGTGTGCCACCACACCTGGCTAATAGTATTTTTTGTAGAGATGGGAGTTCGTCAGGTTGCCCAGGCCAGTCTTGAACTCCTGGGCTCAAGTGATCTGCCTGCCTTGGCCTCCCAAAGTGCTAGGATTACAGTGTGATATAACTTGACATTTTAATATTCAGTAACTAATACTCTCATGTATACATAGTTGTAAAGGTTAAGAGTCTCATTTTGGTAACGTGGTGATGACGGAGTTCTCTAGAGGGACAAAACAAAGGGGAGTTTATTAAGGAGTATTAACTCACACGATCACAAGGTCCCACAAGGTCTGCAAGCTCAGGAGCAAGGAAGCCAGTCTGAACCCCAAAGCTTAAGAACTTGGAGTCCAATGTTTGAGGGCAGGAAGCATCCAGCACGGGAGAAAGATGTAGGCTAGGAGACTAAGCCAGTCCGGTCTTTTCGTGTTCTTCTGCCTGATTTTTATTCTGGCCTCACTAGAAGCTGATTAGATTGTGCCCACCCAGATTAAGAGTGGGTCCTCCTTTCCCAGCCCACAGACTTAAATGTTAATTTCCTTTGGCAACACCCTCACAGACACACCCAGGAACAATACTTTGCTTTCTTCAATCCAATCAAATTGACACTCAGTATTAGCCATCACATGACCTCATTGGAGAAAACAAGTGAAGGTGGACCACAGAGGGTGAGGAAGCCTTCTGAGAGACCCATCAAGTCCTCATTACAGAAAACTGAAGAGAACTGTCTGCAAATATAGTCTTAATTTCTTAGCTTCCAAACCAAATCTTATGAGAAGATTCCTTTTGTTTCAAGGATAAACATACAAATCTGGAAAACAGTATTTTTTGGTGTTTGTCAGAACTATCCCTGGGCAATGGCAAATTGCGTCATTTTCCTGGATTCCTTGCATTACCTTCTTGCTGATGCTCCCATTTCCACCTCCCTAAACACATGTACACAATGCCTGGAATGAGCTGGAGTGGAAGGATAAATTTACAGACTGTTTATTTATAGAGCTTGTATTCTAGTTGGGGAGATAGCCAAAAAAAAAAAAATTAATATATGACATATATCAGGTAGGAATCAGTGCTCTGAAGAAAATTAAATAGGAAGAGGGACTAGACAGTCATAGGGCACATGTCTGTATAGATAAGCATTTGTATGTGCATACCTGCATACGTGTGTGTCTTTGTACATGTGTGTGTGTGTGTGTGTGTGCACGGGGGGTGGGTGGCAGTATCTTGTAAGGTGACATTTGAGCCAAGACCTGAAAGAATGAAAGGAGTGAGCTTTGTAATACCACACTCAGACTCAGGCAAGAGGGCAGCGTCCCTGGGCTCAGCACACTAGAGGTCCCCACCTATCACAAACACACACAAAGACATTTATTAAAGAATACATGGCACTTCTGTTACCCAGGGTCAGGCATAGGTGCTTGCATAGCACAGTTCATGACCTTAAACATCTCTGCTTGTGAATAAAACTCCTCAGGCCCCAGGGAAACTCCTGTCAAAAATCTCTTGTTCTGTGACTTCATAACAAAAGGCAATAGTGTCCTAATGCCATAAGGACAAGTGAGTTGTGCTGAGGTGCTAAAATTAAAAAAAAAAATTAATGTAATTAACTCCTTCCTCTTAGAAAGGAATAGATCCTTGCAAAATGACAAATTAGTTCCCAGTAGTGCTAAGTACATGTCCATTTCCTTCCTGTCTTTCCCTTGTATTCTGGTTTGTGGTTTTGAAGAAATTAATTAATTTCACTTAATTCCAAATTAAATTAATTATAATTAATTCCATTTTCTACATTAAATGGACATTGAATATTACAATTGTATGTAGTTTATATGTATAAAAATATTTAGTACATTTTAAGTGAATTTTCAAAAAATGAAATAAAATTTTACCTTTATTTAAATAATTTTATTAAGATTTTGATGTTCATTTGTTATCATTGATAATGTACTTTCTAGTTTTAATAAATAATTTAACATTTAAAAAATAACTTCTTTGAAAGCCTGAAGAATAATTTCAATGTTTTTACATTTAATTTGCCTTTTTCATTAAAATTTATTCTAATTTTGTGCATTTTGAATATAATTACATTATATTTCATCCTTTAGATCAGTATGGTCAACAAAACATGGATTGTTGTGAAAATTTTGATTACAAAACATAGTGATTTTGCTGAAATGAAAGGAAGAAAGAAGTTTAATGGATAAAACATATAATAATTTCTGAATTATGTAGGTCTTTATCTTATTAAGTCTCTAAACATTGCTGTTCCATCAATAGAACACCTAGAGATGCACAAGAATTATTAAAATTAATGAACATTGATGTTTGGCCTACTATATTATATAATAGCCATAGCTTTACCCTTAAAAAATTGTCATCATGAACATTTGTCAAGGAAAGAGAATAGAGTACACTTTATTTGGCAGTTTGTTATCTTGCCTTATCATTTCAAACATAAAATAAGGAGCCTTTTTTTTCACTTTTGCCCTGGGCCCTGCAAAGGCGAGGAGCAAGTCTAGCACCTGCAAAGATCTGAGGAAGGAATGTTCTGGATTGAGGAAAGAGCAAGCACAAAGGCCCCATCAGTCCACTTGAGCAGCTGTAACAAAACACCATACACTGGGTGCTTCCACAACAGAAAGTTACTTTCTCACAGTTCTGGAGGCTAGAAGTCTGTGATCAGGGTGCCAGCATGGCTGGGCTTCAGGGATGGCCGTCTTCCTTGCTTGCAGATGGCCATCTTGCTTTGTCCTTGCATGGCAGAGAGAGTGTGAGCAAGCAAGCTCTCAGGTGTTTCTTCTCATAAGGGCTCTAGCCTCATCACGAGGGCTCCACCCTCATGATCTCATGTAACTCTAAGACCTTCCAAGGGCCCCATCTCCAAATAATATTGCATTGGAGGTTAATATTTTAACATATAAACTTGAGTTGGGGGCAGGTGGGTACAAAATTCAGTCCCTAGCAGGCCCTGATGTAAAAACAAGCATGGCATCTTTGAGGATCAGCAAAATGGCCAATTTCAGCCAGAGTTAGATGAGCAAAAGATGGTATGAAACAAACCAGATGAGCAGGAGGCCACAAGTCCAAGAGGCAGGCAGTGCCAGGTGATCTAGGTGTGCCATTATAAGAAATCCAGATTTAGTTCCAGTGTGATGGGAAGCCTTTGGAGAATTGAGAGCTGGGAAGTGACAATAAGTATATTTTAAAGAAAATCACTTAGGTTGCTACAGAAAGACAAAACTGGAAATGAAAGGAGTCAGTAGTCTATTATAATAATCCAGACAAGAGATGATGGTGGCTTGAACTAGGGTAGAGGTGCCAAAAAAACAGCCCAAATAGCCAAAGCAATGCTAAGCAAAATTAACAAAGCCAGAGACATCACACTACCTGACTTTCAACTATACTATAAAGCCACAGTAAACAAAACAGCTTGGTGCTAGTACAGAAACAGACACATTGACCAATGAAACAGAATAGAAAACTTGGAAATAAAGCCACACACTTACAGCCATCTGATCTTTGAGAAGGTCAGCAAAACAATGGGGAAAGGACTACCTATTCAATAAATGGTGCTGAGATAACTGGTTCGCCATATGCAGTAGATTGAAGCTGGACCCCTACCATTCACCACATACAAAAACTAGCTATAATACTTATATAATGTAATATAAAACCTCAAACTATAAAAAGCCTGGAAGACAACCTAGGATATACTCTTCTCGACATTGGCCTTGACAAAGAATTTTTGGCTAAGTCCCCAAAAGCAATGGCAACAAAACCAAAAATAGACAAGTGGGATCTAATTAAACTAAAGTGCTTCTGCACAGCAAAAGATACTATCAGCAGAGCAAACAGATAACCTGGAGCATGGAAGAAGATATTTGCAAACCATGCATCTGACAAAGGCCTAATATCCAGAATTTATAGGGAACTTAAACAAATCAACAAGTAAAAATACCCCAAATAACCCCATTAAAAAACGGGTGAAGGGCATGAAGAGACACCTCTCAAAAGGAAACATACAAGTGGCCAACAGACACATGAAAAAATGCTTAGCATCACTAATCATCAGAAAGATGCAAATCAAAACCACAGTGAGATGCAATCTCACACCACCCAGAGTGGCTATTACTAAAGAGTCAAAAAACAGCAGATGCTGGAGAGGCTGTAGAGAAAAGGGAACACGTATACACTGCTGGTGGGAATGTAAATTAGTCCAGCCACTGTGGAAAGCAGTCTGGAGATTTCTCAAAGAACTTAAAACAGAGCTACCATTTGACTCAGCAATCCCATTTCTGGGTAACTATCCAAAGGAAGATACATTATTCTACCCAAAAGATACATGTACTCATATGTTCATTGCTGTGCTATTCACAATAGCAAAGACTTGGAATCAACCCAGGTGCCCATCAATGGTAGATTGGATAAAGAAAATGTGGTACATGTATACAATGGAATACTATGCATTCATAAAAAGTGAAATCATGTCCTTTGCAGCAACATGGATGGAGCTGGAAGCCATAATCCTAAGCAAATTTATGCAGAAACAGAAAACCTGCTACTACATGTTCTTACTTATAAATAGGAGATAAACACTGAGCATACATGGACATAAATTTGAGAACAATAGACACTGTGGACTGCTAGAGTGTGGAGGGAAGGAGAGAGGGCTGGGTTAAAAACTACTTATTGGATACTATGCTCACTACCTGGGTGATGGGATCCATACTGCAAACCTCAGCATCATGCAATATTCCCATGTAACAAACCTGCACATGGACCCCCCTGTATCTAAAATAAAAGTTGATATTAAAAACAAAACAAAACCAAAAACTCCTAGAAGATAACACAGGAGAAAATCTAGATGCTCCTGGGCAAGATGATGACTTTTTAGCTCCAGGAAAGAAATAATTGATAAACTGGACTTCATTAAAATTAAATTTTTGTTCTGTGAAAAACACTGTCAACAGAATGAGAGGTTAAACCACAGACTAGGAGAAAGCATTGGCAAAGGATATACCAGATAAAGAATTCAAGAGAATACATTCACGATATACAGATAACTTTTAGAATGCAATGAGAAATGAACAAACTAATGAAGAAATGGGCAAAAGATCTGAACAGGCTAGGCACGGTAGCTCACATCCATAATTGTAGCACTTTGGGAGGCCGAGGCGGGTGAATCACTTGAGGTCAGGAGTTTGAGACCAGCCTGGCAAACATGGTGAAACCTCGTCTCTACTAAAATTAGCCGTGCATGGTGGTGCGTGCCTGTAGCCCCAGCTACTCAGACGGCTGAGGCAGGAGAATTGCTTTAACCTGGGGGGGCAGAGGTTACAGCGAGCTGAGATTACACCACTGTGCTCCAGCCTGGGTGACAGAGTAAGACTCTGTCTTAAAAAAAAAAAATCTGAACAGACACCTCAGAAAAGAAGATACACAGATGGCAAATAAGGATATGAAACAATACTCAACATCATATGTCATTAGGGAACTGCAAATTTGAACAACAAGATTCTACTTATATCTATTAGAATAGCAAAAGTCCAACACACTGACAACATCTAATTCTTACGAGGATGTGGAACATCAGGAACTCTCATTAATTGCTGATGGAAATGCAAAATGGTACAACCACGATTGAAGAAACAGTTTGGTGGTTTCTTACAAAACTAAACATGCTCTTACCATATGATCCAGCAATTGCATTCCTTGTTATTCACTCGAATCAAAAAGTTAAGCCCACACAAAAACCTGCACCAAATGTTTATAGCAGCTTTATTCATAATTGCCAAAACTTGGAAGTATGTCCTTCAGTAGGTGAATAAGTAAATAAACCGTAGTACATTTAGACAATGGACTGTTATTCAGCACTAAGAGGAAATGAGTTATCAAGCCATGAAAAGACATGGAGGAACCTAAAATACGTACTATTAAGTGAAGAAGCCAATCTGAAAAGGCTACATACTGTATGATTCCAACTATATAACATTCTGGAAAAGGCAAAATCATAGACAAGTAAAAAGATGAGTGGTTGCCAGGGGCTGGGGAAAGGGATGATTTTTAGGGCAGTGAAACTATTCTCTGTGATACTATTATAGTGGATACATGTCATTAATACATTTGTCAAAACCCTTAGAATATAAAACACCAAGAGTGAACTCTAATGTGAACTATGGACTCTGATTTATAATGATGTGTCAGTGTAGGTTCATTGCTTGTAATAAATGTACCACTCTGGTTTGGGATGTTGACAGTGTGTGTCTGTCAGGGACGAGGTGGGGGAAAGTAGAGGGTATATGGAACTCTGTACTTTCAATTTTGCTGTGAACCTAAAACTGCTCTAAAAATAAACTCTGTTAAAAATCATTTCAGTCATCACTGTCCTTCATTTCCTAAAGTTAAATGTCTTGAAAATCATTGTTTCATGTGTGTGTGTGTATGTGTGTATGTGTGTGTGCCTGATGGGAGGATAAATCTGGTCCCTATTACTCCATCTTAGCTGGAAGTGGGAGTACCTCTTTTCTAACATCTGTGTGGGTCTCACTTCTAAAAGTATATGAGAAGAAATGAATCACACACTTCTTTTAGAATAAAAACTGTCCTCTGTATGTTTAAGACAGGAAGTATAAATCTAAATTCCTTAAAGAGCTGCTAATTGTAGGGAAACATTTAGAAACAGTTTACTAATAGGCATAACCAGGTGTTATGGCCAATTTCAAAGAAGGCAAAGTCTTCAGTACAACCCCACTCTCCTAGGTTGGGTCTTCCTCCCCACAGCCATTGTCTTTGGGGCCTCCTGGCTCTCCAGAATTCTTTTCACATCCTACTTTACTCAAGACTCTACTCTCTTTTGGTTCAAGCAATTTGCTCTGGACCATGTCTTGCTCTTGGCTAATACATATCGAAGAGAAAATGGATATTATTGGGTAAATGTATTGTGTCAGCATTTTAATGGGAATCTGTTAAAAACTGTCTTTATTTTTTTTTTGAGACAGAGTCTCCCTCTGTCGCACAGGCTGCAGTGCAGTGGCATGATTTTGGCTCACTGCAATCTCTGCCTCCTGGGTTCAAGAAACTCTCGTGCCTCAGCCTCCAGAGTAGCTGGGACTACAGGCCCCCGCCACCATGCCTGACTAATTTTTGTATTTTTAGTAGAGACGGGATTTCACCATGTTGGCCAGGCTGGTATCAAACTCCTATCCTCAATAATTTGCCTACCTTGGCCTCCTAAAGTTCTGGGATTACAGGCGTGAGCCACCACACCTGACCAAAAACTGTCTTAATGCACAGCCATGACTCCAATTACAGAAGTTCTAGACATTCTGGCAGGCTGGTGGAAATGATATTTTTAGGTAGCTAAGAGTTTTTATGTTCCCGTATTACACACATTGCGCTAGGTCCTAGGGTCCTTTCTTTAGGGTCAACCCCATCAACAGATAACCTGCTTTTGGTTTCTCTTCATTATGAAAAATTAATTGGCTTCCATTTCTAAATTTCTCTGTATTTCTTTGAAAATGACAACAAGTAAAATAATGTCATTTTCCCCCCATCTTTATTAGTCAAACAGAAATGACGGCAGTTAACCACAGCACTTAAGAGCTTTGGTGTAGTTTTTGGTTTGTAAATATCCTTGCTTTATGTATTTGAATGTTGAAAGTAGTTATCTGAAACCTGTGAGGTTTTTCAACTAATTGAACCTAGTCTAATTTTACAAATATGAAAGTGACATTCCACTAACCTCCAAAAATTTGTGGATGGGGCAGACTGCTGGAAATCAAATCAATAATGCAAAGTGAAATGGGAAGTTAGCAGTTAGTAATCTATTGAAAGTTCGTAAGAATATATATTAGCTGAACAATTTGACAATGTCCTGCCTGAAATTTATGAGTAAATGCCAATTTTTCACTTTTGTGACAATCAAGTCATAGAAAAAGAGGGGAGTTGGGAAATTATGACTAACATTTCCTAAACATATCCCTCAGGTGTGGAGTATGTAGAGAATACTGTGGCTGTGTCTTTGGTGTTGGGGAATAGAAACGTAAAACAGCAGAAGTAGAGATACAGTCCTGTCCTCAAATAATTTATAACCTATTTCAGTCAGTTCCAAAGAAAAGTATTTCATTAACCCAGCAAGAAAATAAAAACATGAAAAGTGAAGCAGCATACAATATTTTTACTGGTTCATACCCCTAGGTCTTCCCATTCTTACCCATGAGAGAGTGAGTGATGATGTCGTTAATGTTAATTTACAAATCAAACCATGGAGTGCAGATTTTTCAGATCTCAGGTCTGCAGCTTTCATTGCATCATCTGAACTGAAGTTCCACTGTAATAAAAGACAAGGGTTATTGTGATGAGCCAACAACTCCATGGATGAGGGAGTCTGGTGAAAGAGTCCTATATTTACACAAGTGGTTCTGCCTTATGATCTCATCTTCAGTGTGGTGATGTTTTACTTATTTCAAAGCAAGAATATCTATCTTATCCAATAAAAGAAAAATCTGTTTCATTTTGAGAAAATGTTCATTTAAGTATATAAACTGTATAACCACTATGAAGAATACAATGCATTTCTCTTATATGAGTATTAGATACTAATGGTATCCTAATTATTTATATGGGCAAGAGATTTTCAATATCTAAAACTAACTATAGATTTACAGATAGTCACACAGTTGCATAACTTTCTATTGTAATTTATTATTTGCTGTTGGAAAGCAAATTCATTTATTGTAACCAAAAGATGTGTTACAGGGTTATTTCATACATGGGAGATTTTCAAAGTCCTGCAATGATGACATTGATATAGTGCCACTACTCTGTTATAACCTTTGTATATTATTTAAGTGTAACAAATACTTCATTCATTGCTTGCCCTAAACTTTGCATTTGGTGACATTCTTGCTGCTGTGTTAATATCAGGTCTATTAAGCTGGACCTCATGGTCCATTACCCTTTCTTTAGATTTGACCCCATGAAGTTTAGGGGTCTTGAGCACAGTGTGAAAAAGCAAAGGGTTTCACTCTCACCCAAGGAGCTCATTAGGACTTTATAGAAACACAATAAATACTCACACAGTACTAACATTTGCACTGAGGGATGCTCACCAGACACACAGCCTGGTGTCAGAAGGTGTCCATTGTTCCCCTTATTTAGGCCTGCACACTTATTTAGCCTGCTAAAACTAAAGAGAGTGCTCATTTGTAAGCTGGCATTTTTTTTCTTTGTAAGAAAGATTCATTTACTGGTATCTTAGCTTTGTGGGATTTTTTTCCACCTTTCTCTGTCTTGATCCATTTCTTAATGCTTCTACTTAAATTTTGAATTGCATAATTTAAATCAACCTTCACAATCCATGAAGGAATTCCAGTGAGAACTGCTGACAGCAATATCTGTACTGGAGACCTTTATTCTCTCATAAACTACAATGTATTATAATTCATCAATCCCATTTGCCTTATTAAATACAGTCTTATAATGCAAGTAAATATTACTAGGTTGGTTTAGAGGAGAACTGCCGCCAACAAAGCTACTTTAGCTTTAATTTTAAAGTCCAGTATGCATTAAGCCTCTGCTACACCTTCCAAAATTTTTATATTTGATAGTAAAAAGTTGTGTCATTACATAGACCAAGGAAATTTTTATCATATTATTATGCTCAACCACTACCATAACAAAGGTTTCCCTCTTTAAAATACATTTCATTCTGACAGTGTCATGATTTTCTTCCAGGGTTGTGTAGACAGCATGAAATGGGATTTGTCTCCAGAAGTAGAAGCAGCTTGTGAGTGTGAAGTCTTTTTTTCTAGGGATGGCTTTTATGGGTAAGGTTGGAGACTAACTCTACTATTCAAATTAATCAGACTTTCTTGGGCAGAATGCTTCTGGAACCCCCTGCAAAGACTCTTTTCCTCTTCAGCAAATTACTTAATGAAAACACCAGATTACACAAAACAAAAGGGTTTTTCCCATTTACGTCAATCAAGCTTTGATGGTTTTGTTTTTATTTCTACAACAAGAAAATAATGGGACAATTTTGTTTTACAAAGTCTGGATTCATTGCCTCACCTGTGCATAACTTTCCAAGAAAATTTCACTGGAGGTTTGAGAAAAGTATTGGCAACTCAACAATTTCCAGTTAAAGACTCATCCAGTGATGAGACTCAAATACAAGCTCAATACAAACTCAAATACAATGAGACTCAAATACAAGCTAAAATAATCATCGTATTTTACCAACTAGCTACTCTTCAAAGAGAAAAGTGACTTAGAATATAGGGTGTGCTTCTCTGTGACATATGCGAAGAACATTTACTGATCCTTTACTATGTGTTAGAACTCTGCAATTCATATTATGGATCCAAAAATGAACAAGACTACTCTAGCTGTCACCAGCCTGGTGGGTAGACCCAACAGACCATCATATGACAAAGCAACATAGGCCATTAATGGAGACTGGGCTGGAGGTAGAGAGAGGTAAAGGGGATGGAAGAAGAAGGGGAGAGCTAAGCGTTGAAAGAGAATTTCCCCAACAGTTAGTGGGGAAAAACATTCTGAGCAGGTGATACAGCAGGAGGAAAGACACACAGGTATGAAAGTTCATGAGGTATTTAGGGAGTAGCTTGTATGGTATGCTGAAGCAGAAAGCTGGGAATTGGAGAAGTGATGAGAAGTGTACTTGGAAAAGTAGTTTGGGGCCAGAGTGCGAAGGGCTCTGGATATCACGCTAAAAAGGAATTTGGTATTTCTTCTTGATGGCACTTAAGAATTTTGGGGATCCATGAAAGGGAATGAAAGAAACCATTACCATGGCCAGGTGGATGCTTTAGGAAGACAACTGATGGCAAAGAAGAGGATAATTTGGAGAGGAGAGTGATTCATTTGTGGAGAATGACAGACTCTTGCAAGAATCCATGTAGGCAATCCATGAAGGTCTAAATGAAGGAAGTGGAAAAGGATAAGAAACTGTATATTTAAAAGGCATTTATGAAGTGGAATTAATATAACCTACAATCAACTGCATATGGAGATAGGCAGCAAGAGAGAAAAGAAAGTGGAGATAAGTCTGAAGTCTCTAGGCTGAGTGATTGTGTAAATAGTAATATCTAAGGCTAGGTTTTATGGGGTGTATGGTAAGTAGGGTTTTCGACAAAGCTGAGTTTGAGAAAGTAAGCGGAAAAAGTCTATAGGTTATGGAAAACATGTATCTAGAATTCAGGAGAAATGTCAGGCTGGTGGTAGAATCATCTTCACAGAAGTATTATTAAAACTGAAAGTCGTAGTAGATGAAATCATCCAGGGAGAGAGGGACAGGGATCACAGAAAGATTTTATGTCGCTTATCATCTCCAAATGATTGATAGCTTTAGCTTTCTCAGGTGCTGTGTTGGGAAAGAATTTAAGGCTACCATCAGGCAGAGTGGGAAGGAGTTCCATGAATGATGAGTAGTATCTGCCATTGGCTCCAGAGAGGGAAGTGATTGCACCTGTATCAGATGTTAGATATTGGAAGAAACTTCAGAGCAAACTTCTGGAAAACACCAATCCTTAAGGGATGGTGGGAAAGTTGTGCTGGCAAAAGAGAATAAAAAGAGCAGTCTGAGTCAGCAGGGAAACAGAACGGTATATGGTTCCTGTGGATCTCATATTCAGTAAATATTTACTAAAGGAATGGATGAGTTAATAAAATCAAGTGGTGACAGTTGTACTGCAATTGGAGCAACAGAGTAAGCCAGCAGCATGATTCATAACAACCAGCAATTACTTAAAGAGTGTAATTGGATTGTTTGTAACTCAAAGGATAAATGCTTGAGGGGACGGATACCCCATTCTCCATGATGTGCTTATTTCACATTGCATGTCTGTATCAAAACATCTCATATGCCCCATAAATATATACACTTGCTATGTACCCACAAAAAAATTTTAAAAAGTAAAATAAAATAAAATATCCAGTAATTATAATAAATATGGTGAGATAAGAAAGTCCAGAGAAGGAAGAAATCACATCTATTTTTATTGCAGAAGGGAAGATCAGAAAGGCCTCTTTGGAAAAGGTAGGATTTGCATTGACCCTTAGAGGAAGAACACATACAATTTTAGTCAGCCAGTGGGCAGTAGAAGTTAGGCAGTACAGATAACTTGAACAAGGGTGAAGGAGGGAAAGTTGTGGCAGGTTCTGGGACAGAATATGAACCAATTGTATCATAGAAGACACTTGGGGAATCTTGAGTCTCTGACTCTTCTTGTCAGCACCCTGTCTTACTCAGCCTCACCCCTCTGTGTCTCCTTGGCTTTGGGTCAGGCATTGGCCACTTGGAGTTCTGCCAACAGAGAAAGAAGCATCCCGGTGCCCCCCGTGTCTGTTTCTATCTCTTATGCTTCATAATGCTCTATGATGATGTCAGCAAGAGGTTTAGGAAGCCAGCTTCCCCAGCTGTTTGAAAGAATTTGCTGATGTAAGTCTGAAAACCTCAGAGGACCTGAAACAAAAGAATGATCACTAAAAATGGGAAGGCAGAAATTAGTTATTTAGCCTGTGTTGTGAGGAGGTGCTCAGGAGGGACTCCAATATTGATTTCTGGTCTTTTGGTAGCTTTAAGGATTGAAAACCATGATTTATCTTTGGATAAAGTTCTCCCTTTTTTTCTAGGAAGAATACTTTTTTTTTTCTTGGTAAGAATTTTAATCATGCAGATGTGATGTTGCACCCTACTTATTGTTCTAGCAGAAGCCCTGAGTTGGTAACACAAACTCAGCTTAGTAGCCCTGCTTGTGAGTAAATGCTGGACTTTTGACTTTCATTTCCCAGAATTTGGTATAGGCTTCTTGATGGCAAGATTTACATTTTATTTTTCTTTTTATCTTCCAAAAAACCTAGCATTTTACTTTGCTCAATACATTATACTGTGTCGACTGAATATTGCCTGGCCATCTACTTTACTCAGCATTATTTGACCATGTAACGTTGAAGTAGATAAGGCTCTTGCATTAGTCTGTTCTCATGCTGCTAATAAAAACATACCCGAGACTGGGTAAGTTATAAAGGAAATAAGTTTAATTGACTCACAGTTCCACATGGCAGGGTGGAATTCAAGATGAGATTTGGGTGGGGATACAGCCAAACCATATCAGCTCTGAAAAAGGTTGACATCATCTCCTGGGGATAATGGTTTAAATAATACTTATTTTTAAAGGTATTAAATTAATATATATTTCACAATAGCCAAAAGTTGGAAACAATTCAAATGTCCATCAATAGATAAACGGATAAACAAAATGTGATAGATACATACAATGGACTGTTATTCAGCCATAAAAGGAAATGGCATTCTGATACATGCTGTAACATGAATAAACCTTAAAAACATTATTCTAAGTCAAAGAAGCCAGACATAAAAGACTGCATCTTTTATGATTCCATATATATATAAAATATCTGGAATAGGCAAATCCATAGAGACAGAAAGCAGATTAGTGGTTGCCAGGAACTGGAGAGAATGGAGAATGGGAAGTAAATTCACATTGTACAAGGAGTTTTCCTTTTGAGGTGATGAAGAATTTCTGGAACTAAATAATAGTGATGGTTGCACAAGATCATGAATGAACTTAATACACTGAACTGTACATTTAAAAATGGTTAAAATGGCATATTTTATGTTATGTGTATCTTACTAAAATAAAAAATAAACTATAAAAGTTAGTTTCATGTTCATTTAGAAAATTTATCTCCCAAAAAATTACATTCCTTGAGAGTTAGGGTTGCCAGATAAAATACTATACATATAGTAAAACCTATTCATTGTCTACCTGAAATTCAAATTTAACTGGATGTGCTATGTTTTTATTTGCTAAATCTGGCAACCCTATTGAAAGTAGAAATTTTGTTTTTATCATTACTTTATCCAAGCTCTTAGGACAGTGTCTGGAAAATTGTAGTTCCTCAATAATAGTTACATGGATATAAATTTGAAGAGACATCTAAAAATAGAAACTATGGAAAGGAACTAAAAGCATTCATAGATCTGTAAACCAAGGAAAGTAACTCAGAATTTTTGTTTATTTCCACCTAGAGCCTTTTTCTGTGTTTTTCTTTCCTTCTTGGTTGTTGTCATTACTATAGTATAACTGCACATCCCACTTTTTTCACTGGTGACTTTAACATAAGCAATCATCATAGCACCAAGCTCTCCTAATAAACATAAAATTGTAAAGCTGAACAATAATGTATTTTGTAGATATATTGTAATTTATTTTTGTATTGTCAAATCTGTTTTAAAAATTGTCAGTGCTTTATACAGTGTGCAAATAAACATGTTGGTCTCTAAATATTTCTTTTCTATTTCTGTAAGATAAGTTAACAGAAGAGAATTTGGTTAGGGATACAGCCAAGATTTTACTAGATCAAGGAAAATATACATCTTTTGGTATTGCAAAATTAATTTCCAAAGGGTCAAGTTAATATACACGTCTACCTGTGATGAATTCAGTGCTCATTTTACCACATTCTGGCTAGACTATTTGATAGTTTACAATCTTTGATAATTTGACAGAGAAAAAATAGTATCTTGTTGTTTTAACTCACGACATTTTAAAAAGTAAAGAAGTAACATTTACCTACATATTGGCCAACCAATCGTTTATTCTCTGGTGACTAGTTTTTGCCAATTTATTAGTGGAAGGTCTTTCTGATCTCATTGATTTGTATGCCCTTATTACAGATCAGAAGTATGAATCCTTTGTCTGCCATTCTTTGAATAAATGTTTTCAGTTCGCTTTTTAAATTTTGGCATGCCTTTTGTGACAAGGGCTTTATTAAAGGATAAGATTGCTGGTTTATTGTTAACTGTGTCTTATGATTTCCTTTGGTCTGAAACACTGGCAGGGGCAGAATAACCTCAGGGCCTGGGTGTCTGGGGGAAGACAGAGGGAACGACACGGAGAAAAAATAACAGAATTTGGTCATTTGGCCATTGGAGAGAGTCACTATCTAAATTGGCTTTCTTTCTTCCCTTCTAGGTTTTTTGTTTGTTTGTTTTTTGAGACGGGAGTCTCACTCTGTCACTCCAGCTGGAGTGCAGTGCCACCATCTTGCCTCCGCCTCCCAGGTTCAAAGGATTTTCCTGCCTTTGCCTCCCGAGTAGCTGAGATGACAGGCGTGGGCCACCATGCCTGGCTAATTTTTTTGTATTTTTAGTAGAGAGGGGGTTTTGTCATGTTGGCCAGCCTGGTCTCGAACTCCTGACCTTAAGTGACCCGCCCACCTCAGCCTCCCAAAGTGCTGGGATTACAGATGTGAACCATGGTGCTGGGTGCTTTCTAGGGTTTTGTTAGTCCAAGTCAACCACAGCCTGACTCCTTGCTCCACCTACTTAATGTGTATAGCCTTATTGTTAAGAGCCCACCTGTGCCAGCATGTTTGACTTTTTCAAAGATTTTTGTTTGTTTGTTTTAAGAAATTCACTTTGCCTAGTTGAGGCTGGTCACTTTTACACTCGTGTGTGTGTGTGTGTGTTCGTTACAAATCAATTTTCAGGGCACTTATACAATTAAAAGTTTAGCCTTAGAAAAATCATTTTAAAATATGGTTACCAGGAACACCTTAGACTAAAAGTCCAGGACTGCCCTTTAGGACAATAAAAATGATGCACTAAGGAAAACTGGACTCAGATGAACTGACTATGCCGTGACAATAGATCAGTGCACAATATGACCTACTGGGGCTTGGGAAGAAAAAATTAGAATGTCTGCTTACATTGTATTTATTTATTTATTTATTTATTTATTTATTTATTTATTTAGAGATAGAGTCTCACTCTGTTGCCCAGGCTGGGTGCAGTGGCATGATCTTGGCTCACTGCAACCTTCTCCTCCCAGGTTCCAGTGATTCTCGTGCCTCAGCCTCCTGAGTAGCTGGGATTACAGGCGCATGCCACCACACCTGGCTAATTTTTGTATTTTTTAGTAGAGATGTAGTTTCACCATTACATTTATTTTAGTTCATTCTTTAAAGTGTTTATTATTCATCTACTTCATAATATACATATTTTAGTAAATAAATAAACATAAATTGAAGGAATGTATTAATTTTAAGCATAAGGATGCACAATAAAATGCTTACCTTGGAGATGACTATAAGAGATAACTATAAAGTATAACCATTCAGTGAAAGGGGTATCAAAGAAAAGAGGAAAAATGAGAAGAAAAAGTAAGTAAAGCTTCATTCACTTTATTAGTTATTAGAGCTGAATGGCATCCCAAAGTTACTTTTTGTAAGATGATCTTCACTTCTTTCGAAATGAAACCAGACTGCATAGAGGAAACTTTGGAGGTCCAAACTCTGCAAGTCGTAAACCATCAGTAATTTTAGAGCAAAAGCCTTTACGAGCTAAAACAGACTGATGTTATTTTAAATCAGTTCAGCTGAGTTTTACGTCTAACCTCTCACCTGCTTAGTTACAAAGGAAGACAAACCAAGGAATAGTTAGGGTTTATGGGAGGGGAGTTTCTGTTATATACTCTAATACATTTCATTTTGTGAATTAAACTGTTTTTAGTATACTTTCTTATTATTCTTAATTTGCTTGATGACAAATTTAACATCAGTGTATGACCAGATATCTAGCATCTCTACTATTTCCTATTCCAAGTTTGTCTTAGTCAAAGGGAAACTAGAGAAATGGTAGCTGTGACCACCTGTAGTCTATACGGTTTTTTTTTTTTTCAACTTGGAGGTGAACAAGGTGAAGGTAGTCTATACTTTTTGTAGCATCTGCCAAGCTCACAGTGACCCTTACTTTCCTTCCATTCCACCGAGGCCGGGCTCCTGGATGCCATTTGGAGAAATATGGCTTGAAGGGTTCCCCCACCCCACCTCAAGAAGAGCTTTCAGTCTCTTTGTGGGGCTGAACCCAATATGGTGAGAGGACATATCCCTCCATGAAGATGAGGGAGCAGAGAAAGCTCGTGGGGAAAGAGAAAAAGAAAAAGAATGAAACAACACACAGAGGGAAGGAGAGCTTAGATTTGCTGGAGATTCCCATTTTCATGTCCCTCTTCTTTCCTTGAATCATGAGACTTCACTATGTCATTGTAATAAATTCTTCATTTTCATTTCTTAAAGCTAGGCTTGGCTAGCCACAGTGGCTCATGCTTGTAATCCCGGCACTTTGGGAGGCCAAGGAAAGAGGATCGCTTGAGGCCAGGAGTTCAAGACTAGCTTGGGTAAGATGTTGAGACCCATGCTCTATAAATAAATAAATAAATAAATAAATAATAAATGCATAAAGCTAGCTTCAGTTGGTTTCAATTACTAGCAGCCATAGTCCTAATGAGTGCACGACTAACATCTGGGGCTTCACAGCTTTTGAGTATGGAGCAATATTCTGGCAAATGGAAGGCTGTGCGCTCTTCTAACAGAAAGTCCAGGCAGTCTCTGTTCTCCTTAATTCAGTGTCACAGTTTCCCTCCAGGTTCCATCACATGTCTGCTAATAGTTTGTGTGATTGACTAAACTGCAGTTGCTAAGGTGGCTGAAGTCATTGGCTTAATCCTAATGACATTTATCTTTTCAATATGTGGCATGGCCAGAAACTTACTTCCTGCAATTAGTCAATTACATTACTTTAACTGTGTCTGTGGTTCTGTGGGAGTATTTTTCTGGAGAGGCTGTGGTCTCATGGGAGTCTGTCTGCAGAAGTAAAGGAACAGAGATTTGACAGGCCAGTCTGAAATATCTTATGGGGTTTCTTCTCTAATGGCCTGAAAGAGGATGCGGACAGCACCCTTCTGAGGAGCAATATGTTCCTTATGGGCAACTGGGAGCTCAACTTATGTGGCATTTGGATAAACATGAAATTACTTTTTAGTCAGAATGATGAGGTCTGAACATACTACACTTCTACAAATAAGAGATTCTGCTGAACTCATCAGCTGATAGCTGCTCACATAATTTGAATTGAAGAATACTGTAAGGCTTCACTCTTCAAGAAACAATTCTCTCACGAAGCACATCACCCACTCCTACAGGAAATTCCAACCCTTTTTGATCAGACAATGAAGGAGGAGCCAGGAATTATCCCCAGAAGGTTAGTGTTAAACTGCAGATGTTATCTAGGAGCAAAGGAGAATCCTAGGGATTCTATTGATCTCTCATTTTAAATTGGCAAGCATTGTGGTTTATTATTAGACTAGCAAACTGTTGCCTAGGAAACTGGAAAAGAGAAGAGCTGGGGTTGAGAGGTACGTGTGGGTGGGGAATAAGGTTAGGAGACATTATTAAATAGCTTTGGGTAGACATGGATCCTCAGGGATGAGCATGGAAGGTTGGCACAACCAGTGCCCACACAATGACCTTGTTGTGGCTGGATGCCAGAGAGGCAATAAAAAAGTTCAAGGAAAGTGGGAAGAAATGTCCTGGTTGATGATTTAAAAGTAGAATGTTTCAATGACCTCAAAGGTTTACCTTGGCTATCTTGCTGAACAGAACAACTATCTATTAGGAGCTATCATTCCAGAGTACCTCAAATATCTACTATGTACCTGTGAGAATATAAGAATAAAGTTAGAAACGACTGCCTTTGTTCTTCTGCTCATTTTTCCCTTTACATTCCCCTTACATGAAGGAATTCATGGTAGCTATACACACATTGCTATAGCAGAATTGGATGGGAACAGATTTATGCCTACATGAATTCACTGTTGTCCAGAAGTTAACCCTGGCAGTTGTGAAACTGACATGTCTTTGGACTAGGGTTGCCAGATTTATCAAAATAAAACAAAACGAAAGAGAATGTCCACTTGAATTTGAATTTCATATTCAAAATTTTACTGAGTGACTATATTTTATCTGATAACCTTACTTTGGAACCAGTGAGGAATACCTTTTTCTCATCAAGGAACTTGTCATATTTATATAGTAAGCAACTAAAATTGATCACTGCATATTCAATTCATGAAACAATTACTGAGCACTTTTTTGTGAAATATTGTGCAAGCTGTGGGGAAGCTGAGCATGATTAAAATATGATCAAATTGTGAAAACTTTATTTAATGAGGAAAGATGTGAATAAGTAGGAAGAGCCTAAAATCATTCTATTATGTGAAGAGCATAATCCATCCTGTGTTTGAGGATGACAACTCCGTAGCAATGTAATGATGGATTGGTGAGGCAAGAGTCTAGAGGCAGGGAGTCAGCTAAGTAGGATGATGGCAATTATTGCCAAAGAGGAATTGTGCTCATGATTTTAATAAAAATTAACCACTGTCTCTTTAATGTATTGAACATCCTACTTTCTGGTTTTGAAGTGGAGTAAGAGCCACTTCAATACCCCTTCTGTTTTTGATCCTAGCCACTGAGGTCACATTGGCCCAAGCCTGCATTTCTCTCCCTGTAGCTGGCTGCTCTGTGGATTGCAGGCTACAGCATTCTCCTACATGTCTAAGAAGTGCACAGGATGCTTCTTGGGATACCAAATATCCCTGTACCCATATAGATTGAGAACTCGAACTTACCACTATGTTCCCAAAGTAAAAGGAAGTGCATGATTGTGATGCTTACAGGAACTGGGGGAAGCATGTATAAATTAATCACCAAGAACTTGCATCTGTAGATTTCTGATTTGGGGTTCTTGCTAGAAATGACAATTTTATGTTACTATTAAAAATATAACCTCAGGTCATGAGTGGTGGCTCATGCCTGTAATCCCAGGACTTTGGGAGGCCAAGGCGGGCAAATTGCTTGAGGCCAGGAGTTTGAGACAAGCCTGGCCAACATGGTGAAATCCCCGTCTCTACTAAAAATACAAAAAATTAGGCTTGATGGCACATGCCTGTAATCCCAGCTATTCGGGCGGCTGAGGCACGAGAATCGCTTGAACCTGGGAGGCAGTGCTTGCAGTGAGCCGAGATCATGCCACTGCACTCTAGCCTGGGTGACACAGCAAGATTCTGTCTCAAAAAAAAAAAAAAAAAGAAGATAACTTCAGAGTAATGGTAATGTTGTCTTTATTTAAACTGAGTTTCTTTGTTGACCACATTTGTATCTGTAATTCAGAGAGATAAAACAAATCAATACCCATAATTATAACTAAAATTCATTAACTGTTATTTAGTACTGAAGATTTTCTAGTCAGTGTATTCAGCATTTTATGTGACTTATTTAATTTTTCCATTGACCCTATGAAAGGATTAGAGATGTTATTAAGAGGCAATACATAAAGAAGAACAATGAAAGAATCATAAACATTATTAAAATTATAAAATGTGTCAAAAGCATGCCCATTATTTTTTTAAAATGCCATTTTTACTTAATAATTTTGTACAGATTAAGAAGTGATAACATCAAATATTAGTTCTGATATAGTCCCATGTACTTTTGGGAAGATAAAAATTAGCAAGACTTCTGGAAGGCCATTTTTAAAATAAGTTAAATGTTCATGCCCCAATGATCTAGAAATTATTTGTGAGGGAATTTGTACCAGAGAAATAATTAGAAATGTACACATAGATTCTTAACTAAGGATGTTGATTATAATATTATTATTGGGAAATAAAAAAGATCTGAATGTTTAACAATAAGAGATTTGTGAATCATGTTTTAATTTCATTTTTTAATCATTTGTGAAGATGATGATTTTGTATTCATTCTTCACATTTCCTTGGAAAAATAATACTAAAACATTTAAAAAATGGTCTTCACGTAATTAAGACATTACAGAATATAATATTTTAAAGAAATTATTCAAATGTCTTTATTTTTCTTTATATTATATCGATACATTGGAAGAATCAATATGGCTTTAAAGTTTAGCAGTTAACTTTGTCTCTTTAATTAGCAATAAATAGTCTTCACAACAAAACATATATTTAAATAATTATCATTACATAATAATCTCCGTATTTGTATCCAGGTAATTCAGCCCATCAGAAAAATGTTGTCATATTATTAGTAAATTTTCTCTTTGAGTATTTGTCCACAGGCTTGATTCAGGCTGTAGCAAGCCTATGTTTGCTTTTTTCCTCCCCCTTTAACATCTGCTTTATTTTTGAGTGAGAAAAGAGATTTGAGCACCTAGCCAGCCCATTAAAAAATTTCCCCGTTTAAATAAAATACAAAAGAAATAATCATCTTGAGGTCTCTTGCTGCTTTAATTTGCTCCTGTAAATTCTTTAGATTTTTACATACAAACTTGATTCCATTTCATAAAGTCTAGTGGGCTCCCCGTCTAAATTTTTCTATCCACCTGACAGTCACAAGAACGCCTAGTTAGGATTAAGAACTCCTGGTAAGGATTAAGCCAGGAAGCAGTTTTTAACTACAACAAATTGAAACGTTTGCACAAGGAAGTGTTGCTTTTATAAGTGATGGGAAACTTCAAATTTGATTACAAGCAACCTTTGGCTTCCTATCTGTTCAACAATAGGCCATGTTGTTAAGGGCAATTTCCATGCACAGCATGTGGGTCCCATTTTTTCATCCTTAGACATGGTTGTTTACTGTTCAGCACTGTTTATGCATTTTAATCAGGCTTTTTCAGTCTCCCTTAATAAATCACTACAAAGTGAATGTACCAAAACAAGAACTATTATGCAGTATTGGTTGCCCTTACGCATTATTTGCTGCCCTGGAGTTTTACTCAGTATCCACATTTTGAAAAATCTATGACAGCAAGAAAAAAAATCCACATCCAAAAGTGTTATATTTAGAATTGCAACATTTCTGGCTAAATGCCCTCTTTGAGCTCCGTTCTTTAACAGTAGGAGCCTGACTTTAAAATTCAGTTCAAGCAAGAATGACTTAACAATTGGAACCTGCCATCGGTCCTTGGGACTGAAAGTCTTTTTGATGGGATGAAGCTGACAGCCTAGTTCCTGCTTAGCAGGCATTCACATGAAATGAGCCTGTATTAGTATAGATAAATGTTTAGACATTCAGGTATCTTTCTGTCTGAGAACAGTATTATTGGTTAAGGCAATGGTAAGCAGAAGAAAAAGGAGTTTTCAGGCACTTATGCCTGAATGAGAAAGGACAATGACTTGTTAGCATCATCTGGCAAGCAGGCAAAAGAAAGTTTGATCTCTCTCTTCCCTTCTTAAGGCTAAACTTTCATTAGCTTTTAAATGAACTAAGAATAAAGCACATTTTTTCCCTCCAAGGATTTTTTGTCATTAAATTAAATGCATTTTCTTAACTTTGGTTTCTATCATCAAAGTCTGATTATTACTAAGCTATATTTGAAAGCACAGGCTAGAGGAAAGAATGCCCTGAAGGAAAAAGAAGTCAAGGGGTATTGTACAATGTAGATTTGCATTTTAAAACATGACTTGGCACTTAGAATTTAGATCCAGTGATCAATACTGGATCACTGGATCGAGTATTATTGTAGTGATATATAAGAGTCACTAGAAAATTAATAGCATACGTATATATTATAATTTGAAGCTTGGGGGAGAGTTCAGCAAATACAGGAATTATAGGAAAATATTTTAAGTGAATGGATGGTTCCCAAACCAAGTAATTGTTTGGAAATATGCATGCTAAACTGCATTGCAAAACATCTTGTATTACCCTCTGACATCACTATAAAATCCTCTGGAGGTGCTTTGCATAATTCTTCACAAACTCAGCTAGCCAAAGTGCTGTTTTGGATGTATCCGGGAAAAAAACAATTCAGGAGTAAGAAACATATTGTTATGTGTTTAATTAAGAGGTAGATACAAGTGCTGGAGGAGTTTTTTTCTGAAAGTATTTATCATGAAAGCAACAGGCACACTTTTGGAGGTGTTTTTATTTTAATTCCTGCACAACTAATAGTGTAGCACAAAAATATTCCATCTGAAAAATATAAGCTTGGCATTTAATTTGTAAGTTTTCTAAACTGTATCCAAATGTCCAGAAATTTACCCTTCACTCATTCCTTTTTGCCCACAAATTTATAGTTCTTTTTCATTTTTTTTTTCCAATCCAGGCTCTCAAGCTTTGATTTATTTCCTCATAATGCCTCCTAATGCTATTGGTTGCATTAGGATAAGGAACCCTAGTAAATGTAATCTTTGCATGACAACTTCATTTAGTCTTTCAATAAACTCACTATAATTCTCTTTATTTCTTAATCCATGGTCCTTTGAGGTATAAACTGTTACGTTGACTCCTAATATTGATTCTCCCTTCCTCCTTAGTGAATAAACATTAATTTTAGCTGGGCACATTTTGCACAGGTAAAGAACCGCATTGACCAACCTTTCTTGTGGCTAGACGTGATAATGTGACTATATTCTGGCCAATAAAATGTAAGTAGAAGTATTGTTTGGATCCTCCAAAAAGACTTTTTAAGAAGAAGGAGGAATGCTCTCTCTCCAACCCTTCCATTCACCCCCAAATCCAATTGCCTGGAATATAGGTGTGACGTTGGTCCCTCTAACAGCTGCAGGGACCTTGAGAATTAGGATGACGTCCTACAGATGTAGGAATAGTAAGCTGTAAGAACCCTGACTCTCAGGGAACTTTACGTAGCTGTCATTCCAGTCCTGAGCTATGTTAGGTTTGCCCGTTACACACAACTGAAATAATCCTATACCCTAACCCAAGTATGAGAAAAAGTATGGAGGGTTTGACATGGGATAGATTCTAGGACCTGTTGAGGCTGGGGGGCTCTGATAAACACATTGAGTTGGGACTCTAAGGGGCTTTGCTTTAAAAAGAAAGGTGAACCATAAATAATCCAGCACTTCCATTTAGGATCTAGAAATATCAATTATTGAAATTGAATAAAGGTCATTCTGGATTGCTAGCATCTGCAAGTGCCTACAAAAGCAAATGAAAATCCTCACTAGAGAAAGTAACATTATCCTAGGTGTCAAATCATTTCACAAACAAATTTTTATATACAATTTGTGGTATGCAATCCAAGATAACCTGACACGTAAGTAGACTAGTTCGTATAAAGAGAATCATCAGAAACTACAAACAATAAAAATAGTACTGTAGGAGCCCCAGATATTAAATTAATAATATATATATTTTTTGAGACAAAGTCTTGCTCTGTCACCCAGGCTGGAGTGCAATGGTGCAGTCTTGGCCCACTGCAACCTCTGCCTCCCAGGTTCAAGTGATTCTCCTGCTTCAGCCTCCTGAGTAGCTGGGATTACAGGCACCTGCCACCACACGGGGCTGATTTTTATATTTTTAGTAGAGACGGGGTTTCACCATGTTGGCCAGGCTGGTCTCGAACTCCTGACCTCATTACCCACCCATCGTAGCCTCCCAAAGTGCTGGAATTACAGGCATAAGCCACCATGCCTGTAAGATTGTTTTAAAATAACTTGCTTGCCAAGTACAAGGAAATAAAAATAATATTCAAAAATTTCAGTTGAAAGCTAGAAACAATAAAAAATGTTACAGCACATTTGATCCCTCCCGAAGACCTTTATCCAGATAGAAATTTTAAAAGTAAGAAATATAATATAATATAAAATATAATAATCAAAATTAAGAAATTAGTAGATAGATTAAATAGCATATTAGATACAGATGAAGAGAGAATTAGTGAACAGGAAAAGAGTTCAGGATAAAATATCCAGACTTATAATGGAGAGATAAGACAGAACACACGGTGAAAGAGAAAGACAAACAAAACCCAGAAAGGATAGAATATAAAGTGTAAAGATCTAATCTCCATGTAATTGGAATGCCAGAAATAATAGAGAAAATGGGAAGAAGCAATGCTTGAAGAGAGAATGACTGAATAAAAAAAATACTGAGAAATGGCAGAGAAACAACAAAAAGAGAGAATTTTAGACCAACATCCTTGATGAACACTGATGCAAAAATCTTCAATAAAATACTGGGAAACCAAATCCAGCAACACATCAAAAAGCTTATCCACCATGATCAAGTGGGCTTCATCCCTGGGATGCAAGGCTGATTCAACATACACAAATCAATAAATGTAATCCAGCATATAAACAGAGCCAAAGACAAAAACCACATGATTATCTCAATAGATGCAGAAAAGGCCCTTGACAAAATTCAACAACCCTTCATGCTAAAAACTCTCAATAAATTAGGTATTGATGGGACGTATCTCAAAATAATAAGAGCTATCTATGACAAACCCACAGCCAATATCATACTGAATGGGCAAAAACTGGAAGCATTCCCTTCGAAAACTGGCACAAGACAGGGATGTCCTCTCTCACCACTCCTATTCAACATAGTGTTGGAAGTTCTGGCCAGGGCAATCATGCAGGAGAAGGAAATAGAGGGCATTCAATTAGGAAAAGAGGAAGTCAAATTGTCCCTGTTTGCAGATGACATGATTGTCTATCTAGGAAACCCCATTGTCTCAGCCCAAAATCTCCTTAAGCTGATAAGCAACTTCAGCAAAGTCTCAGGATACAAAATCAATGTGCAAAAATCACAAGCATTCTTATACACCAATAACAGACAGAGAGCCAAATCATGAGTGAACTCCCATTCACAATTGCTTCAAAGAGAATAAAATACCTAGGAATCCAACTTACAAGGGATGTGAAGGACCTCTTCAAGAAGAACTACAAACCACTGCTCAAGGAAATTAAAGAGGATACAAACAAATGGAAGAACATTCCATGCTCATGGGTAGGAAGAATCAATATCGTGAAAATGGCCATACTGCCCAAGGTAATTTATAGATTCAATGCCATCCCCATCAAGCTACCAATGACTTTCTTCACAGAATTGGAAAAAACTACTTTAAAGTTCATATGGAACCAAAAAAGAGCCCGCATCACCAAGTCAATCCTAAGCCAAAAGAACAAAGCTGGAGGCATCACACTACCTGACTTCAAACTATACTACAAGGCTACAGTCACCAAAACAGCATGGTACTGGTACCAAAACAGAGATATAGACCAATGGAACAGAACAGAGCCCTCAGAAATAATGCCACATATCTACAACTATCTGATCTTTGACAAACCTGAGAAAAACAAGCAATGGGGAAAGGATTCCCTATTTAATAAATGGTGCTGGGAAAACTGGCTAGCCATATGTAGAAAGCTGAAACTGGATCCCTTCCTTACACCTTATACAAAAATTAATTCAAGATGGATTAAAGACTTAAATGTTAGACCTAAAATCATAAAAACCCTAGAAGAAAACCTAGGCAATACCATTCAGGACATAGGCATGGGCAAGGACTTCATGTCTAAAACACCAAAAGCAATGGCAACAAAAGCCAAAATTGACAAATGGGATCTAATTCAACTAAAGAGCTTCTGCACAGCAAAAGAAACTACCATCAGAGTGAACAGGCAACCTACAGAATGGGAGAAAATTTTTGCAACCTACTCATCTGACAAAGGCTAATCTCCAGAATCTACAATGAACTCAAACAAATTTACAAGAAAAAAACAAACAACGCCATCAAAAAGTGGGCGAAGGACATGAACAGACACTTCTCAAAATAAGACATTTATGCAGCCAAAAAACACATGAAAAAATGCTCATCATCACTGGCCATCAGAGAAATGCAAATCAAAACCACAATGGGATACCATCTCACACCAGTTAGAATGGTGATCATTAAAAAGTCAGGAAACAACAGGTGCTGGAGAGGATGTAGAGAAATAGGAACACTTTTACACTGTTGGTGGGACTGTAAACTAGTTCAACCATTGTGGAAGTCAGTGTGGCGATTCCTCAGGGATCTACAACTAGAAATACCATTTGACCCAGCCATCCCATTACTGGGTATATACCCAAAGGATTATAAATCATGCTGTTATAAAGACACATGCACACTTATGTTTATTGCGGCACTATTCACAATAGCAAAGACTTGGAACCAACCCAAATGTGCAACAATGATAGACTGGATGAAAAAATGTGGCACATATACACCATGGAATACTATGCAGCCATAAAAAATGATGAGTTCATGTCCTTTGTAGGGACATGGATAAAGCTGAAAACCATCATTCTCAGCAAACTATTGCAAGGACAAAAAACCAAACAGCGCATGTTCTCACTCACAGGTGGGAATTGAAGAATGAGAACACATGGACACAGGAAGGGGAACATCACACACCGGGAACTGTTGTGGGGTGGGGGGAAGGGGAAGGGATAGCATTAGGAGATATACCTAATGCTAAATGATGAGTTAATGGGTGCAGCACACCAACATGGCACATGTATACATATGTAACAAACCTGCACATTGTGCACATATACCCTAAAACTTAAAGTATAATAATAATAATAATAAAAAATACTGAAAGACAGCAAATCATAGATTCAAGGAGTACTATAACTGGATTCAGGATAAACAAAATTATACCCATGTCTCAACACACCATATTGAAACCAAAGAAAAACAGTGAAAAAGACAAAAAACAAGAAGAAAGGAGGTTACTATGAAAGAAATAACAGCCTGAGAGCTGATCTCTCAACAGAAACAATTAGGCCAGAAGATAATAGTATGACATTTCTAATTTACCAAAATAGAATTTTTTATCCAATCAAAATGTACTCCCAGAGTAAGGATAAAATAAATAAAAATGAAGCGATTTACTACCAGCAAATCCCATAGAGAATGAAACCGGAAACATATTCATCAGGAACAAGGAAATGATACCAAATAGAAAGAGATTAAGGAAGGGAAGAAAACAATAGAAATGGTAAAAAGTCAGATAAATATTAACAAATACTAACTAAATAAAACAATAATATCCATCATGTCTTATGTAATTTAAAATGTACATATAGAATTAGAATATATGACAATGATAGCATATAAATTGGGAGGAGAGTGAATACTGTAAAAGTATTTCAAAGTCCTTTTTTTTTTTTTTTTTTTTTGATGGAGTTTCACTCTTTTTGCCCAGGCTGGAGTGCAATGGCCCAATCTCGGCTCACTGCAACCTCTGCCTCCCGGGTTCAAGCGATTCTCCTGCCTCAGCCTCCTGAGTAGCTGGGACTACAGCCATGGGCCACCATGCCCACCTAAGTTTCTGTTTTTAGTAAAGACGGGGTTTCTCCACGTTGGTCAGGCTAGTCTCGAACTCCCGACCTCAGGTGATCCGCCCGCCTCGGCCTCCCAACGTGCTGGGATTACAGGCACGAGTCACCAAGCCCGGCTCAAAGTCCTTTTAAGGAAAAAAAAAGGACAAAGCCACAATTATACTGAGTAACTGTTACAAAAGATAAACCAAACATAAAACAAAACAATAATATAGAGTATTCAAGCAATACAGTCAACAATCTAGACAAAATGGAAATAGATGTAACACTACCATACATGATACACATTATTTTCAATAATATATAAAATGTTTATGAAGATTGACTATCTACTAGACCATAAAGCAAGTCTTTTTTTTTTTTAATTTTATTTGTAATTTTTTTTTAAATTGATCATTCTTGGGTGTTTCTCGCAGAGGGGGATTTGGCAGGGTCACAGGACAATAGTGGAGGGAAGGTCAGCAGATAAACAAGTGAACAAAGGTCTCTGGTTTTCCTAGGCAGAGGACCCTGCGGCCTTCCGCAGTGTTTGTGTCCCTGGGTACTTGAGATTAGGGAGTGGTGATGACTCTTAAGGAGCATGCTGCCTTCAAGCATCTGTTTAACAAAGCACATCTTGCACCGCCCTTAATCCATTCAACCCTGAGTGGATACAGCACATGTTTCAGAGAGCACAGGTTTGGGGGTAAGGTCACAGATCAACAGGATCCCAAGGCAGAAGAATTTTTCTTAGTACAGAACAAAATGAAAAGTCTCCCATGTCTACCTCTTTCTACACAGACACGGCAACCATACGACTTCTCAATCTTTTCCCCACCTTTCGCCCCTTTCTATTCCACAAAACCGCCATTGTCATCATGGCCCGTTCTCAATGAGCTGTTGGGTACATCTCCCAGACGGGGTGGTGGCCGGGCAGAGGGGCTCCTCACTTCCCAGCAGGGGCGGCCGGGCAGAGGCGCCCCTCACCTCCCGGATGGGGCGGCTGGCCGGGTGGGGGGCTGACCCCCCCCACCTCCCTCCCGGACGGGGCGGCTGGCCGGGTGGGGGGCTGACCCCCCCACCTCCCTCCCGGACGGGGCGGCTGGCCGGGCGGGGGGCTGACCCCCCCACCTCCCTCCCGGATGGGGTGGCTGGCCGGGCAGAGGGGGCTCCTCACTTCCCAGTAGGGGTGGCCGGGCAGAGGTGCCCCTCACTTCCCGGACAGGGCGGCTGGCCGGGCGGGGGGCTGACCCCCTCACCTCCCTCCCGGACGGGGCAGCTGGCCGGGCGGGGGGCTGACCCCCCCACCTCCCTCCCGGACGGGGCAGCTGGCCGGGCAGAGGGGGCTCCTCACTTCCCAGTAGGGGCGGCCGGGCAGAGGCGCCCCTCACTTCCCGGACGGGGCGGCTGGCCGGGCGGTGGGCTGACCCCCCCACCTCCCTCCCGGACGGAGCGGCTGGCCGGGCAGAGGGGCTCCTCACTTCCCAGTAGGGGCGGCCGGGCAGAGGTGCCCCTCACCTCCCGGACGGGGCGGCTGGCTGGGTGGGGGGCTGATCCCCCCACCTCCCTCCTGGACGAGTTGGCTGCCGGGCGGAGATGCTCTTCACTTCCCAGACGGGGTGGCTGCTGGGCAGAGGGGCTCCTTACTTCTCAGACAGGGTGGCTGCCGGGCGGAGGGGCTCCTTACTTCTCAGACGGGGTGGCTGCCGGGCGGAGGGACTCCTCACTTCTCAGATGGGGCGGCCGGGCAGAGACGCTCCTCACATCCTGGACGGGGTGGCAGGGCAGAGGTGCTCCTCACATCTCAGATGATGGGTGGCCGGGCAGAGACGCTCCTCACTTCCCAGATGTGATGGCGGCCGGGAAGAGGCACTCCTCACTTCCTAGATGGGATGGTGGCCGGGCAGAGACGCTCCTCACTTTCCGGACTGGGCAGCCAGGCAGAGGGGCTCCTCACATCCCAGACGATGGGCGGCCAGGCGGAGACGCTCCTCACTTCCCAGACGGGGTGGTGGCCGGGCAGAGGCTGCAATCTTGGCACTTTGGGAGGCCAAGGCAGGCTGCTGGGAGGTGGAGGTTGTAGCGAGCTGAGATCACGCCACTGCACTCCAGCCTGGGCACCATTGAGCACTGAGTGAACGAGACTCCGTCTGCAATCCCGGCACCTCAGGAGGCCGAGGCTGGCGGATCACTCGCGGTTAGGAGCTGGAGACCAGCCCGGCCAACACAGCGAAAACCCCGTCTCCACCAAAAAAATACGAAAACCAGTCAGGCGTGGCGGCTCGCGCCTGCAATTGCAGGCACTCGGCAGGCTGAGGCAGGAGAATCAGGCAGGGAGGTTGCAGTGAGCCGAGATGGCAGCAGTACCGTCCAGCTTCAGCTCGGCATCAGAGGGAGACCGTGGAAAGAGAGGGATAGGGAGACCGTGGAGAGAGGGAGAGGGAGAGGGAGAGGGAGAGGGAGACCCATAAAGCAAGTCTTAACAAATTTCAAAGGATGTTTTCTGACCAAAATCCAATTTATCTAGACAGAAATGACAGAAAAAACTTGAAAATCCCAACATATTAGGCAAATAAAAATACACTTGTAAATAATCCATGGGTCAAGGAAGAAATTACACTGGAAATTAAAAAACTACTCTGAACTAATTGATAAGGAAAATCATATAAATAAAAACCTGCAGTAAAAGCAGTGCTTAGGAAATATGTAGTCTCAAATGCAAATACTTAAAAAAAAAGCTGAAATTAATGAGCTGAATCTCTATTTCAAGAAGTTAGAGGAATAGCAAAATAAACCAAAAGAAAGTAGAGAGCAGGAAATAATAAATATAAGAGCAGAAATTAATGAAATAAAAACAAAAATAATTATTAAGAAAAGAAAAAAGACATAAATAATATGTTAAGAATAAAAAGCACATTGTTAGAAACCACACAGGTATTTAAAAAATAGGAAGAAGATATCATAAATAATTTTATGCCACTATATCAAAAATGAGGTAAAATAAATACATTCTTGGAAAACTATATTTAGCTCAAAGCTGACCCAAGAAGAAATAGAAAATATTAATATTCTTATAGTTTTTAAAAAATTGCTAATTTTTTAATTTAAAATTTTTCTACAAAGAAAGCTCCAGCTCAGATAGATTAACTGGAAAATTCTAAAATATCTTTAAGAAAGAAATATTGCCATACTTTCAAAATTCTTCCAAAAGATTGGAAATAAAGAGGATACCCTTATGATTTTTATGAACTCATTTTAGCAAGCCAGCATATCTTCAATCCAAAATCTGACAAGGCTATGACAAAAAAGTAAAATTAAAGGCCAATCTTATTTATAAATATGATGAAATAGCAAGCCAAATCCAGCACTATCTAAAATAGATGATATATTAAATATATCATAAGGAACTTGGGTTTCCAGGAATTTTGGATTGAATAAATTTTGCAAATAAATTAATATAATGTGTCATATTAACAAAATAATGGAGAAAAATCATATAATTATTTCAACAATATAGAAAAATTCAACTGCCATTTATGATTAGAAAAAAAATCCCTTAAGTAAATTAGGAATGGGTTTATTGATATAGGGTATCTTCAAAATCCTACATATGTCATCATACTTAATGGTGAAATGTTGAAAACTTTCTCTTGAAATAAAAAAAACAAAGGTGTCTGCTGTCTTGTACCTATTCAATATTGAATTGAAGAGTATATTATTCAAGATATTTTTATGTGCAACTTATATCCAACTAAATGTGGTGAAATAACAAGGAACATTTTTTTATCTCACACAACAGGAACCTTGGTAAGAAGTTCTGAGTTTCATTGCCTCTTATTCTGTATTTAATAGGGAGCAAAATCTGTCTGAGAATATCTCTGGCAGACTTTCTTCACATCTCATTGACAGGATTGGAGCACAGGCCAATACCTAACTTCAAGGGAACACAGGAAAATAGTCGGTATTTTTGGCCTCTCTAGGGGTGTGAAGGCTCTGTGAACCAGAAAAAGACAGAGGAGAATAGGTGAAGAATGTCATTTGTGGAGGGAACAATAGTGTCTGTCTTAGACCGCTTAAGTAAATCACCCAAGGTCACACTTTTAAGGAAGTGGTAGAGCTGGATTTGAACCCAGGCAGCCTGACTGAAGACCACACTCTGAACTCCTATGCATTTGCAGCCTAGTATGTGACCTTGAAAGCAACGCCTCTTAACTATAACTTAATTTTCCACCCAGAACCATAAAATAATGTGGGTACACTGACTTTTAGCGCTACCCTCAGAGTATTCATAGTACTCTACTAAAGATTCGCAGTAATTAATTGACAATCATTGGGAAGTTAAATAAGCTAAAATTCCTGTTTTCCACAGAAAGGTTTTAATTTCACATAGAATTATTTTAGAAATAATTATTTATAACATTTGGGAATTTAGAAATCAAATCTATCATGTGTGTTTGAAAGAATGTGAGAACAGCTCATCAACTCTGAAAAGCAGTTATATGCATACAAATCACATAAAAGGTTTATAATAAGAAGATTCAGTATCTCTGAGCAGAAAAAAACCCATAAAATACCAAGACATGTTTAAAAATAAAATGGGCACATCTTAAAATAAATCTTTTCAGCAAAATAAAAATAGTAAAATATACTTATTTAGGAAAAAAGTTTCTAAATTATTAAATCATCATATTTTTACTTTGTAATGCATTTTAAATTATATACATACTAAAAATTCCATTATAACAAAATAATTTCACCTACCACCTGGTTTTAATAAACTCAGATGTAGTTGATTCAAAATGTACTCAAATAGTTTTAATTATTTAAATAAAAATTTGTTTTTTTAAAACATTTATTTTATTTTTGTAGATATGGGATCTTGCTTTGTTGCCCAGGTTGGTCTGAAACTCCTGATTTCAAGTCCTCCCACCTCGGCTTCCCAAAGTGCTAGGATTACAGGTGTGAGCCACTGCGCTTGGCCACAATAATTTGTTTTTATAAGTGTATGTGTATTTAGTATTTGTAAACAAAATAGCTTTGTGAAATTAAGGTACCCTTGACTGGAGCCATTCCTATAAGAACAGAGTCTTTTGGGCTCCATATTCCATAATTGTATCTTTATATTTTAAAAAAGAGCATGTGAAAACTAGGTTTCAGTGTTCAGCCCAACTTGGGCTGTATTTTATTTATATGTCTTGCATGGATACTTCCATAGTTCATAATTAAAAAGTGACTTTTCACAGCCTTAGGCTATTTATCCCCAGAAGACACTGTCTGGACTAGTTTGGGATTGGGGAGAATGAGGCAGAGGCAACAGGTCCTCCTCCATCTGGGTCTTCTATGGGTAATCTTTACCACCATCTTGGATATAGTGCTGAAGTCTGGAGGCCTCAGGGGAAATTAAGCAGACAATTTAATTAGTTACATTTCTATTGACCTTTGAGTACAGTTCTAGGTACTATGGAGAATATGGGCAACCCATATTTACAGTTCAGGAGCTCATAATCTATTGTGGGAGAAATAATTATACATAAATGAACAGGTAAATAGCAGAATATGTTAACTACAGAAAGGTTTATAGGACATATTGGGGCAGCTGTGTATCTGGTTGGTGGGAGATTTTAAATGGAATGGGTGGAGATTGCAGGGAAGTGTGGCTGCGATCACACTAGAAAGGTAGAGAAATCCCCTACTGAATCCCTTTTATGCAATACTTCCCCATTCAAGTCACTGCAAGAAGTCTAAGCCCTTAAGGTCTTCCTGCATTGCCTGGACCTCTACTGTCACTGTATATCCAATAATCCAACCCAAATTCCACCTGTCATGGACCTCCACATCCTTCCAGTACACCCTCTGGGATTCACTGTCTTTCAAAGTCCTCTGTACCCTCAAATTCCTCCTTTGAAAGCTCCCTTCACCTACTTGCTCTGACCAAAATCTAGTATGCCCCTAAGAACACAGCATCACTTGAGTCTTCTCTGGGCCTGAGTATGGGGTAGGTACCTTTTCATTCCTTATTACTGTTTTCCAACCACTGTTCTTACCTCCTTCTCATTTTTTTTCTCTTCTTTTGAAGAACTATATTGGATTATCATCTTTCACTCTACCATTTTGCAGACATCCACAATCCTTCTGGACACTTTTCCCTATTCATTGAGATTAGAATACATCCCTTATTGCTTTTTAGATGACTGCATGTGGTTCGTCATTGTAATCACTCCCTTCCATCTAACCTCAGCTTCTCTCCTCTCTCTCCCCTAGTGACACTTACTGGCAAAACATGAACCGTGCTCTGCCTTCTCTGGTCTTGTTCCTGGTGCAATTAAACTCACAGCCATACAGGATGCTCTCATTTTAAACTACGACCACAAACCTTAAGTACAAGTAGGATCCCCAGCTTTTACCAAACCGGTTCCCTTTTTCATTCTGAGAAAAAAATTTAGCATAATTTTGAATGAAAAAAAATTCAACATAATTTTTTTTCTTTTCAAATATAACACTACCTCCATCTCGACTCACTCATTGTTGATATTATTTCACTAAACAGAAAAGTAATTGGTTAAGAACTTTCTTATTTTCTCACTGACTAATCTACTAAACCACTGATGTCTATTCTCATATCTGTAGTCTCTGCATTTCTACCTGTTCAAACAGAAGAACTGTCCATTCTCCTGTATAAGGTCCAATAACCTGGCTGTGAGGGTAAGGATCCAGCTACTCCTGGACTTAGCTCCTGCAATTATCTCTCTTTCTCCTAAAATAACACGTTTTCCTTTTTATGGGGTTATTTTTGTTAGTAGAATGACCCAGCCTCCTTCACATGGATCTTATTCATGTAGAGAGGACAGTCATTAAATTTTTTTAAAAATAATTTACCCTGAAAAGAAAATCCTCAGCGTGCTTTGACAGTGAACAACATGGGCTTTAACTTTGGCTGGTTATGAAATTAGAGAATTCAGGGAAGGCTTCCTGAGGAAGAGACATTCAAGCTGAGACCAGAAAGATAAATGAGTGTTTTCCAGGTAAAGCTGGGACAGAGACAAGGCTTTCAGGCAGAGGGAACAGTATGTAAAAAGGCTCAGAGATGGGAAGGAATATCCACCCTGGAGGAACTGAACAGAGAGCAGTAACCTAGTGGACAACTGATTGAGATGAGATTGGCAAGGTGGCCAGGAGTCATATCATTCCAGGCTTTCAAGAATATATTAATAATTTCAGATTGTATCTGAAAAGTGAAATTGAATAAAAAGAAAGAAAATCAATGAAGGGTTTTAAGTAGGGGAGTTATATGGCTAGGTTTATACTTCATAAAAATATTAATCTGGCTCCTGTTGAAAAATAAAAGTATTTCTATTTTTGAAAATATAGGAGAAATAAATATAATTGAAAACCTACTGGCATAAAACAAAAGTTAAAAATTACAGGATAAAATATGACATATTGATTTTAAATACATAGCTTGGGTTTCAGTTTTAATTCCTCAATTTGCATCTTCCCAAAACTTCATCTTTGCAGGGTTGGGCAAATTGTAAGAAGTAGCCACAAAATATCTCCAGGGTAATACTTGTTAAAGGCAAACTATAGTGGATTTCTACAAGATAAAACTCCATTAAAAACGACTTTACAATCTAAAGTACTTTTAATAAAATTGCAACACGTAAGGAAACAACTAACAAAAGCACATTTTATGACTCATAAAGTAATGGGTATAGAGCCTTAGGCTCTTTAGATAATAGAATTATTGATAGAACCTATAAAATGAGTATGCTTAAATTATTTAAAAATATTAAAAAAGAATTAAAACATGAGAAAAGATCAATACATTATTAAAATGCCCAGGAAGATTTGAAAAGAGAACTAGTAGAACATCTAGAATTAAAATAGGAAATGTAATCATTTCAGTAAGAGTTCCACTAGTTCAAATTAAATGGCAAATTAAACAGCTGGAGAGGATAGTGTCTTGAATATAGAGATATGGAAATTACCCAAAAGGCTTAAGAGATGAAAATATAAAAAAAGAAAATAACAAAAATGAAAAACAGAGCAAAAGATCTAGAACTGGTCTAATAGGATTTGAATAGAGAGAGACTAGAGAATGGTTGCAAGAGAAGCAATGTTTAAGGAGATAATAGTTTAGAATTTTCCAAAATTACTCAAGTATATGAATCTTTAGATTCAGGCTCTGAAGAACATATTAATGATATGTTCTGAGGAAGATTTTTTAAAGGAAAAAGAGAAATCACTAGATACATCATAGTGAAACAGAGATCTTAAAAGCAACCAAGAAAAGATTACCTACAAAAGAGTAACAATTAGACTTATGGCACACTTTACACCAGCAGCAATAGAATCCAGAAGACAATGGAATGATACCTCCAAAGGTTTACAGAAGACCATTGTAAATCTGGAATATATACACAGCTCGACTATCATTCAAATTCAAAAATGACAGCAAACTGAAGACATTTTTAGTAAGAATTGCCACTCATTGAAAAAAGGATGTATGTCATAAGGATAGACTATAAATATAGAAAAAGTTAATGATATGCAAGAAGGCATAGTAAGTTAAGAAATTTGTAGCTAGATGAGTATATGTAAATAATCATCATATTAAGGTTATAAAAACAAGATAGAAATAACTGCAGAAAGGTAACATGTGAGTAGAATTGTATTTAGAGGTAAATTGTTCAAAACAACTGTAGAGCTATGCAATAACTTTAAACTAGTGTTAAAATGTTGAGATTAACTATTAAAAGAATAGAAATAGAGTACATATCTTTTGGTCTAGTGGAGAAGGAAAAAAAGAATAAATACAACATTAATTTAATAGCAGGCAAGAAAGAAGGAAAGAGAAGTCATAATGAAGGGTAGGTTGAAAAAATGAAATTATAGAAATAAATTGAAAATACAAGCAGTCACACTGAATATAAATAAGATTATCCATTAATTAGAAGACTGACATTGTCAGAGTAAATTTTAAAGTTCCAGCTATAGCTAAAACATACATCTAAAACATAAGGACACAGGACATTTAAAACTAAGAATATGTAAAAATATACCAAGAAGGTAATAATACAAACAAAGCTGATGCAACTATATTAATAACAGCCAAAATATATTTTAAGATAAAACATTATGAGAAGGAATATAAATTAAAAATTTGTATATACAGTTATGTGTTGCTTGTTCTGAGAAATGCCTTGTTAGGGGATTTCATCATTGTGGGAACATCCTAGAGTGTGCTTACACAAATCTAGATGATATAGTCTACTACACACCTAGCCTATATGGTATAGCCTATTGCTTCTAGGATACAAATCTGTACAGCATTTTGCTGTACTGAATACTACAGGCAATTGTAACACAATGGTAAGAGTTTGTGTATCTAAACATATCCAACATAGAGAAGGCACAGTAAAAATATGGTATTATAATCTTATGGGACTAGCATCATATATGTGGTCTGCCATTGACTAAAACATCATTATGTGGTACCTGACTGTAGGAATATATGTGTGTGTGTGTATGTGTGTGTGTCTGTGTGTACACTTTCTTTAGGCCAACCAGAGAAGAAAATGCTCCTGGCCAACACTTCATGTAGTACTGAATTAACCCTTCAAATAAGGTAAAACACTCTGTATCTCAGCTAAAATAAAAGGCAGCCTGGCTATTTAAGATGGAGTCAGGGAATAGTTGGGAATTGTCTCCCTAATCACCCCCAGCTGTGGAGAATCTTCTAATCCATTCTTAAGCATGTTTATCTGTATTTATTTGTCTCACAGTTGTTCAATGTCTGTTGTCCAGTGTCTCAAATACTTTGACACAGCCACTTTTCTGAAAAATGTCTTAAATTATTCCAGAGAAACACAGGATAATATCGCACTGATCAATGCTCAATCTAAAAATTAGTCCTCCACAAACCAAGTCTTGAATCAACAACCATAGTAAAATCTGGAAAATCCTTCATTTATCTCTTCTATAGCTTTGGATGAATGAGAAACCAAAGAAAGAACTGAGAATTAAAGTTTCCGCAAGCGTTTTCTAAGACAGATAGTTCTGAAACCATGGTAATAGTTTGCAACCTGTTCAATATGTGAACAATAACTCCCCTCAGTGAACACACTTTTGCAAGTCAAACAAACAGGATCAGCAACCTGCTTCTGAGAGCCATCTAGTCAGGGGCGGATTCACTCCAAAAAATGTCACATACCTCAAGTGCCAAAAAATCAACCACTGTCTTACCTGAGTAGTTACACTACTACTATAGATGATGTCAACCCACTGATGCTTTGGAAAGTTGGCCCATCCCTGAACTCCATAGTGCAAAAACAGCCACGTGAGATCAACAGTCTCCTGTGCTCTGAGAGATCATGCCTGACCAGCAAAACACAGCTCTTTGTCTGTTTTTTTTTTTTTTTTTGAGAAAGGGTCTTGCTCTGTTGCCCAGGCTGGAGTGCAGTGGCACAATCACAGCTCACTGCAGACTTCAGACTTAACCTTTTGGGCTGAAACCATCCTCCCACCTCAGCCTCCCAAGTAGATGGGACTACAGGCTTATGCCACCATGCTGGCTAATTTTTGTATTTTTAGTAGAGTCAGAGTTTTGCCACGTTGCCCAGACTGAGCTCTGTCTTTTTATGTCAGATATTGAATGGTGGTGTCACCAAGCTTTGATGACAGAATTTTCTTATATATCATACCATCCATAATTGCTGATGAATTAAATATGTACATGTGAAAAAAAAATTTAAACTTTTGTTGGAAAATATGAGACAACAGTTCATACCTTAGGTTAGTTAAATATTTGATAAATAATGTTTCAGTCATAAAGGAAAATAAGGATATTTTGATCTATAAAAATTCACAGCTCACCAATGAAGTACCTCATTTGGATGTATCTGGAGTCTTGGAGGCTTGACTACCCTATGTTCCCCTACAAATGGACCCTGAGAGCTTGTTTGGAGGTTCTAGCAGGAGAGTGAAGCTACTCTTATACCCTTGACTGAAGACTGGTCCTCCTCTATCAGGGATGGTTGTCCTCTTTGACGGTCATCCTGTTCAACTGAGAGTGCAGGTTCGGGAGGGATCCACATGGAGTGGTGAGGGAAAAAGGGGACACCCGCCCAGCCAGCCAATTCAGCCAAATCAACCCTGGCTATCAATGGGGTGACTGATGCCACAACCAGATAGCCCTCACATCTGACAATTGTATTTTGATATAAAAATATCTGTGGTTTCTGCCAGTCAGAAAGGCCATTATTAAAAAGTCAAGAAACAACAGATGCTGGCCAGGTTGTGGAGAAATAGGAATGCTTTGTGGGAATGTAAATTAGTTCAACCATTGTGGAAGTCGGTGTGGTGACTCCTCAAAGATCTAGAACCAGAAATACCATTTGACCCAGCAATCCCATTACTGGATATAAACCCAAAGGAATATAAATCATTCTATTACAAAGATACATGCACATATATCTTCATCGCAACACTATTCACAGTAGCAAAGACATGGAATCAACCTAAATGTCCATCAATGATAGACTGGTTAAAGGAAATGTGGTACATATACACCATGGAATACTATGCAGCCATAAAAAGAAATGAGATCATGTCCTTTGCAGGGACATGGATGAAGGTGGAAACCATTAGCCTCAGCAAACTAACACAGGAACAGAAAACCAAACACTGCATGTTCTCACTTATAAGTGAGAGCTGAGCAATGAGAACACATGGACAGAGGGAGGGGAACATCACACACTGGCGCCTACTGGGGGTGGGGTGGTGGAGGGAGAACATTAGGAAAAATAGCTAATGCATGCTGGGCTTAATACCTAGGTGATGGGTTAATAGGTGCAGCAAACCACCCTGGCACACGTTTACCTGTGTAACAAACCAGCACATTCTTCACATGTATCCCAGAACTAAAAATAAAAATTAAAAAAATTTAAAATGTCTGTGGTTTCTATTGATACGAGCACTGATAATTCCACTGTCGTTTGTTGCCCGTATGTTTTATGAAAGAAAGTGCTTGTCTCAATTAAAGTTTAGTGAAAAGAAAGATGTGTATTTTTCCTGTCCAAGTTCATGGACCCCTCCGAGTGGTACACAAAATTCCAATGGTTCTGTGGACCTCAGGTTAAGAATCCAGGTTCAGACAGAAATCTTGACTAGAGATATTTGAGAATTCTTATCATGAAGATAGTGGGTGAAGCCATAGGGATAGATGTAAGTGTATATAATAATTAGAAAGGGAGTTCCTAAGGAACACTAATATCTAAGAGACGGGCAGAGGAAGAGACGGCGCTAAGAGAAAACGAGATGTAATGTTAGAAAAGTAGGAGGAAAATTAGGAGAGACTGGGGTCACAGAAGTTATAGAAGGGAACAGTTTCAAGAGAAGGAAATGGTTATCAGTATCACCAGTGTAAGAGAAATTAAGACAAGGACAAAGAGTGATCCCTTAGATTTAGCAAGGGAAATCACAGATGACTTAGACAAGAACTGGTGTCTATAGGGTGGAAGAGGAAGAAGTCAGGGCAATAGCTTGAGGGATGAACGGGAGAAAGAAGAGACAGAAAGTAGACAACCCTTTCTAGACAGTTAACCTTAAAGATGCAAAGAGAGAGAAATGGAGTGATTGCTAGAGGAGATCTATAGGGTCAAGAAGGAGAAACTCAAATGTGTTTAAATGCAGATAGAGAAGACCCCATAAAGAGTGACAGATTAAGGTACATGTGGTGGTTAAGTGTGCAGGCTCTGGGATCTCACTGTCTTGCTCCACACCACTTTTTATTTGTGTTACTTTGAATAAATTTCTCCTTTTGTAAATGGGGATAAAAATAGCGCCTATCTCAATACGACTATTGACAGGATTTCATAAAAAGTGTATAGAACAGTGTATGGTACATAGTAGGCCTCAGTAAATGTCAGTTATTTCTATTTGTATATTTTAAAAAGAGATTATTGATGATAAGTCCCTGAGGGGGCAGTAGGGATTGATGTTTGGGTCATCTATTGCTGTGCAACAAATTACTGCAAAATTTGGTGCCTTAAAACACAATTCATTATTATCCTTCATGCTTCTGTGTATTGACTAGGCTCAGCAGAATAGTTCTCTTGGGGTCTTATGCTGTGAACATCAGAATGGTGTCTGGGGCTGTAGCCAGCTGAAGGTTCAACAGGATTGGACATTGAAGATGGCTCATTCACATATCCATTGCCTTGATGTGTCTGTTTCACTCTGATACTCAGCCTGCTTTCCCTTCTCTAAGAGGCTCATTCTCCAGAGCCTCTTCATGTGGTCTGGGCATCTCTTAACATGGTGAATTGTGGGTAGACACACTTCCTATATGGCAACTTGTTCCAAGAGGCAGGAAGCAGAGGTTCCAGGCCAGTTAAGGGCTACTTGCAGCACAACTGTCCATCAGCAACATCTGGGGTGATTGCAGAAGAGACCGATTCTAATTCTGATTCTGATTCAGAAAGTGTTGAGTGATGCCTGGTATCGCATTTTTAGCAAACTCTACATAGGTGGTCCTAACGCACAGCCAGGCTTTAACATTACAGGGCTAGGAAATCAGAGGGAAACACAAATTGCCCCAGTTAGCTCTCAGCATCAACCTGCTCTTACCCTTCCTCATCAAACTTTCCTTTCCTTTTAAATATTATAAATTTCTTTTTTCAACTTCATGGTTCTTTCCTCACTGTGAATCATTCCTTTATTTTAGTATAATATTTCTAAAAGGAGAACACCCCTTTTTTCTGAGTAATTTGGAACTATCAAATCAAATAAATTCAAAGTTAAACATGGATTTTACATATAAAATATCCTGTTATTGATGATATGTTTTTTGTGGGAAACATTTTAAAATGGTCAGCTTCTTAACTGTATCTCATTTTTCTATAAAGAAGTTATTTACTTCCTATGATTTCACCACTCTCTATTACACTGGCCTGATTTCACTTCTCTATGAACCAGCCTTGATACTCTGGCCTATTTACTCATTTTTTGAATACAGTCAGTGCCTTTACCCTCCCTCACTCCATTGCACATGTCAGGAAAACTCAAACCATCCATTTTCTCCATGCACAAATGTGAGCAGCTGGAAGTTACTATAGAAAATCAAGTCATTAGGATGACTGATTTACATTAACAACTGACACAAAACTCAATCATGCCAGGCAATTTTAAATGTATTCCCAGTAAGTTTACTTTCCTACTTTCCAAAAAATAGCGTTTGATTTCATAACTACACCTCCATCCTCAGACCTCCCTACCAATTTGCTGATTTCGCATGTATCTGAATCTATCAAAGCTTTCCAGAAACTCCTTTATCTTTTCACCACCAAATTGACAAACTGCTTGCACTGATATCTCTTCCAGTGTTCTATGTGGTTACATTGCAGGATGTGTCCTTCCTCCCATCAGAGACCCATCCTTACACAAGGAATGTGGATCCTATCACTTCTCCATTTCTGAAAGACAGCCCTTCAGTTTTCATTCTTCTCCCTTGCATCACGAATCTCTTTTTTTCAAAACTTATTCCTAAACTTCTTTCTTTTAAAAAATATTCATCCTTACTTCACATTCTTTTCTAGCAATGGTCTCATTTCCAGCCTCTGTTTTGTAGCAAAAATTTTTGAAGGTGGCCTTTACGCAGTTTCCATTTAACTGTCCTGCATTTCATTCTTCATTTCAACCCCTTCTACCTATTAAAACTTTTCCATTCTTACCTTTATAAAGCTTTCAGCAACATTTAATACAATTGCCCACTTCTGCCTTCTAGAGTCACTCTCCTCTCTCTGCCTCTGAGTGTGACATCACACTCTCCATGTATGGAAGTTAGCTTCTAAGATGGCTCCCAATGGTCCTCACCTTCCAAGTGCCCTTGTGTAATCCCCTCACCTTGTGTGTGGGCTGGATCCAGGGACTTCCTTCCAAATGAACAAGATATGGCAAAAGTGATGGAATGATACTTCTGGGATTAGATTACAAAGAGTCTGGCTTCCATCTTGCTCACTCTTTCTTGATCTCTTTTTTTTTTTCACTTTTATAGAAACCAGGTGCCATGTTGTGTGCTTCACTCTGGAAAAGACTACATGGCCAAAAATGGAAGGAGGTCTCCAGTCAACAGCCAGCCAGGAAGTAGATCCTACCAAGCACCAGCTGGTGGGCTTGGGAGCAGGTCCTCCCCAGTTGAGCCTTGAGATGATTGTAGCCCCAGCCAGCACCCCCACGGGAGCCTGCAAGGGAGCTTGGGCCAGAGAACCCAGTTAAACCGAGCCTGGATGCAGGGTCCACAGAAACCATGAGAAAATAAAGAGTTGTTTTAAGCTGCTAAATCTTAGGTTAATTTGTTACACAGTTATGGATAACTAATACCTCAGAGATCAGCAAACCACAGCCCATGGGCAAATGTGGCCCACGACTTGCTTTTGTAGTGCCTGTGAGCTAAGAATGGTTTTTACATTTTTAAATGATTGAAAATTAATAAAAAGAATAAGATTTCCTAAAGCATAGGAATTACATAAAATTCAAATTGTATCCATAAATAAAGCTTCACTGGAACACAGTCACATTTATTCATTTATGTGTTGTCTATGGCTGCTTTTGTACCATAACTGCAGAGGTGGGTAGTTGTGAGAAAGAGTCCCTGTGGCTTGCCAAGCCCAGAATATTTGACTCTACAGAAAAGTTTTCCATTCCTTCTCTACCTTTGCTGGCTCCAACTCCTCTGTTGGAACTCTAAACATCCTACTTTCTTAGAGCTCTGTTCTGGGCCCATAGTGGCTTCAATTGTGTGTGTGCACGTGTGTGTGTATACATATAAATGGTATTCAAAAATATGGGAATGGTTTGAATCTCTCTATGTGTGTGTGTGTATATATATATATATATATACATATACACACATATCAGATAACATTATGAAAGTTACATCGTATGAAATATATAATGTATCTAATTATATATTACAATTACTCTCTATTTCATGTTTGTACTTCTATATGTAATAAGCTTCTCAAGCTTAACATGTAAAAAATAGGAGTCCTCTGCTTCCTTTTACCTCCAAATCCTATTTTCTTCTTTTCTTTCCCATCTCAGAAGGATACTATCATCTACCCAGCTGGTCTACTAGACATTGAGTGATCCTCAGTTTCTCCCGATTCCTCATCTTGTATATGCACTCCATCAATAAGACATATATTTTATTTCCAAAATATATTTTGGACTATGCTCAGTCCATCTCAATTAGTTCCTGAAACACAACATCCATTTTTTTCTTTTTATCATTTATCACAATCTATAATTATTGTAAATATTTATTTAATAGCGTATTTTATATTTCCTTAACTAGAATTTAAACTCCTTGAGGACAGGGAGAGACAGGGTACATTGTCTTATGCACTATAATATCCTCAATGCCTTGCTCACTATAAATACAGGCTGGGCAGTTAATAAATATTATTGAATAAATAAGCCTGGTAAATGCCTGATAAGCAGAAGCTATAGCTCAGCAGGCATTAATGTACTTTTAAAAAGGAATTTAATTGGGATACTATAGTCTACCTTTTTTGTATGTATTTATTTGTGTATGTATTTATTTTTTGCCTATTTGTTACTACATTTAATAGAAGCAAATATCACTGCACTCCAGCCTGGGTGACAGAGTAAGACTCCTTCTCAAAAAAAAAAAAAGGGCAATGAGAGAAAAAGTTAGTTCCTCTGTTTTTAATTAGAGTATTTCATTAAAATATATGTTTAGAGAATAAATAGTTGTGTTATTTTAATGACTAAAGAAATACTGTGGCTTATATATGATAATTTATAAACTACAGTCTAAAATTTATAAAAATGTAATGTTAATTATACATATTATATAAAGATATCACCAAGGAATATGCTATCTTTCAACAGCGACTCACACTGCCTAACAGTTGTATTAGGCAAAGTAAGAAAAATCCAGATAAGTAACAGAAATAAAAGAAAAACATACCTACAAAGGTATATTTAAATAAATAATTTAATTGCATTATGAGGCCTGTTACTACTCACTCAAACCAAATATAAGTCTTTACATGATAAAACTGAATTATTGCTTTATATCATTCTATTTTCCTTTGATTTTACAACCTAGTAGTAATGTATTTATGTTCTGATTTCTAATTGATTCAATATTTCCTTTAATTGGGATACTATAGTCTGCTTTTCACCTTCCCCTGACCCCAGCTTATTGAACTCAGGCATGACCAATGAAATGTGAGCAGAAGTCATGGGTGCCACTTCTGGGCAGAAACTTTAAGAGTGAGTGTGTGTTGAGCTACACTTTCTTTCATTTCCCTCTACTGAAAGGCCAGAAATGTTTCAGATAGAGGTTTCTTCCTCAGCTTTGGCTCAGGAATGAATCCTATGAGGAGGAGAGGTATAGCTGACCCAAGATGAACATAAACTTTTATTGCTTTAAGCCATTACAATTTTGGAGTCATGTGTTACCAGAGCATAATGTAGTCTCTCCTTGTCTTTGAACATCATATATATTTGGAACAAGCATAGAAAAAACTTACATTGATGGGGCATTGACTAGAAAAAGTCCATTTTAAATTCATAAGGGAACAAAGTTGTAGAATATTTTAAAGAAATCAAAACTTACTATTTTCAAATATAACAAGAACCTCAAATAGAGTAATAAATAGACATTAAACTCTAATAGAAAGCTGACACATGGAGATAATCTATTTAATTAAAAGATATAATCTGTTAGATACAAATTGTAATTTAAGAACAAACGGAAGATGTTGGTGTGCCATTTGTTTGAGAGATGTGCTCTTTAACAAGTTAATTGTTGTCAACATGGTTAGGTTAAGGAAGAAAGCATAGTTCTAGCCAAAGTGTTAGACTGGAGGTGTTAGCAGATGGAATGAAGAAAGACAGAGTGAAATATATGTATAAACTTGAAAAAAGCAGAGGGTAATTGAATAACATAAGGAATATCATTTGAGAATCATGTCATACAATTTAAAAGGCTGATTGTCAAGTAATGCTCACTTCCAAGGCTTTGTCATATCACTCTAGTTTCCAAACAAATGGAATTTCCAAATAAATCAAAACTGCAAAACTCAACAGAGGATTAGGAAACTAGAAAAAAACTAGAAATTAATTTTTGTTTATGTGCTTAAAATGTCTATTGTATTTTACACGACGCTTTCTTACCAGATAAATGACACTCTAAAGCAAAGAGATTAACACATCCAAACCTGGTTCAGAAAGCCAGGATTCATAGCCTTAGAGCAGAGGTTCCCAAAGGATTAACTTTTCTGGGTTTGCTTTATAATTTTGGCAGTAAATGTAAAACATTTAAAGTTCATCTGAAGGGACTATTTTGGTGTAAATATTGGAGAATATGACAAAATTCATGATGCAATATGCGTCCTTGCTTTTGTCCAAAGCAGTAATTCAGGTCAAATTACAAAATGCAGTAGGAGCTCAATATGAATGAGAGACACCTGTGACTTTGAGGAAACGAAGATAAAAACAGCTGAAAAGACTCCTGCTCAGCAGCATCAGAGTAATTTCCTCAAAATCTTTCAGTAGTCTCACATTTCACTTTGGGCCAAGCAGCAGAAGTGGAAAAGTGGTTAGAAATGATCAATGAGCAAGTAATGCCAAGGAAACTGAATGGCCTGGAAGGAAACTGGGAAGTTTCCCAGTAACAGAAGAAAGTCAGTAAAATAGAGCTTGAAGGTAGAATGCAGGGCACGGAGATGAACAATGCCTGGGGTAAGGCAAAATAATGCACAAAAAGCCAAACAGGGCCAGCCAGAAAAGGCATGTGCAAGAAAAGTAGGACAATAAGAGCATGAGTCCTGCCAGATCAAAATGGAAAACATATTTATACATGTCTTTCAGAGGTGAGCCAGATTTTTAGAATTTATTTTGAAGACCCAAGAGTATTTGGGGGATGGGGTGGGGGTGGAGGGAATAGGAGAATATTTAAGAAAGTACAGAATTTAATTGAGCAATGATTATTGAAGTGGTTGAATAAATTTCTTAACATGTTATTGTACTTTCTTTTAAAAATAAAATGTTTTTTCTCTTTGAAGAGAAAATAAGTCAAGGATTAAGGTATAATCTGCCCAAGGCTCTGAGTTGTCAGTGGGTGTTAGGCTGTGGAGGGAATCCACAGAGTTAGCAGTTATTGGGAAATATTTATTTCTCCCTGAGTAATCATGCACCAGCCAGATTTCCAGCAGGTTACTAAAAAGGCTGCAATGATTCTCTAGAATCTCCTCCTTTCAGTTGAGAAAAGAACCTAGCTCCTCAGTCTCCTTTCTAAAGGTGTCCGAATGTTGGAGCAGGATCTCAGATTACAGCTGATTGCAGCAGTGGGAGGTCAGCTATTCACTCCTGGAGTTCACCAGCCTGAGTTCATACTACAGGGGCTGTTGCTCTCCACCAAGCACAAAGATGTCTCCTGCCAAAGGGAAGAATTTAGCTGACTATGGAGGAACAGGGAAGAGTTTCTTTAGACTCCATTGCAGAAGTCCAATTCTTAGTGGAACTATTCTAAGTACGGACTGTTTAAAAAAAAAAAAAAAACCTGCCTGTTGTTATTTAAATTTTTAATATAATTTTTTGTTGATACATACTAATGATATATATATTTATGGGGTATACATTGTATTGATTTGTCACTTATAAAATTTGAGGAGGCACACTAAGTGGATACACATGTTACTAAACAGATTACAGAACCATCAAAATAACATAAAAGATCTAAAGTCAAACAGACAGAGGGTGAAAATGAGAGAAATACAAACTAATAATTGTTAGGATTGAGCTCTCAAATTAGCTCAACTTCTTGGCAGCCAAAACACGACGGGCTATGTCATTCTCATCATGGCCTGATAAAATTAATCACGCTAGTTCCTCAGGAAAGACAAGATTTCCTCAGACTCTAAATTCACAGTAGAATAGACTCCACCTCCTAGATAACTCTCAAATTCTCCTGCTCCTGTCATCAGTGTCACAAATCCAATCCAAAATACCAGCAGCTCTCATCTGGATTACGTTAGCAGTGTCCAATCAGTGTCTTCAGATCCTAGCATAGTCTCCACACCACCACAAGAGGGGTCCTTTTAAAATGCAAATATGATCATATCTCATTGCTGTGAAGACAAAATCCAAAATCCTGAGTGCTGCATACAAGACCCAGCATGATCTGGTTCCAGCCTACTTCTCCACCCTAGTGACGACATACACTTAGGCAAATGCTCTGTTTGGCGGGCTCTCTCATCTCCTTATCGTCTCCTCTTTAATGGCTAACTCACATTCTCTATTATTTTACACCCTACGCACAGATTTTACCCATCTGACCCTTAAGTCGTTTGACTTTTTGAGGTTGTTCTTTTTTGGCGGCCAGATTTCAGCACAGGCCAAAGTGGTTTTTTTGTTTTTTTTTTTAGATGGAGTTTTACTCTTGTTGCCCAGGCTGGAGTGCAATGGCGCAACCTCCGCCTCCCGGGTTCAAGCAATTCTCCTGCCTCAGCCTCCCTAGTAGCTGGGATTACAGGCATGCGCCACCATGCCTGGCTAATTTTTGTATTTTTTTTTTTTTTAGTAGAGGCGGGGTTTCTCCATGTTGGTCAGGCTGGTCTCAAAATCCCGACCTCAGGTGATCTGCCCACCTCAGCCTCCCAAAGTGCTGGGATTAGAGGCGTGAACCACGGCTCCCAGCCTTCCAAAGTGGTTCTTCAAGGAACTTCAGCAAAATGGCCTGAGCCTATTTAGGCATCCTCAATTACTATGCTCTTTTTCTTAAACATGAGTAGCCTCTAATACCTAATTAAGCTCATTAGGGGATATAGAGCTATACCCATAACTCTACTACCAGGCATGAAAACAAGGGTCAAACTGAATTTTATGATATATTTAAACATTTTATGTGCTAGCAGGCAAAGAAACAGTCATAAAATGTTTTATAAACTCTGTGATGTTCCAGCTCTTGGTCCTTCCAAGTTTCTACCCTGTCTAAGAGGTTCACTTGAGGAAATGTGACAATGTTCCAATATGAGATGCTAACATTATAGCTCGGTTTAGACAAAAATTATTTAAGTCAGTGATTGAACACAGGACTGATTCAGAATTAAGCCTTCTTTTCCATTCGGGAAGGTATAAGCTTTCATGTAAAAATAAAAATGTTTTTCTCCACATCTCTAACACCACTTATTTATCCAGTGGGAAAAAATAATTTATCATGTCAGTAGTGGTAACTTAAAAACCCTCTGGTGTTAACTGAAGTTAAAGATAACCAAAGTGCTTTTGGTAGCCTCTTCTGGATTACTGGCTTTTGGTTAAATACCAACTAACCAGCCCTGAGGTATGTATAACCTAAAACTAAATTATGCGTCTTTATAGATCCATTTCTTAGGCTAAAGTATTTAAAGTAAAATACTAACCACATTACAGATACATACCATTCCAAAGAACTACAGTAATACTAAAAGATAACTGAAATAGAACATAGAAAAATGGATTTTTACATCTCTTATACATACTATCAAATATACTTTTTTCTCACCTATATTTTTGACAGAATTCAGAGAGACATCAGTTCAAGACTGAATTCTCAAGCATTTACTCTCCTATGTAAGCTAAAAAAATGATCAGTTTGCTTTATATGTGAAATATACTAGTAGCAAAGTTGATATTTAACTATAAAAATCTGGTAGAATGACTTGTGCTTTTGGTTGAAAAGAGCACTGAATTGTAAGTTGCAAGACTTTCCTAGAGTAGAGGGTTGATACTGCTCAAGGCAGCACAGACATCTGACAGTTTTGGCCTGGGATATTTTAAGAGATAAATGCTCTTGCTTGGTCTTGATGAGAAAAGAAGTTTGCTTAGAATGTCTTATTTTGAACATTACTTCCAATTGGACAATTTGCTATCAAGTTGATTTTTGCCGAATTATTACAGAAATTATTCTGGTTATTACAGAAATTACTTAGGCCTACATTTTATCATCATCAACTTCAACATCAACAGCACATCATATGCAATGACATAGTTATCAAATGATTTCTAGGTATAAAGCTACATGTCAGATTATAGGGGTTTACAGCATATGTCAAAAATATGGACTTTGAGGATCTTTTAGTAAATTTAAATTTTGCTTCCTTAAGCAAATGTTTCATAAGACTCTTATACGCAATCTCTATTAAACAATCATTTGGTGAAGAGGGAAAGTGTATGCAAGACCTGTCTATTCATGACTCCAAAATATGTATTATTTAATTCAAAAAAGTGTATGGATTTATGAGAAGGATTTTTATTAATGTAAAAATAACTATTATACTTTTAATATCACATTAAAAAACAGTCAAATCTGACAGGCTAGATTTATAGATGTTGAATCTCCCCCGCTCCAAAACCATTACACATACATATATTTATGTAAATATTCAGATGTTTGCCATTATGTAGACAAATACCTGGGGGATTTAATTTATTTCATTTCATTTTGTCTTATACAGTATGATTCCCATTGCTTAAAAAATTATATGCACTTGCATATACATATACATATATAGATAGACATGAACTTGCCACCATATACATGGAAGATGTCTGGAAAACAATATAAAAAACTGTTAGTGGAAGTTACTTTCGGGAAATAATTTGTAGGTGATGAAGGACTTTGTTTTGCCTATTTTTATTTTGGAAATTAGACAAATATATATGAATGCGAGAGAATAGTTTAATGAGTCAACATACCATTATCCAGCTTCAGCAATCATACATTCCTTATTGCTCTGGTTCTGTTTCATCTATCACTTGCCAAACCCTGTAGATTATTTTGTTTTTGTTTTTTAATAAAGAATACATTTTATTAGCTTTTACTAACATACTATCATATTACAAAGGCAATTTAAGGGAAGACTCTTCCTTTCGATACTTGAATAATCTGAAACAACACAAACAGAACTATGCATTTTTTAAAAATCCTCATTTGGATAACAAAAAAAGACAAGTTAAACAACAAAAAAACTTCTCCTTTCTCACATATGGACATTGAAGTGGACCTAATTTTTTTTTTTCATTTTAAAAGTGCCCCCAAACAAAAGCAGCTTAAAACCTAATAAAATGAATAAAAAATGTGTTTACCAAACTACTGGTTTACTAAGCTACTGACACCATTTTCTGTTGTTTTGATGCAGGTTCTTCTGTCTGTTTCTTCTCTTGCTCATTTCACTAGTCTACTAGCACCATTTTCATCCTGTTCACCATCATTAGCAGATTTAGTTTTTTTTTAACCTTGAAACATACTTTTCCTTTAGCAGACCCAGGCCGGACAGCTTAATTACCCTTTCCTCTTCCTTTAAATCTGCAACCTTTTGACTTCTATTTGTTTAGGGATTCTTGTGTTGGTCTTCTAAGATTTTTTTCAATGCTTCTTTTTCCACCTCTCCTTCTAGTACTTCCCAATTCACTTCTTTGTTCTTAATTGTAGGTTACCGTTACTTGCGTCTTTGGCTTTACCCAATACTTCCTTGACATTTACTTTAATTAGAATTATTCCATCCCCTGTTCTGCTCCTCTGACAAGGTCTATTCATTTTCTTTCACCGTGATTTCAGAAAAGAATGTGTAAATCTTCTCTACAGGTTTGATCATCTAAGTCACCTGAAAATTTCAGCGAGCATCCAATCTTTTCTTCTAGATATTTCATTCAGCATCTTCTAACTTTTGTTCTTCTTCCCACTCTTGGTTAGCTCTTAATTTAGCTTCCACTTCATTTTGTTCTCTTTCTTCATTTTTTTTTTTTTTTTTTTTTTTGGCAAAGTAATCTTCCTTGAAAAGTATTAGCAGGTCTGTGTTTTTGTATTTCTGGCCAGGGGTCTCTACAAATTTCTTGGCAGATTCAATGCTACCAAACATAGCAAAAACTGATCCCTTAAATGCTTTATGCAATGTTCCTCTCATCTGAATATTGTATTTGACCTTTTTCTTTTAGCCATTCTTTTATGTCATCAAAAGTTGTATCAGTTGGGAAGCCGTTGATATAAACACATCTGTTTTTACATCAGTTTTAGATTCATCAGTCACTTCAGGGAGGGGCTTGCATGGAGACCTTCTGAATTTAGTTTTATCTTCACTGATTTCCATGAGTTCTGCCTTGGATTTTCTCAGTGCTTCTACAGTTACAGTAAAGTCTATTGTTAGATGGCTTAACCTGTTGAATTTCATTATCTTCAAAGGTACCCAGCTTTCAATCATAGCGCACTGCAGCCTTAAACTCCTGCGGTGAAGAGATCCTCCCATCTCAGCCTCTGTAGTAGCTGGGACTATAGATGTTCACCATTGCACAAAATATGCCACGGCCGGGTGCAGTGGCTCATGCCTGTAATCCCAGCACTTTGGGAGACCAAGGAAGGAGGGTCACTTGTGGCCAGGAGTTTGAGATCAGTCTGGCGAATATAGTGAGACCCAATCTCTCTATATAAATAAAATAAAATATGCAACAACTTCTCCATATCATCAAATACTTAATCGATGTTCACATTTCCCCAATTATCTCATGCCTTTTTTGTCATTATTTTATTCTAATCATGAGCCAAGCTAAGTCTACCTGTTGCATTTAATTGATTTAGATCTCTTTTTAATCTGTAACAGTTCCTTCTTTTTTTGTCATTTATTTAACAATGAAGTCAGTTATTTGTTGTGTAGAATGTCTCATATTCTGGATTTTAGAGATTGTATGCCTGAAGAGTTATTTAATATGTTTCTGCATTTCCTGCATTTCCTGTAGAGGTTTGATCAGATTCAAGTTTATATATATATATATATTTTTTTTTTTTCTTTTTTTTTTGAGAATGGGTCTCATTCCGTCACCCAGGCTGGAGTGCAGTGGCACAATCTTGGCTCACTGCAACCTCCACCTCCTGGGCTCAAGCGATCCTCCCACCTCAGCCTCCCACACAGCTGGGACTACAGGTGTGTACCACCATGCTGGGCTAATTTTTTTATTTTTTGGTAGAGATGGGGTTTTGCCATGTTGCCCAGGCTGGTCTTGAACTCCTGGACTCAAGTGATTTCCCCCCTCGGCCTCCCAAAGTGCTGGGATTACAGGGGTGAGCCACTGCGTCCAGCCAGATTAAAGATTTATTTCAACGTTTTTTGGCAAAATATATTTCAGAGGTTGGCATCTGGCTAGTCTAGAATGGTCTCAGTTGGATCAATTCAGCTCAATTCCATGTGGTCTCTCCTCTTTCCGGGGGGTGACCCCAGGTTTATTCCTGTAGAGATTGCAGGGTGTTCAAGGAAGGCTGATATTGTTTAGCTGTGTCCCCACTCAAATTTCATCTTGAACTGTAGTTCCCATAATCTACATGTGTCATGGGAGGGACCTGGTGGGAGGTAGTTAAATCATGGGGGCAGTTACCCTCATGCTGTTCTCATGATAGTGAGTTCCCAAAAGATCTAATGGTTTTATAAAGGGCTTTTCCCCTTTGCTTGGCACTTCTCCTTACTGCCACCATGTGAAGAAGTACGTGTTTGCTTCCCCTTCCACCATGATTTTAAATTTCCTGAGGCCTCCCCAGTCCTGCAGAACTGTGTCAATTAAACTTCTTTCCTTTATAAATTACCCAATCTTGGGCAGTTCTTTATAGCAGTGTGAGAATGGACTAATACCATAAATTGGTACTGAGTAGTGGGGCACTGCTGTAAAGATACCCCAAAATGTGGAAGCAAATGTAAAACTTGGTAACAGGCAAAAGTTGGAACAGTTTGAAGGGCTCAGAAGAAGAGAGGAAAATGTGGGAAAGTTTGGAACTTCCTAGAGACTTGTTGAATGGCTTTGACCAAATGCTGACAGTGATATGGACAATGAAGTCCAGGCTGAGGTGGTCTCACATGGAGATGAGGAACTTCTTGGGAACTGGAGTGTATTATTCCGTTTTCACGCTGCTTATAAAGACATACCCGGTACCAGGAAGAAAAAGAGGTTTAATTGGACTTACAGTTCCACATGGCTGGGGAGGCCTCAGAATCATGGCAGGAGGCAAAAGGCACTTCTTACATGGTGGAGGCAAGAGAAAATGAGAGAGATGCAAAAGTGGAAATCCCTGATAAAACCATCAGATCTCATGAGACTTATTCACTGCCACGAGAACAGTATGGGAGAAACCGCCGCCATGATTCAAATTATGTCCCACCGAGTCGCTACCACAACACATGAGAATTATTGGAGTATAGTTCAAGACGAGATTTGGGTGGGGACACAGAACCAAACCATATCATGGAATAAAGGTGACTCTTGCTAGGCTTCAGCAAAGAGACTAGTGGCATTTTGCCCCCGCCCTAGATATCTGAAGAACTTTGAACTTGAGAGAGACAATTTAGGGTATCTGGTGAAAGAAATTTTTAAGTGGCAAAACCTTCAAGAGAAAGCAGAGCATAAAAGTTTGAAAAATTTGCAGCCTGATGATGCACTAGAAAAGAAAACCTCATTTTCTGGGGAGAAATTCAAGCCAGCTGCAGAAATTTGTATAAGTAATGAGGAGCTGAATGTTAATCACCAAGACAATGGGGAAAATGTCTCCACGGCATATCAGAAACCTTCACGGCAGCCCCTCCCATCATAGGTCCAGAGGCCTAGAAAGGAAAAATGGTTTTGTGGACCAGGACCAGGGACCTCCTGCTCTGTGCAGCCTCAGGACATGATGCCCTGTATCCCAGCTGCTTCAGCTCTAGTCATGGCTAAAAGGTGCCAACATACAGCTCAGAGAATGTTGCTTCAGAGGGTGCAAGCCCTAAGCCTTGGCGGCTTTCACTTGGTGTTGGGCATGTGGGTGCACAGAAGTTCAAGAATTGAGGTTTGGGAACCTCTGCCTAGATTTCAGAGGATGTATGGAAATGCCTAGATGTCTACGCAGAAGTTTGTTGCAGGACTGGAACCCTCATGGACAGCTTCTGCTAGAGGGGTGCAGATGGGAAATGTGGGGTCGGGAGCCACCCCACAGAGTCTCTACTGGGGCACTGCCTTGTGGAGCTATGAGAAGAGGGCCACCATCCTCCAGATCCCAGAATGGTAAATCCATTGACAGCTTGCATCGTGTGCCTGGAAAAGCCACAGACAATGCCAGCCATGAAAGCAGCTGAGAGGAGGCTGTATCCTGCCAAGCCACAGAGGCAGAGTTGCCCAAGGCTATGGGGGCCCTTCTCTCACATCAGTGTGACCTAGATGTGAGACATGGAGTCAGAGGAGATCATTTTGAAACTTTAAGGTTAATGACTGCCCTATTGGATTTGGGACTTGCATGAGGCCTGTAGCCCCATTGTTTTGGCCAATTTCTCCCATTTGGAATGGGTGTATTTACCCAATGCCTGTACCCCCATTGTACCTAGGAAGTAACTAACTTGCTTTTCAATTTTACAGGCTTATAGACAGAAGGGATTTGCCTTGTCTCAGATAAGACTTTGCACTTGAACTTCTGTATTAATGCTGGAATGAGTTAAGACTTTGGGGAACTGTTGGGAAGGTATAATTAGTTTTGAAATGTGAGAACATGAAATTTGGGAGGGGATAGGGGTGGAATGATATGGTTTGTCTGTGTCCGCACCCAAATCTCATTTTGAATTGTAATTCCCATCATCCCCACATGTCGTGGGAAGGACCCACTGGGAAGTAATTGAATCATGGGAGCGGTTATCCTCATGCTGTTCTTGTGACAGTGAGGGAGTTCTCATGAGATCTGATGGTTTTATAAGGGGCTTTTCCCCCTTTGCTCGGTGCTTCCCCTTCCTGCCGCCATGTGAAGAAGGACGTGTTTGCTTCCCCTTCTGCCATAATTCTAAGTTTCCTGAGGCCTCTGCGCCCTGCAGAACTGTGAGTCAATTAAACCTTTTTCCTTTATAAATTACTCAGTCTTGGGCAGTTCTTTATAGCAACATGAGAACAGACTAATACAAAGGCAGAAGAAACTCACAAGTGCTTTTTCAAGCCCTTGCTTACTGTCTGTGGGCCAAAGGAAGTCACATGACTGAGTTCAAAGTTGGAGTGTGAGAGACTGGATGCAGAGAGGTCACTAACTGGGGCCTTTATAAGCTAACATATAACACAATATCAGGTTGTCTATTTTGTCATATTAAATTGATCAGTAGATTCAGGTGTTGCCTTCTCAATATGCCTATCTTTCAGGTAATGATGATATACCAATTCTATCATTACTTCTGCATTTATTGGCCTACACTTAAATTCTTCTGTAAAGGAGCACTTACCCCCTATAAATTATTTGCTTATGCTAAAATACAGGATAAATATGTATTTCCATGTATTTGTTATTTTCAGAATAGTGAATTGGTACCATAGCATTCCAAGGGGGCCAATGACTTTTTAAAAAAATTATCATTTTAAACTCATGGATTTTTAACCTATTTGAGAAATTTTGGTCCACTACAGTCATTATTCCTTTTCATACTTGATATGGTTTGGCTCTGTGTCCTCCCCCATATCTCATCTTGAATTGTACTCCCATAATTCCCATGTGTTGTGGGAGGGACCCAGTGGGAGATAATTGAATCATGGGGGCGGTTTCTCCCATACTGTTCTCATGGTAGTAAATAAGTCTCACAAGATCTGATGATTTGATAAGGGGAAACATGTTTAGCTTGGCTCTCATTCTCTCTCTTTCCTGCTGTAATGTAAGATGTGCTTTTTGCCTTATGCCATGATTCTGAGGCGTCTCCAGCCATGTGGAACTGTAAGTCCAATGAAACTTCTTTCTTTGGTAAATTGCCCAATCTTGGGTATGTCTTTATCAGTAGTGTGAAAACTAACTAATACAATATTCAAGCTGCCCCATCTTTTCCTAGTGGCAGTACCTTCAATTAGGCTCCTGTGTCTTTTTGATGTGATCCCAGATAGCCTTGTTGCTTCCTTACACGGCTGGATCTTCCAAGCTCATCCTGCTGCAGAGGTGGATTCAGCTGTTTCTCCAGAGATTTCTGGTTCCTTTTACTGGGGAATATTTAAAGACCGCACAATATGGGTTCTAGGAGATAGGAGCGTTAAACAACAGATTCTGTGTGAACAACATTGCAGTCTTGCAAATGTGGTAGACATGTAGGTGTAATTTGTTTGCTTTCTTTTGTAATATACTAACCTCCGCTTCATTCTTCTGGGAACAGCATTTCATCTTTTGGGAAATTGCTTTTTTTCTCACTTTAGTCATTTGTTTTTAGTCATCATACTCTGCCTCTCCAGGTCTAAGCATAAGCGTGTCACCAAAGTCCTCTGCCAGAATCTTTTGAACTGGGACAGGAGAAAGAATTAAGTTACCAACAAAATTTTGAGAGGTGCTGGAGCTGTCCATCAGCCATAATATCTACTGTGTGTAGGAGGCTGGTTTGATATCCCATATGGTTTGGCTCTGTGTCCCCACACAAATCTCATGTTGAATTGTAATTCTCAATGTTGGGGGAGGGAACTGGTGGAAGGTGATTGGATCATACGATGGATTTCCCCCATGATGTTCTCATGATAGTGAGTTCTCACAAGATCTGATGGTTTAAAAGTGTGTGGCACTTCTCCTCTTGTGCACTCTCTCTCTTCTGCTACCATGTGAAGAAGGTGCTTGTTTCCCCCTTCACCTTCCGCTGTGATTGTACGTTTTCTGAGGCCTCGCAGTCATGCTTCCTATACAGCCTGTGGAACTGCGAGTCAGTTAAACCTCTTTTCATAAATTACCCAGTCTCAGGTAGTTCTTTATAGCTGTGTGAGAACAGACTAATATAACATCCTTGGTGAATTCAGTGTCTATGGGGATATCCCATCTATTGCCTCTACCTCAGATATCTCTAACTTTCTCAAATGTATTGGCTTGGACTTGTCGCCACTTTAGCCTCTCACTCCCATTACCATTATCTTAGAATGTTTCATTAACTGGAACTGCTCTGCCTCTGAAATTGTAACACTTGCAGCCACCTCACTGATCACAATCATTTCTTTCACCAGTGCTCTTACTTTGGTATTTATGATTCACAAATTTTATACCCTACTGAGATCGCTGGTCCCCTAACTTCTCAGGGTTCCTCCTATCTTCCCTTTCCAGCCTACCCTACAAAATGCTTATCTTTACTCATGCTCATTGTTCCTGGGTTCTTTTTCCAGAGCCTGCCTGCGGAAATGTCACTATAAAACAGTCCAACTCTCCCTTCTAGTCTTGGGTCCTTTTGGAGAAAAGTACACAATAGTATGTGCCTATTAAAAAGCCACTAAAAATTCATGGTCTGAGGCCTCAGCTGAGATCTACTGTGTTGTCTGGCACTTCCTCTCTGATATGGTTAGGCTTTGTGTTCCCATACAAATCTCATCTTGAATTGTGATCCCCATAATCCCCAGGTGGGGAGGGAGAGACCTGGTGGGAGGTGATTGGATCATGGGGGCGCTGTTCCCCATGCTGTTCTCCTGATAGTGAGTTTTCACGAGATTTGATGGTTTTATAAGTGTCTGATAGTTCCTCCTTCTCACGCTTGTTCTCTCTCATCTGCCGCCATGTTAAGATGTGCGTCAGGAGCTGGCCCCGCGGCCGCTGCTCTGCCCTTGATTGAGGCGCAGAGCAAAGTGAAGGGCTGCCCAGGTGAGGCCAGGCTGACTGAAAAAGATGGATACTACTATGCTGAATATGCGGAATCTGTTTGAGCAGCTTGTGCGCGGGGTGGAGATTATCAGTGAAGGAAACGAACTCCAATTTATCCAGTTGGTGAAGGACTTTGAGGCTTTCTTTAAAAAGTGGGAGAGGACTGACTATGAGCTGGGGAAATACAAGGATCTTTTGATAAAAGCAGAGACTGAGTGAAGTGCTCTGGATGTTAAGCTGAAGCATGCACATAATCAGGTGGATGCAGACATCCAAACGGAGAGCTGAGGCTAACTGCGAAAAGCTGGAGTAACAGATTCAGCTGATTCGAGAGATGTTCCTGTGTGACATATCTGGCAGTATTCAACTAAGCGCGGAGCAAAAATCAGCTTTGGCTTTTCTCAACAGAGGCCAACCATCCAGCAGCAATGCTGGGAACAAAAGACTATAAATTAGCGATGAATCTGGTTCCATTTTATCAGGTATCAGCTTTGACAAGACTGATGAACCACTGGATTGCGACTCTTCTTTGGTGAAGACTTTCAAGCTGAAGCAGAGAGAAAAGAGGTGCTCTAGTAGCCGACAGTTTGTTGATGGTCCCTCTGGACCTGTAAAGAAAACTCGTTCCATTGGCTCCACAGTAGACCAGGGGGAATGAATCCATAGTTGCAAAAACTACAGTGACTGTTCCCAATGATGGCGGGCCCATCAAAGCTGTGTCCACTATTGAGACTGTGCCATATTGGACCAGGAGCCAAAGGAAAACAGGTACTTTACAACCTTGGAACAGTGACCCCACCCTGAACAGCAGGCAGCTGGAGCCAAGAACTGAGACAATGTGGGCACGCCACAGAGTAACAGAGGGATGTGCCTGCATGACTTTGTCTCTAAGACGGTTATTAAACCTGAATTCTATGTTCCATGTGGAAAGCAAATAAAATTTGGGAAACTATCTCTGAAGTGTCAGGACTGTTGTGTGATCTCTCCTCCAGAATGTCGGGACCACTGTCCCCTTCCCTGCATTCCTACCCTGATAGGAACACCTGTCAAGATTAGAGAGGGAATGCTGGCCGACTTTGTGTCCCAGACTTTTCCAATGATCCCCCCCATTGTTGTGCATTGTGTAAATGAGATTGAGCAGAGAGGTCTTACTGAGACAGGCCTGTATAGGATCTCGGGCTGTGACGGCACAGTAAAAGCTGAAAGAGAAATTCCTCAGAGTGAAAACTGTACCCCTCGTCAGCAAAGTGGATGATATCCATGCTATCTGTAGCTTTCTAAAAGACTTTCTTCGAAACTTCAAAGAACCTCTTCTGACCTTTCGCCTAAACAAAGCCTTTATGGAAGCAGCAGCAATCACAGATGAAGACAACAGCATATCTGCCATGTACCAGGCTGTTGGTGAACTGCCCCAGGCCAACAGGGACACATTGGCTTTCCTCATGATTCACTTGCAGAGAGTGGCTCAGAGTCCATATACTAAAATGAATGTTGCCAATCTGGCTGAAGTCTTTGGCTCTACAATAGTGGCCCATGCTGTGCCCAATCCAGACCCAGTGACAATGTTACAGGACATCAAGTGTCAACCCAAGGTGGTCGAGCACCTGCTTTCCTTGCCCCTGGAGTACTGGAGTCAGTTCACAATAGTGGAGCAGAGAACACTGACCCCCTACATGTCACTGAAAACTCAAATGCCTTTTCAACACCAGATATTAAAGTGAGTTTACTGGGACCTGTGAACACTCCTGAACATTGGCTTCTCAAGACTCCTTCATCTAGTTCCCTGTCACAGAGAGTCTGTTTCACCCTCACAAAGAACGCTCCCAGATTTGGGAGCAAAAGCAAGTCTGCCACTAACCTAGGACGGCAAGGCAACCTTTTTGCTTCTTCAATGCTCAAGTGAAGTCACATCTGCCTATTACTCCCAGCATTGATTGACTATAAGAAAGGACACACCTGTACTCTCTGCTCTACAGCCTCCTCATTACTATTTTTAGCATTCTCCAGGCTTTTACTCGTTTAATTTTGCATGAGGGTTTTACTAAAATTTTATATATCTCCCCTTCCTTCTCCTCGAGTCACATAATATCAGTACCTTGTTCTGGTCACTGTTGGGAGCTTTTAGATGAGACATCTTTCCAGGAGTAGAAGGGTTAGTATGGAATTGATTGTGATTCTTTTGGGGGAAGGGGGTTATTATCCCTTTGGCTTAAAGCCAAATGCTGCTCATGGAATGAACGATCTTTCTCTAGTTTCATTCAAACTGATTTCCATGAGACAATGACAGAAACCCTACCTATCTGATAAGATTGGCTTGTCTCAGGGTGGGAAGTGGGAGGGTGGGGCGAAGAAACGATTACACCAGAAGATTTAGGATGCCTCCTTCTAAGAACTGGAAGTGCTCATTCCCCATTATGAACTGAGCTATAATATGGAGCTTTCATAAAAATGGGATGCATTGAGGACAGAACTAGTGATGGGAGTATGCGTAGCTTTGATTTGGATGATTAGGTCTTTAATAGTGTTGAGTGGCACAACCTTGTAAATGTGAAAGTACAACTCGTATTTATCTCTGATGTGCCATTGGCTGAACCTTGGGTTAATTTGGGGTCAAAGTCAATTTTTCTTTTAAAATTGAATTCATTCTGATGCTTGACCCCCATACTCCCAAACTTGTCCAGTGGAGCCCAACTTCTAAAGGTCAATATGTCGTCCTTTGGCATCCCAACTAACAATAAAGAATAGGCTATAAGGGAAGATGGTCAATATTTTCTGTGGTAAGAAAAGCCACAGTCATTTTTTTCTTTGCACTTTGGATGCTGAAATTTTCCCATGGAACACAGCCACATCTAGACAGATGGGAGGTTTTTCTTCTGTTAAAATTATTCTTAATTTCTGTAAAAATGATTTTCTTCTATAGAATGTTTGACTTCATATTGACCCTTATCTGTAAAACACCTGTTTAGAATAATATTTGGAAAAAAGTAAATAGCTTTTTCAAAATAGAAAAAAAAAAAAAAAGATGTGCCTCTTCCCCTCCTGCCATGATTGTTGTAAGTTTTCTGTAAGTTACAAAGTTTCCCGTTGTAAGCCTTCCCAACCCTGCGGAACTATGAACCAATTAAACCCCTTTTCTTTATAAATTATCCAGCATTGGGCAGTTCTTTATAGCCGTGTGAAAACAGAATAATACATACTACATTCTCTTACTTCTCAGATGGCTATTTCAGACCTTCCCCTAGTTCCGCTCCTCACTACAGCTTACTCTAGTCTCTTGCCCTCAATCTCAGCTGATGACCTCATTTTTAACTTTCTGTTAACAATGACTCTGATTTGCTTTTAAGTGTCAGACACTGAGAAAGATGTTTTGAATGCATTATCGTATTTACACATCAAAATAGCGCTATGAGTTAGGGATAAATATCCCATTTCACCTGAGAGAAAATGGATTCTAAGAGAGGTTAAACAACTGTCCCATGAGTGTCCAGTATACTTGTATAACAAACCACCCCAGTTTATTGGCTTAAAATAATTAACTAGAATAATTTCTTATGAGTTCTGGGTCCATTGGCTGGTTCTGCTGCTCTGGACTGGACTCAGTCATGCATCTGCTGTCAGCTGGCAGGTCAGCTGGGATCTTGGGACAATCCTGCTTTATTCTATGTGGTCTCTTATCTCCTTCCATGGGCTACACCGGGTCTATTTTCACAGAAACTACAAGAGTCCATGAAAGGAAGTAGAAACACCCAAATGTCCTTCAAGCCTCTGCTTGCTATCCTATGGGCTGAAGGAAGTCCCATGATTGAGCCCAGAGTCAGAATGAGAGTGAACTACAAAATTGTAGGGGGGAGGGAACTCATAAATTTGGACTATAAATGAAATTGATCTACCACACATAGCTAATCAGTTGTACAGATGAATTTCAGACCCAGATCTCTTAACACAGAGCCCATTTTCTTTCCTCTATTCTCACGGCTTCTTCACCAAAAAAACCCCAGAAATCATGAGGCAAGAATTCTAATGTTTTTCTTCCCCCTCCCCACAAAGTCTCCCTGAATCCATATATTTTTATCTCTTTTCTCTCATGTGAGGAAAAACTGTGCCCCTTCTTTGTTCAATTTTAATTGCCCCACTTGGACTATGGATCCTACTTCTTCCTTCCTCCTCAAGAACTTTGCTTCCTCAAACACCCCCATCTATCCTTGACCTTCAGCCTCTCCTCTGCAGTGCCCCTTTTCTCTCATCATATAAATATCCTTGACTCTTTCTTTTAACCACATGATTTCCTTTAGCTTTCCCTTTGTGTTTCTTCAACCTCACCCTCTCCACCTTTTACCTTCTATTGGCATTCAGCAGTCCATAAACTAGTTTCTGGCTCCCTTGCCCCCATGAAAAGAGGCTCTTGCCCAAGTCACTCATGATCAAGTTACTTTTTTTTTGGTCTGAGGCATTTTTAGAGTTAGTATATTAAGGTCGGTGAGGATAAGCTGTAGAAACCAACTCCTAAATCTTAATGGGATTACCCAATAAAAGTTTAGTTTTCATTTAGGTCATGATCTCCTCATGTATTTGCTTGTTGTCCTTCCTTGTGACCCGGGGCCTTAGGCTCCTTTCATCTTGTGGCTCCACCATCTCCTATGGACTTAAGGCCCTCCACTGGAGCTCTGCATCTGGCAGCTGAGGAGTCAAGAGTGTGGAAGATTGTTTGAGTTGTTAGAAGGGGACAGGGCCAGCGAGAAATTTATCCTTCTACCTTTATTCCATTGGCCATAACACAGCCTACAAGGAAGGCTGGAACATACATTGTAGCTGTCTTCCAGTTGGAAAAATAAACTGGTGAGAATACAGCAGTTCTTTACCAAAGTCTGCCATCCTTCTTTCTGACACTCTCTCCTGTGTCTTCCATGGCACCATTCTCTCTTGGTTTGTCTTCAAATCCTGGCTGCTTATTTTCAGTCACGCACAGGTCCTCTTTCTTTTATTCATTTCCTTAAATGTTGGCATCCCCCTGCACTTTGTTCTTAAGTCATTTCTCTTCTCACTAAATATTCTCCCTGGAACATTCCATAAATAACCAGCAGATCTATCTCCATCTTTTTGTTCAGACCCCGATGTAAAACCTGCTGTTCTTCCTTTAAGTCTCCATTTTGGTAAGTGGGCATCTTCCCCGGTCACCAAACCAGAAAATGAAGTGATCCTACATTCTTCCCTTATCCTCTATAACTAAGGGTCTCAGCCTCAGCACTACTGACATTTTGGGCCAGATAATTATTTGTTGTGGGAGAGGTTCTGCACATTGTAGGATGTTTAGCAGCATCCTTGGCCTTCAGCTGCTAGATACCAGTAGGGAACCCCTTCCCACGTTTATGACAATCTCAAAAAATATCCAGACATTGCCAAATGTCCCCTGGGGAGGGGGAGACTGTCTCCAGTTATCTCCAGTTAAGAACTGCCCTATAAAATCATCCAGTCCTACAGATTCAACCCTGGCAACATTTTCTTTCTTCATTTAAATCTTTTTGCCATTCTTTTTTTTTTGTTTGTTTTTGAGACAAAGTTTCACTCTGTCACCCAGGCTGGAGTGCAGTGGCACAATAACAGCTCACTGCATCCTTGACCTCCTGGGCTAAAGTGATCCTCCGACCTCGGCCTCCCAAAGTGCTAGAATTACAGGTGTAAGCCACCTCGCCTGACCCATTTCATTAAATTTCACATCATTTCGCCTCTAGATGTTTCCAATTGCCTCCTCTCCGGCTGTGGCAAGTTTGCTGACCCAACAGTAATTCTTGACTCAAATATTCCTTGCTACCATGCACTAAAGAAAAATGGAATACTTGTTTTTCAGCCTCATTTTCATCTAAGGATAGCCAGGTGACATGATATTGCATGGAATATCAGGTTCATGAAGGGCAACTAGTTGAACTTAAAGGTTAACAGCAAAGCTTTGGGATCATCCAGCTTGGATCATTGCATCTCAGCCTCATCACTCTGATAGTTGTGCTGCCTTAGGAAAGTTACTTAAATTCTATGTGCCCATCAGTAAAACTGGGATAATAGTAGTACCAACCTTATAGTATTATTGTGAAGATAAATGAGTTAATATGTATAAAGTGTTTAGTATAGGCAAACCTTGTTTTATTGTTTTATTCCACTTTGCTTCATTGTGCTTCACAGAAATTGCATATTTTACAAATTGAAGGTTTGTGTCAACTCTGCATGGCTATCACTGAGCAAGGCTATCAGTACAATTTTTCCAACAGCATGTGTTCACTTTGTGTCTCTGTGTCACATTTTGGTAATTCTTGCAATATTTTGAAAGTTTTCATTATTATTATATCTGTTATGGTGATCTGTGATCTTTGACATTATTAGTGTAATTGTTTGGGGGCACCAAGAACTGTGCCCATATAAGACAGTAAACTTAATCGATAAATGTTGTATGTGTTCTGACCACTCCACCAACTGGCTGTTGGCTGTTTTCCCACCTCTCTGCCTCTCCTCAAGCTTTCCTATTCCCTGAGACACAACAAGATTCAGCCAATTAATAAGCCTAGTTTGTAGGTGTTCAGGTGAAAGGAAAAGTCACACAACTCTCACTTTAAATCAAAAGCTAAAAATGATTAAGCTTAGTGAGGAAGGCATGTCAAAAGTCAAGACAGGCCAAAAGCTAGGCCTCTTGCACCAAACAGCCAAGTTATGAATGCAAGTGCTACTCTAGGGAACCCACACATGATAAGGAAATAAAACAGCCTTATTGCTGATATAGAGAAAGTTTAAGTGGTCTGGATAGAAGACCGAACCAGCTACAATATTTCTTTAAGCCAAAGCTTTAACCAGAGAAAGGCCCCAACTTTCTTCAATTCTATGAAGGTTGTGGGAGGTGAGGAAGCTACAGAATAAAATCTGAAACTAACAGAAATTGATTCATGAGGTTTAAGGAAAGAAGCCATCTCCATAACACAAAAGTGTAAAAGTGAAGTGCCAAGTGCTGATGAAGAAGCTGAAGCATGTGTTCCAGAAGATCTAGCTAAGATCATCAATGGAGGTGGCTACACTAAACAACAGGTTTTCAATGTAAATGAAACAGTCTTCTGTTAGAAGAAGATGCCATGTAGGACTTTCATAGCCAGAGAGGAGAAGTCAGTGCCTAGCTTCAAAGCTTCAAAAGACAGGCTGACTCTCTTGTTAGGGGGTAATGCAGCCGGTGACTTTAAGTTGAAGCCAATGGTCATTTACTCTTATGAAAAATCCTAGGGCCCTTAAGATTTCTTTCAAAATATTACTGCTGATTGACAATGCACCTCCTCATCAAAGAGCTCTCATGGAACTATATAAGGAGATTAATGTTGTTTCCACTTTGCTAATACAATATCCCTTCTGCAGCCCATGGATCAAGGAGTCATTTCAACTTTTAAGTCTTATTCTTTAAAACAATTTGTAAGGCTATAGCTGCCACAAAGATGATTTCTCTGATGGATCAGGGCAAAGTAAATTGAAAACATTCTGGAAAGGATTCACCATTATAGATTCCATTAAGAACATTCATGATTCATGGGAAGAGGTCAAAATAATATTAAGAGAAGTTTAGCATAAGTTAATTCCAACCTTCATGCATTACTTTAAGGGGTTCAACACATTAGTGGAGGAAGTAACTGCAGATGTGCTACAAGTAGCAAGAGAACTAGAATTTAAAAATGGAACCCGAAGATGTGACTGAATTGTCCCAATCTCATGATCAAACTTGAACAGATGGGGAGTTGCTTCTCAGTGATACGCAAAGAAAGTGGGTTCTTGAGATGGAATCTACTGTTGGTGAAGATACTGTGAGCATTGTTGAAACGGCCACAAAGGATTTAGAACATTGCATAAACTCATTTGGTAAAGTAGTAGCAAGGTTTAAAAGGATTGACTCCAATTTTGAAATAAGTTCTACAATGGGTAAAATGCTATGCTATCAACTAGCATTTCATGCTATAGACAAATCTTTCCTGAAAGAAAGAGTCCATTGGTATGGCAAATTTCATTGCTGTTTTATGTTAAGAAATTGCCACAGCTACCTCAATCCTTAGCAATTACCACCCTGGTCAGTCAGCAACAATCAATGTCAAGGCAAGACCTTCCACCAGCAAAAATATTATAACTCGCTGAAAGATCAAATGAACGTTAGCACTTTTTATCAATAAAGTATTTTTAAATTAAGGTATATACTTTTTAAAAGACATAATGATATTGCACACTTAACAGACTACAGCAGAGTGTAAACATAACTTTTACATGCTCTGGAAAACAAAAAAAATTGTGTGACCTGCTTGTTTTTGATATTCACTTTATGGTGGTGGTCTAGAACTGAATTCACAATATCTCTGAGGTATGCCTGTACTGTGCCTGGCTGCATGGTGACTATGATATGGTGATGACAATAATCATGTAGTCACTCTTTTCCCTGCTCAATCTCAAATTTTACTACTTCACATCCTATCCCCAACCACTATTCACCTTTAATATTCAGTTCAGGGCCCAGTGCAGCAGCTCATGCCTGTAATCCCAGCACTTGGGGAGACTCAGGTGGGAGGATTACTTGACCGAGGCCAGGAATTCCAGAAGTTCAAGAATTGTGTCTGCACTCCAGTCTGGGTGACAAAGTCAGATTCGGTCTTTAAAAAAAAAAAAACAACTCAACAACAACAAGAAAACTCAGTTCAGTGAGACTGCCTTTACTTTTATTTTTTTTATATCCATAGGTTATTGGGGAACAGGTGGTGTTTGGTTACCTGAGTAAGTTCTTTAGTGGTGATTTGTGAGAATTTGGTGCACCCATCACCTGAACAGTATACATGGCACCCAATTTGTAGTCTTTTATCCCTCACTCCCTACTCAGACTTTCCCCCTGAGTCCCCAAAGTCCACTGTGTCATTCGTATGCCTTTGCATCCTCATAGGTTAGCTCCCATATATGAGTGAGAACATACGACGTTTGGTTTTCCATTCCTGAGTTACTTCACTTAGAACAGTCTCCAATCTCATCCAGGTTGCTGCAAATGACACTAATTCATTCCTTTTTATGGCTCAGTAGTATTCCATCATATATATATATATATATATATGTTGGAATATATATATGGAACGTGTGTGTGTGTGTGTGTGTGTATACATATATACCACAGTTTCTTTATCCATTCATTGATTGATGGGTATTTAGGTTGGTTCCACATTTTTGCAATCGTGAATTGTGCTGCTATAAACATGCGTGTTCGTATAATGACTGGTTTTCCTCTGGGTAGATACCCAGTAGTGAGACTGCTGGATCAAATGGTAGTTCTACTTTCAGTTCTTTAAGGAATGTCCACACTGTTTTCCATAGTGGCTGTACTAGTTTACGTTCAGTACATAGTGTAGAAGTGTTCCCTGTTCACCACATCCATGCCAACATCTATTTTTTTTTTTTTTTGATTATGGCCAGTTTTGCAGGAGTAAGGTGGTATCGCATTGTGGTTTTGATTTGTATTTCCCTGATCATTAGTGATGTTGAGCACTTTTTCATATGTTTGTTGGGCATCTGTATATCTTCTTTTGAGAATTTTCTATTTACGTCCTTAGCCCACTTTTTGATGAGATTGTTTTTTTCTTGCTAATTTGTTTGAGCTCGTTGTATATTCTGGATATTAGTCCTTTGCCAGATGTATAGTTTGTAAAGATTTTCTCCCAATCTGTGGGTTGTCTGTTTACTCTGCTGACTGTGCCTTTGCTGTGCAAAAGCTCAGCAGTCCCAGCTCTTTAGTCCCAGCTATTTATCTGTTTTTGTTGCATTTGCTTTTGGCTTCTTGGTCATAAAATCCTTGCCTAAGCCAATGTCTAGAAGGGTTTTTCCAATGTTATCTTTTAGAATTTTTATCGTTTCAGGTCTTAGATTTAAGTCCTTGATCCAGTTGAGGTGATTTTTATATAAGGTGAGAGGTGAGGATCCAGTTTCATTCTCCTACAGGTGGCTAGCCAATTATCCCAGCACCATTTGTTGAATAGGGTGTCCTATCCCTACTTTATGTTTTTGTTTGCTTTGTCAAAGAGCAATTGGCTGTAAGTATTGGGGTTTATTTTTGGGTTCTCTATTCTGTTCCACTGGTCTATGTGCCTATTTTTATACCAGTAACATGCTGTTTTGGTGACTGTGGCCTTACATAGTTCGAAGTCAGGTAATGTGATGCCTCCAAATTTGTTCATTTTGCATAGTCTTGCTTTGGCTATGTGGGCTCTTTTTTAGTTCCATACGAATTTTAGGATTGTTTTTTCTAATTTTGGGAAGAATAATGGTGGTATTTTGGTAAGAATTGTGTTTAATTTGTAGATTGCTTTTGGCAGTATAGTCATTTTCACAATACTGATTCTACTCATCCATGAGCATGAGATGTGTTTCCATTTGTTTGTGTTGTCTATGATTTTTTCCAGCAGCGTTTTGCAGTTTTCTTTGTAGAGGTCTCTCACCTCACTGGTTAGGTACATTCCTAAATATTTTATTTTATTTTATTTTATTGCAGCTATTGTAGAAGAGGTTGAGTTCTTGATTTGATTCTCAGCTTGGTCGCTGTTGATGTATAGAAGAGCTACTAATTTGTGTACATTAATTTTGTATCTGGAATCTTTGCTGAATTCTTTTATCAGTTCTAGGAGCTTTCTGGAGGAGTCTTTAGGGATTTTTAGGGAAACAATCCTATCATCAGCCAACAGCGGCAGTTTGACTTCCTCTTTGCTGATTTGGATGCCATTTATTTCTTTCTTTTGTCTGATTGCTCTGGCTAGGACTCCCAGTACTACGTTGAAGAGAAATGGTGAGAATGGGCATCCTTATGTTGTTCCAGTTCTCAGAAGGAATGCTTTCAACTTTTCCCCATTCAGTATTATGTTGGCTGTGGGTCTGTCAGAGATGGATGGCTTTTATTACGTTGAGATATGTCCCTTGTATGCCGCTTTTGCTGAGAATTTTAATCATAAAGGAATGCTGGATTTTGCTGAATGCTTTTTCTGTGTCTATTGAGGTGATCATGCAATTTTTGTTTTTAATTCTGTTTATGTGGTGTATCACATTTACTGACTTGCATGTTAAGCCATCCCTGCATCCCTGATATGAAACCCACTTGATCATGGTGGATTTTTTTTTTTTTTTTTTTTTTTGCTGTCTTGTTGGATTTGGTTAGATAGTATTTTGTTAAGGATTTTTGCATTTATGTTCATCAGAGATAATGGTCTGTAGTTTTCTTTTTTGGTAATGTCCTTCCCTGGTTTTGGTATTAGGGTGATCCTGGCTTCATAGAATGATTTAGGGAGGATTCCCTCTTTATCTTGTGGAATAGTGTCAATAGGATTGGTACCAATTCTTTGGATGTCTGGTAGAATTCTGCTGTGAATCCATCTGGTACTGGAATGTTTTTGTCAGTAAATTTTAAATTGCCATTTCAATCTCACTGCTTATTATTGGTCCGTTCAGGATATCTAATTCTTCCTGATTTACGCTAGGAGGGTTGTATCTTTCCAGGAATTTATCCATCTCCTCTAGGTTTTCTAGTTTGTGTGCATAAAGATATTCATAGTAGCCTTAAATGATGTTTTGTATTTCTGTAGTGTCAGTTGTAATATCTTCCATTATGTTTCTAATTGAGCTTGTTTGGATTTTCTCTCTTCTTTTCTTGGTTAATCTTGCTAATGGGCTATCAATTTTATTTATCTCTCCAAAGAACCAGCTTTTTGTTTCATTTATCTTTTGTATTTTCTTTGTTTGTTTCAATTTCATTTAGTTCTGCGATGATCTTGGTTATTTCCTTTCTTCTGCTGGGTTTGGGTTTTGTTCTTGTTTCTCTAGTTCCTTGAGGTGTGACCTTAGATTGTCTGTTTGTGCTCTCTCGTACTTCTTGATGTAGGTATTCAGGGCTATGAACTTTCCTCTTAGCACGCCTTTGTTGTATCCCAGAGGTTTTGACAGGCACCTAATACTGGAGCTCCTAATTTTATAAAACAATTACTAATAGACCTAAGAAATGAGATAGATAGCAACACAATAGTAGTGAAGGGACTTCATACTCCACTAATAGCACTGGACAGGTCATCAAGACAGAAAGTCAGCAAAAAAAAACAATGGATTTAAACTATAACCTGGAACAAATGGACTTAACAGATATTTACAGAACATTCTACCCAACAACCGCAGAATATACATTCTATTTATCAGTGCACAGAACTTTCTCCAAAATAGCCTCAATAAATTTAAGAAAATTGAAATTATATCAAGCACTCTCTCAGATCACAGTGGCATAAAACTGAAAATCAACTCCAAAGGGAACCTTCAAAACCATGCAAATACATGGAAATTAAATAACCTGCTCCTGAATGATCATTGGGTCAAAAATGAAATCAAGATGGAAATTAAAAAATTCTTCGAACTGAATGACAATACAGACTGTCTTTAGAAAGTTTTCTCTCACGTTTTTCCTTCCAAATTAGAAGTCCTTCCTCAGATGTTACTTGTTTTTCTCCTCCCAGTAGGCTGTGAATTCCCACGAGGCAAGGACCAGATCTTTCTTCTATGTATTCCCAAGACCACCACAAGTGTTCAATAAATATGAAATGCTCAGTAAAGGTCTGCTGACTAAATCAACAAGTGAACGAACATCGGTAGTATAAATCAGTCTTGCAAATAACTTTCCTCCCATTTAGCGGCAGGTCATAAAATTGTCCACCAGCTTAGAAAAAAAACCCAAACTTTATTAATTTAGTTACCTACGCTCATCTTTGATGAAGCTGGACATTTAAATTCACCATAAAGTGAACTTAAGAAGAATATTTATCTCACTAACCTGGCAACTCTAGGTAGCTTTTAACTAAACTGAGGCCAGAAACCAAATTATTCTTAGGATAAAGAGGAAAAATATAATGTGGCTCCAAACTTCACAGACATCCTTAAAAAATCTCATTCTGAATAAATTCATCTAAATTTGGACAGGAGAGTAGCAATGGTAAGTGTTAATTGGCAGAGAGTTCACAGTTTTAACACTCCACTGTTACAGAGTTTCCTAAAGGAGCAGCCTTCCCAAAGTCATCTTGTGGTTAAAAAGCAAGCTTTATTTACACACACACACACACACAACCATGCTTTTCATCTGTCCAGTTCCCACTTAGCAAACTGTTAATAAATTTTAAAATACTTAAATTTTCAGAAGAAAAAAAAAGACCAGCTGTAATCCTAAGTAACGCAGTGTTTTCATCCCCGTCTCCCTGCAGAGACGTACACAACTACCAATATCTAGGAGGACCTGCTGGTGGTTTTTTCCCTCTAGGTTTTGGACGCAACCATCTGTCATTTGGCATTTAACCAACTCCGACTATGAGCTCCTTCTCTAGATCAAAATGTATTAGATCCTCTCTTCTAGAGTGAAGGAGCTGTAAGCAGCTCTCCCCACAATCCTTAAAAACAAATCTTATTAAAAGGTGACCGGAAATGAGTCACTGGAAACAGAAATTTCTTAAAAGGTCTCCGAGAAAAACACATCTCCTTCTCCCTTATAACATAAGGGCCTCATTTAATACGCAAACAACCCACTCTTTCAGAGGTAACTTTTCAAGGGCGGCACAGCTACAACAGTCTCGGTGATACCTTCCACTGACCCTGATAACAGCCCCTCCAGCCACTAGCGACTCCGTTTACTTCCCCTGGAAGCCCATCAGTTGCTCAAGTGACAACCAACACCGGAGAGCCAGGGTTCGCCCAACAGTAGTACGCGGAGACACCCCAGACGCCAGCGCGTCCCCCCCACCCCCACCCCGCCCTCCGGGCGCTCCAGGCCAGCGTCCACCCGACCCCGCGCCTGGGGGACTGCCTGGGCTCTAGCGAGAGTGCCACGGCTCTGCACGGCAGCGGGGAGGCGGCGAGCGCGCCCGATTCACGTCGCCTCCACGCCCACCTCCTCCCACTACGAGTCTCCTCCCCTTGCCACAGCACTACCCTTATTGTTGGCCGCGTCTGTCACTTTGTGGGGCTGGTGACATGAATGGACGGGCTGGACACACCTTCCGTCCGTCCAGAAAAAAAAACAACAAAAAAAACCCGTCCAGATCTGCATAGAGAGGGGGAAAGACTCCCCCCGGCGCTCCCAGAGCCTACGCTGTCGGCCAGAGAAACTCACAGCTTCCCCCTCCCACACTCACTCCTCCTATCCCTTAAAAAAACGCCCAACGCAAATAAATAATATCGTTCCAAGTCCGCCGCCGTCCCGGGTGGCCTCTCCTCCCCGCCCGGCTCCGCGCGCTCCAGCCCTGCGGGAGGCGGCGGCGAGAAACTGCGGCTCTGGGCGCGGTGCGGAGCGCCCGGGCGACAGGCGGGCGCAAGGCGGACGCGCAGCAGACCGGTTGGCGCCGCACTATGCTCCCCAGCGCGGTGGCAGCCCACGCCGGTGCGTACTGGGACGTTGTGGCTTCCTCCGCGCTCCTCAACCTCCCCGCTGCGCCCGGCTTTGGCAACCTGGGCAAGAGTTTCCTAATCGAGAATTTGCTGCGGGTCGGGGGCGCCCCAACGCCCAGGCTGCAGCCGCCCGCGCCCCACGACCCGGCGACCGCCCTGGCCACCGCGGGCGCGCAGCTCCGGCCCCTGCCCGCTAGCCCAGTTCCCCTAAAGCTGTGCCCCGCAGCCGAACAAGTTAGCCCCGCCGGGGCGCCCTACGGAACGCGGTGGGCTTTTCAAGTGTTCAGTCCCTCTGCGGACAGTGCGAGGCTGCCGGGCCGGGCTCCGGGGGACCGAGACTGTACCTTCCAGCCTTCAGCGCCAGGTGAGCCAGCTCTCCCCTCCCTCCCCAGCCGCGCCCGCGCCCCCAGGCCGGGTGGTCCCGGGATCTGGGAGCGCCGGCGGTGCGCACTGCGCCCAGGGAGAGCCGGTTTGGGAACTTCCTGGAGCATCTCGAGCTTTAGTGGAGATGCCACTTCGGGAGTAGGGGGCCCAGGCGGAGGCACACCACTTTCTGTGATTCTTTTTTGCCCCATCCCAACCCATTCCACCAGCTTCTTTGCTGTTCCCTTCTTTCAACAGGTGGTAGGGCTGCTTAACTTTTTGGCCTTAACTGGGAAACTCTGAGGGTTCTACGGCCTGCCTGGATCAGTCTCAAGAGGTTTCACCAAGTTCAAAGTTTCTAACCTGCCCGCTCCTGTCTCCCGGGCTGCACGACACCAGCTCTCAGAAAAGTTCTTGACAAGGAGAGATTTGCGCGGCCCAACTTGGGGAGATTTTGCCACTCAAACTGTTAGGATGGTCGGGGTATCTCAGGAACGCGCGCAAAGATCTTTGGAAGGAGAGTTGCGCAAAGTTCTGGCTTTCTCCACTCTTAAATTTTGGATCACTTTAGGCGCAAAGAAATGAAGGCCGACTTTTTATTTGTGCTGAGCTGAAAAACAGCTGAATTGGCAACTGGAGTAGGAAGTTCACCAATAAATAAGAATTTACCGAAAGAAGGGCAGTTTGGGTTTATTTTAATCACCGTATGAAACCTAACTAGTGGGACTGGGAAGAAGGATGACGACAATTTACTCAAATATTAGCAAATGTTATGTAGGGCTCCCTGAAATTGTCAGTGATAAAAGGGAAAAGCCTCTTAGAGACACAGAAACTGAGACCCAATTGGATTTTTTTTTTTTTTGGCTGCGTCCTTAAACGATCTTAACTCATTCTTTTAATCCCGATGGGTTTGTCCAGAATGACTAATAGACGCTTTTTCAGCAGTTTCCATTGTCCCAGCAAACTGCCGGATCAAATTTATTGCTAATGGCTTTATAGAATTTAACATGTTTAGAACCTGTCTTGGTCTTTCACTTTGAAATGGTTACTAACAGAATGGAACAAATATAACTATATGAACACCGGTCTCATTCACCTAGTGTAAAACCTAAATGCTAGGGAGCCTTTTTTGCACCCTGAAAGAGGAACAAACAGTTAAGGCAAAGTTTATGGAAATTTGGGCCTCTCTGTTCTTTTTGAAGTGTTAGAAAAATTAGGCATAAAGCAGGTTCACTTGGAAGAGAGTTAATAAATTATATTTCATAAAAATAACATTTTCCAGAAAATTTGTTGATTTGCATAACTTTTGGTGGCTTGGCATTGTGTTGATAGAAGTTATTTTTCAAGGATTCCTAAGCTTTTTCTAATCGTAATTGTCTCCGCCATGAAAAGATATTTAATTTTAACCTTTGCAGATTTCACAGATTACATTTAAATAAAATAAATGCAAATCAAGTGCAGTTATTTCGATAACCCTCAAAAATAATTTACTATATTTATTTATTTCAAAATATTGCAACTAAAGGTTAAAAGTTTTCCTAAGTACATTCTTTTTATTTTCTAGAACATATTCATTCTTGTACACTTAACTAAAGTGTCCAATTGCAAACATTGTTTTTGGAATAATTACGAGGGTTGTAAGAATTTATATTCCCTTTTGAAGTATTCTAATACAGTTTAAGCATGTATTTTTCCAAATATTTTATTCAATACTCATTGAAGATATGATGTTCTAGATTAATTTTCATTTGAACAAACAACCTTTGTTTTTTAACAAATTATTCTTGTAAAGAAAACATTAGTTTCTGAAACTAGAAAAATATCTAAAGAAGAAAACTAAAATCTCATGAATTTGACCCCACAAATATGCTGCTTAAAAACCAGAATTTATACTGATTTATTTTTATAATTGGATAAAGAATGTAGTTTTCTGAACATTGCCCCGGTTTTATTTAAATTACAGATTCTTGCCTTACCAAATGTGGGAATTATTTTATGCAGTGTACAATTATGAAGTTATAATGGACTGCCAACAATTTTTTCTATCAGGTGGAAATTAGGTGAGGATGAAATAGTGATTTGGTGTTCTGGGGACAGCATAAGAGTTGGAGAAGCTTTGTTTTCGGGAAGATAATACCATATTTTTCTGAAATGTTATCGAACAACCAGTTCTGATCCTTTAGACACTAACTTGGGAGTGGACCACAAAATCTGATTTTAGTAATTTCTGCATGTTGACTACCCACTTTTTTCCCAGCCTTAATTTGTTGAGTGCACCACATCTAAATTTGAATAAGAAAGCCCCAGAGTTATTTTTAAGTTCATTGGTGAAATATAGCACCGTTTAACTGCGGGATTTATGCTTCTGCATGCATTTTGGTTTCATTATTTTTCGTTATTTTTGTTACCTACTATTAAATATACCATATATTTCATTCATTCAGCACATGCTTACTGAGTGTCTCCCATGTATCAGGCTCTGTTCTAGGCCATTGGCATAATCAGTTAACAAAACAGATGACTGTCTCGGCCCTTGTAGAGCTTACATTCCATGTTCTGTACTGCTTTATAGGTTAGCAGCCATTTTCAAAATAGCTCCTTTAATCCTCCTAATAAGCTAATGAGGTGGCTATGGGGATTCCAGTTGTTTTTCTCAATGACTATTTCATTTGCTCATTTTGTTTTTGTCCCAAGTATCACTTTAATCATCTATGAACTTGTGAAAGAGAAAAAATTGCCCAAAATCTTCAGACTCCTACCTTTCATTGACTAGAAGAAAATAATGAGGGCCAATTGGATCACCAATTACATAGTATCACAATAATAAATCAGATTGTGATTTTGCCCCTCAGCCCATAATGGAAGAAATTAGCTTTCCCTTTCCTCTTGTTATGAAATATATTTGAAAGGTGGTGACAGTTAAACACAGTAACACAGATTTACAGGTCATGGATGAAAGTAGAGTTGTCAGTGCTTCATCCCCGAAAATTGTTAAGTTTGAGTATTTACAGCAAGAAAAGCCACACTTCATAGCTATATGTTGTCAAGTTGTTTATATAGAATAGTTTTAAAACTCTAAAAATCAAAGGGCTCAGGGCTAGGGAGGGGCACATTTAGGGCAATATTGGGTAGTAAATAGGTTCTCCTCCAGGGCTTATATCTGAAAAAAGAAAAAATGTCATGGATGTATTATAGTTTATTAGTGGAAACCAGGAGGTTTTTTGAGTAAACTCTGATTATTAGACATCCTTCCTCAGAAGTTTCCTGATGCCATTATTTGTGACAATATTTGGAAAATATTATGCCCGATTAAAATATTCATGTCTTTGTATATAAAAGAGGGCCTCAAAATGTAAAATGCTGAAAGATTTAAATTCTCCTGGCTACAGAATGACATCAGTTTTCCAATTGGTGGTTATGCCATCAATTCTCTTCAAAATAAGTGGAACAAATAGTCATGTTTATTAATAACATTTGTTATTTTAAGCATTTTAGAAAATGTTTGACACAAAAATAATTTCCTGAATATAATTTCCTTTATTGTTTATTAAATCTATTCTTGTGCTGCATATGAAAGGATTGGAAAGCAAATGTTCATTCTGGATAGGTGAATTGAACTGCTTTTTTAAAAAGTACTTTTGCCAAGTAAGTCATTCTGTGTAGTAAAGAAAAGAGCATTAGTATTTTTTTTTTCTGGCATCCGGTTAGGATTGTATCTGACCATCAATACTTAATGTGCACTCTAGTTTTCTTGTCTGTCTCCCAATCCCAAGTACTGTTTACCCATTAATTGTTGACTGTCTGAAACTATTCACACTTATGTCTGGTGCTGCAAACGGTAGTTTTTTCCTCCACTGAGATACACTGAAAGTGTGAAATAAAATGGCCTCTTTTACATTTTAGGCACCTAGGCAAGGGAGAAAAGGGATTTGTGCTCAAAGTGGGGATTCCAGTCTAAGTAAAGACTTTGTGATCTTATTTTTTAAGTCCAAATTAGAGCTTTCTGTTGCTGACACTATGGTTTAGATTCATTTTGACAAATTAAAATCATATAATTTTGAGTGTTGATGATGCTGATTCAGAACCAGGATGACAACGGGGATTCCGAATGGGATAGTGATAGGACCTATGCTAGTCCATCACTTTGCTGAGGCCATCACTCCAGTCATCCTTTGGTGGAATTTTTTGAGAATACCAGAACCATATTCTTTCCATATCTGTATATTTTTCTGTAATCTGCTCAACATACCTTTTTATTTAAAACTAACATATTAATAACTTTTACCTAGTTCATGAGTAATCAGCTCTATGGTCCCTAAGTTAATAAACACCTTCAGGTTCAAGGAGAAGTTCTTGCAGTGGATAAAATAAAAGAGACTGTTAGAACCAATATCTCTATCTCTCCTTTGCCCCAACACATGCTTCTCTTCTTTGCTCCAACAACAAGCAAATTTCATTCTGGTAATATGTACTAAAACTCTTGAGGTTTAATAATAAAACAGGAGTACATGGAGCAGGCAAATAAGAAGGTTTTAGAACTTTCCACTTACTTAGCTCCATTCCTTTAGGGATTTGAGGGTTATTTTAAGGGGTACGATGGTTTGAATGCCCATAAATTTATGTATGGACTTACGTAGAATTAAACGTAGAATTTAGAGTGTTCAGGGTTGTGCTACATGAAGTCAAAAGTATGCCATATGTTTTGGGCAATTTAAAGGGATTTCTGTGATTGCACCACTGCACTCCAGCCTGGGCAACAGAGTGAGACTCTGTCTAAAAAACAAACAAACAAACAAATAAAAAAACAAAGGGATTGCCAAGGGTGATTTTATTTATATTTGTTTGCCATGGATGTGGTTCAGATATTGGAACCTAAGCTGTGCTTAGACTCCATGATAGTTCTCTTTGGGTGTGCCACCTCCTTCCTGTTCTTAGTGACCACCAGATGTCTTTTTGCTGTAAGAAGATATTTTACAGTTAGATTTGCGCTGAACAATGAGGGAAATGGTAGCAACTTAAAAGTGAAGGACACAACATCCATGCATGATTTCTGTTTAATCATTGTGTTCATAAAATCCTTTGAGATTCTTTGCTATGAAAGTTTATACAAAAATGAAATGTTATTTAAAACATTTAAACAAATGTGTTCTTATGTTAGGGTGGGCATTAAATACAAAGATCTTTTGAGGGTCTTGCTTTGCAGCCCTTAATACAGTGTTTGTCTACTTAATTTTCAGTTAGAAGAAGCTCTAAGTAAAGTTTTTCTAATTACAGTAGTTTTTCTTTATATATACAATGAAAGGACACAACTTTTAAGTCAGTTTAAATAACTGAGTTTTCGTTCAAATACACCTGGAGTCTGTCAGGAATAAAAAGGCAAGTTGTAAAATGAAACAATATGATTTTTATCTAGGAATGCTTGTTAGAATCCTCATTTTAGACTTCATTAGATCATGTTTCTATTTTATACTCTCTTAGTAAGAAATTGGATTTTTGCCTTAACATATAACATACTTACCAGGCCCTTGTATATTTTATTCCAAAATGTTTTATTTTACTTTCAGTAATGTTTCCACTTTTAATGAAATCTCTCTCTTTCATTCTTTTTAGCCTCCAGTCAATACTTAACTTGGCAATGCTGAGTGATCCATCACTCTATATAAAGTTACCATAGCTGATTTCATTTTTAATAGGATTATTCATTTTGTCAACCAGCTATTAGTTGAGAATATTTCAGGGGCACACTTTTGTGAGGTATGTGAACAGTCAACTTAAGGTACTAAAATTCTCTCTGAAACCAAAGATCAAAAAGCCTATAGGAGTTTTTAGACTTTTAGAACCAAAGCATTCAGGAAAAGGAAAGGAAAACAAAAAAAAAAAAGGTTGGGTCTTTTTGTAAAAATTGCTGACTATTTTAATGCCTTCTTGTTTATAAATGATGCACAGATGACTAGATTTTTCACTTTTCTTTCACATGTTCAGGGACCATGCCATAACAACCTTAATTTTTTGTTAACTCTAAGCGACCATCAGAAATAGAATATACAATATATAGATTTCCACAAAGCCTCTTGAAAAGGCTCAAAATTTCTTGTTCTTTAAAACTTTAAGTCTCTATTATTTTTAAAATTAAAATATGTGAAGGAGTTAATAAGTCATTCTTTGAGAAAATTTATGTACATTTAAAAAGGAATAAAAACCGTGACTGCTGGCAAGTTTTTAATAGATAACCTAGGGCTGGATTGAGTTTAGGTGTATTGAACAAGTTTTGTGGTTATATTGGGTCTGAAACAAAAAAGACCATCTGATTGTTTAAAGCTAGAACAGAATAACACCTATCTGTTTACATATTTTCTATAGCTGCTTTTCTATTGAATAGTCATAATGGAGACTGTGTAGCTCACAAACCATAAAGTATTTACTATCTTGCTTTTTATAATATAAGTATGCCAGCGCTTGCTCCAACGTGTAAATGGCAAATTGGTTAAATTTAAAACTACCTATAGCTCTCTGAGCTTTCCTGTATTTAAAAGTCTAGATTCAAGGTCTTCAGATTACTGATTCTGTAACCATAAGGAATTCGTATAACCTCACAGAGCCTCTCTTTCCTCATTTCAAAATGTGAACAGTGGTAGAGTCAGCATTTGACTTTAAAGCACATACCTCAAAAGCCCACTGGTAAGATACAGGAAAAGATGTGCAGGACTCCTTCCCACCATTTCACCATAAGCAAATTATTGGTAAAAGGGGCGTTGTGTATAAGAAACCATCCCAAAACTCAGTGGCTTGAAGAATAATTTATTATTTTCTCTTACAGTTTTGTGGGCTGACTGGGCTCAGTTGGGTGGTTCCCACTTAGAATCTTGAGTGATGTTAGATGTCTACTGGGACTAAACTCATGGGAAGGTTTGACTGAGCTGGATGTCCAAGATGGTTACTCACATGGCTGGCACTGATGCCATCTGTTGATTGGTTGCTCAACTGGAGCTGTTTATTGCAGCATTCACACTTGGGCTTTCCAAGTTTCTTGGCCTTTCTATAGCAGAGTGGCTGGATTCTGAAAGGGAGAACACCAAGAGCACACATTCCAAAAACCCATGTGCTTTGGAACTTTGGACATTCTGATACTTCCAATACTAGGTCATATGAAGCCTTGCAGTTTCTTATGACTTAGTCTTGGAAGTGACATTCTGGAACTTCATAAGACTTAGTTGCAGAAGTTTCAGAATGTCATATCTGCCATGTCTCTTGGTTAAGCAAGTCACCAAGGCCATTCCAAATTCAAAGGAAGAAGAAACAGACCCCACCTTTCAATGGAAGGAGTACCAAATAATATGTGATCATTTAAAATCTGTCCCAGGATGAAATCAAGATAACCAATATCAGATACACTTCCTGCTAGGTCTGTCTTCTGCTGGAGTAGACCAATGCAGGAATTAATCACACAGAGTGGTATAGCCGGGAGCTCAGGGAACCTTCACAAAGGCTTATAGTATTCTCTTCTGTGACATAGACTTTATAATAAAAAGAGCAAGGAATCTCCTCAAGTTTAGATCATTTTTTCAGAGCGGTCTAATGGAGACTCCCTGAAGGGTAAGGCAGCAGAGGTGATGACCCTGGGCACCTGTGATGGTCATGGTGAACTAACGTCCCACAGCTGGAGGGAAGCCAGACCCTGTCAACTTGTTGGTGTTGTGAGGATAGATAAGATGTTGCTGGAAGTGTTCACACAAATGCTTGTCAGCACCTGTTGCTACAGCATGTTGTTACTGCATAGCAGCTTTCCCTTTGGCCCTTCTTTATTCCGCTGCATCCCGTCCACCACTGCCAGGTGTACTTTTCTCAAATGTAGTTTTCATCATGTCACCAAGCTACTCAGGAAAACCTAAATTATCCAATTTGACTACAGATTAAATGAAATTACCTAGTTTGGCCTTTAAGGCCTTCATTCCATCAACTGTATTTAACTCTTCTAGCCACATTGCTTAATGTTCACCCGTGGAGCCTTGTCCCAGTAGCCAGGCTGGTCTCCTTCACCTGCCCCATGTGTTAACACCATCCTTGCCTCTTTTCCTTTGTCCCTGCAACCTTTTCTTCTTGGAATGGTTTCATTCTCTTCTTTTGCCCTTCCAAGTACTTTCCAAATCAAGGCCCTGATTAAGATGTTTCTCCTGCTTAAAGCCTTCTTTGAACAAGGCTTTCTTAAAATATCCTTTTCTTTTTATTCTGTATTTCAGTAGAAGTCTGCACAATACTGCTTTTTTATGTGCTGTTTTAGTCTTGATCTCAGATTATATACTAATGGCAGGAGGAGAGGCTAACATTTATTGAATGTCTACAATGTGTCAGGTGTTGTTTTATGTTCTTTTCACGGTCTCATCCTTGCTCTATATTATAATCACCTACAAAGTGAAAAAATGTTATGCGGGTGTCCAGTTCTAGCCAGCCTGATTTAAAACAATTGATGTGGGGGCTAGGCATCTGTATCTTTGAGAAGCAGCCCAGACAATTCTAATGTGTATTCAGGGTTGAGAACCGCTGGCTATGGATGTTCACAGTATGAATTTTGTTAGATTGCATCTCCTTGGGGAGTGTGTCAGCTTTCACTGAACAAAACTGAACTTGGAGTAACTGAGAAATTTACATTTCATTTCATTAACCAGCAGACTCAAATCTGTAAGTTAAAGAATATTAAAAAATATAAATTATTCCAGGAAGGAAACTCCTTTTTCAATCTTTGTAGTCCCAGCACACAGTGCAGTGCTCAGCACTTGACAGGCAGCACATACTATTTGCCCTAAATTGAAAGGATAGAAGCAAACAAGTAGACACTGCACTTGATATATCTTCTCATGAGCTGTACCAAAACATTAAGACCCTTTGTTTTTCTGTCTTTAAAACACTTTTGAGGCAAAAAATGCGGGCTTCTCTTGTTTTCTGATAAACAGAAAAGCAAAGGATGAATTTACCTAACTTGCTATGCGTGTTGATTGAAGGCAAGGTTTGCAATTAGATCACATAAACGAATTACTTTCAGATGGACTAAGTATTAAAATAAATCAAACTTCATTAGCTAATTGATATTTCTTTGTTCTAACTATTCAAGATAGATGTTTGCTGCTCTTTGGAGTCTTGTTTTGGGTGCCCTCCACCCTAGACTGTCGGTTCAATTGTGTATTATTTGCAAGTCAGAAGTTTAGATTTTTGACTTCTTAGTGGCCACGTACCTGGCATGTGAAGGAGGTCATTAAAACCATCCTTTTGGAATTATTTACTTCCCTGTCATTCTTTATTATTATTTTATTTATAATTTATTAATTTTAATTTATTATTAATTATTATTTAGTTAATTATTTTAATTCATTATTAATGATTAGTTTTAATTAATTTATTATTAATATTATTATTTGTTATAATAATATTCTTAATTATTTACTTCCCTGTCATTCTTTCCTAGAGGTTGTTTTTTTTTTCTTCCCCCCGGTGGTTGCCTTAGTAAGATACTTTGGAACCTTCTATCATTTCTCCTCATCCTTCTTAAATGCAGTGGTTCCTGAAATTTATTTGAAGGTTTTATTAGTGGTCTTTAGTATTCTTCCTTTGAAATGTCAGTTCAAGTCAGTTAGTACCATAATTTGTTTGTATTGCCAATAAGAATGTGGCTTCACACCATTTAGATTCCTGATGTTCTTCTCCATTACTAAAGGAGAATAAAAAGAACAAAAAAAATTTAAAAAATTATTGTTTTCTAGCTAAACTTGTAACCTTGCTTGGCTATGGGATACTTGTATCACAGAACCATCTAGTCAGCTAAGTTAAAAAAAATCAGGCTAGTTCACCATTAGGTTGGCTATAAGTTCCCATCTTAAATAAACATGCAAGATAAAAGATATCTTGAATCTGTATCTTCAAATAAGTCATACGGAAAGTTCATGAAGTTTTCTCTGAATACATAATTTTAGTCATTTGGATTCAGACAAGCCCCAGTTTAGTTCCAAAATTTTTAAGTCATTTTGTTTGTAACTCATAACAGTTTCACACAGAAATTGGAAGCTTGATTGATAGGTGTATCAGTCAGGGTTCTCCAGAGGAACAGAACTAATAGGATATATAGGCATATATGTAAAGGGGAGTTTATTAACTATTAACACAAGATCACAAGGTCTCACAATAGGATGTATGCAAGCTGAGGAGCAAGGAGAGCCAGTTCGAGTCCCATAACTGAAGAACTTGGAGTCCAATGTTTGAGGGAAGGAAGCACAGGAGAAAGATGTAGGCTGGTAGGCTAGGCCAGTCTAGTCTTTTCACTTTTTTCTGCCTGCTTTATATTCTATCTGCGCTGGCAGCTGATTAGATAGTGCCCACCCAGATTAAGGGTGGGTCTGCCTTTCCCAGCCCAGTGACTCAAATGTTAATCTCCCTTGCAACACCCTCGCAGACACACCCAGGACCAGTACTTTGCATCCTTCAATCTAATCAAGTTGACACTCAGTAGTAACCATCATAGTAGGATATGAAATTTGGAGTGTCTCGAGATGTTGTGTTAATACAACCTGACGTCATGCTGTAGAACCTGAACTGTTTATATTTTTTTCCAGAGGAAAGGCCATTTTTTTTTTCTCTCTCATGGAAATCTTGGGAGATGTGTCAGTTGTCCAGGGTCTAGCTCTTATTGAATAACTGGCAGAGTCATGGTGCATGAAATCTATCCCTCATGGCTAGTAATTAATTATTATATTAAATCTTTATTGTTTTTCTCATCCTTTTTTCTTTTAATTTGCTGTGAGCAGTCATAATCACATTTCAGATGTGTCGAATGTTAATGAATCAATGAGATAGCATGTGTTAAATTTGTAGCTAGTCCAGTGCCTGATATATAGTAAGCACTCCTTAAATATTATCATTATAAATATTGTTCAGTGAGCCTACAGTTAATCATTTCTAACATGATAAATGATTAAGCAACTGCATCTAGATGGCACTGATGGGTTTGAAATGCATTTTATCTAGGATCAAATTACCTTTTCTACCTTTTTCGGAGCACCTTCCAAGTAGTTCTTAAGGGTTTACAGCACATCTATCAACTTGTCACTTTGTTTTCATCAAAGCAGAGTTTCCTGTTTTGGTCATTACTTAAAAAATGTATATGGTTCACTAAAGTTAAAAGTGTGATACATATATATATATATATATATATATATATATATATATATACCTTCAATGCAGTGCATTGTTTTAAATGGTGATTTCTTAAGGCCATTCAGTGCTCCTGCAGTCACGTGCTCACTGGATTAGCATTTGACTTAGGTCAAAATAGGAACATGTAAAAAAAAAAAAAAAAGCACTTAATTGGAATTTTACAGTGATTTTCACATAAACCAGCTTAAACAAGATGTATTTATGTATAGCAATCAGGAATTGACTTAAACTCGTGTGTAAATATGCATGTCAAAAAGGTGATTTAAAATGGTGAAAAATTGTACACGATAGAACTTCAAGCCTGGTCACATCACAAAATGTGAAGAAGTCCAGTTCTTTAGTCAAAACTAGAATTGTTACTGTAGATTATGATTACTTTTTTTGCAATTACAGATTTTGATACTGTCATTTTGATTACAGCTTTTTTATATTAAGATAGGGTAATGTAGAGAGATATAATAGACTATTCAATTAAAATGGTTTTTCTGGTTAAATTCAGCATTAAGATCAGATATCTGTAAACCACACTTATCACTAAGAATTTAATTGATCATTTATTTTAAGTAAACCATCCATTTTTAAAATATTTTATTTTCCCACTTTTAGGGCCCTAGGGTTGGGATGAGAAACATTTTGGTTAGAATAGAAAAATTTGTAATATATATGTATATATAAGGATGCAATATGTATGCAATATATACACACACATATTGCATACATATTGCATCCTCATATTAATGATATCAGTAGTATGATCACATTTTCTATGCCCTAATTAAGCAAAAAACAAAACCAAAACCTTTTATTTTGTTTTCTGTTTCCAGTTAACATGGTAAATGTTTAATTTTATGTCAGCAAATGTAACATTGCTGAGTCTTTTTTTTTCTTTTACCTCAAAAGACAACAACAATAACAACAAAAGTCCAAAACAAAACAGCACAAGAGCCATCATTTTATTATTTATAGAATGTTTATCTTGGAGGGGAAATAAGTTAGCTAACAGAAATGCTTGAAAATAAACATAATTAGGCAACTTTTATATTTCTTCTTTCTGAAGTACTTCATATATCCATAGCAATAATGAAAATGTAAATCTGCATAAATAATGCCATACTCTTGTAACATAATTTAAGATGTAAAATTCAAATGAAATGATTTATAATTTCCATGACAGTTTTATAGTCAATATAAGAACAACTTATGATAACAATGAAACTTCAAAAAAATTTATAAAACTTTTTGAACATCAGAATTGGTTTCCTTTTTATGCCTTTGCTTAGCGGCCATATTTTCAAAACAGCATTAAAACAAACACTTGATTCTTTAAAAACCCAAGTATTTAAAAAAAACCTAAAAGCATTAATGTTAACAACTTCCCATTGTGTGCTAGGAAGAAAACTGCATTTATGATTAATTTGCAATTTTAAAGCACCCAGGACCCTGAAATGCTATAAAAATTCTTATTGGAAACTATACTTATTTTGATACATCCTTCAAAGAAATTGTGAAAATAAATATAAACAGCTCATCAGTTCGTTAAAATACAAGTATGAAATTACTGTGTTCTTCAAAAAGGTATGTAGTCATATGGAAACAATATTCACGAATGTGATTAAGAAAAGGAAAGAAGTTGTCCCTTGAATATGAAAGAATAATAATAAAAATATTTATTTTCAAGTCATGTTTTAGATTTCAAGGTCATCAGTTATGAGAGACACCATGTTTTAGGATGGGTCAGGAAGCAGGGGAAGGATTAATTCTTGATCCTCATTCTTTCCCTAAGACCAGGGAAGTTTTCTGTTTGTTAGTTTGGAAGACCATTTGTTCATTTACTAAAAAATTTTTTGACTGTTTAGAATGTGCTAGGCACTCTGTTGAATGTGTCATGGTATGGGCAAGTGCCCACTTTAGGCAATCTCCACCTACAGTTATATTGTATTAAACCTATTCTATGAAAGGACATGGTGTGTCTAAGGCACTTAACCAAAGCATAGCATACAGTAAGTGCTCAATAATGGAGAGTTATTATTCATGTTTTATCCTTTATAGCTGTTCTCATCTACTGAGGAACAGAGTTTAACTTAAAATGTTAAATTCAAAGGGGATGATTCATCATTTCTATGATGGTTTTATAGTCAAAATAATAGACCAACTTATACTAATGAGACTTCAAAAAAAGTTTATAGAAGTTTTTGGCCACCAAAATGGGTCTCTCTTTCATACTTTTGCACAGGAGTAATAATAAATAGTTGATGCATTTCTCCTGAAAACTTTATGAATAGATTATTTTAATAAAACTATGCAGAGCAGAATTACATGGCAACTCACTATACTAGAAACACATATATCTTCAGGGTGACTAGATTACTCTTGAGATAAAATGGGATTATTCTCAAATACTTTAAGTCATGTAAATATGATCAGAAACACCACTTTTTGTTATGGAATTGCTCAGTAAATTTACTCTTACCAACTTTGGAATCCAACTAACTATATGTTTCAAAGAACCATCTGAAAATAAGCAAAGAGATATAAACTTTAAAAATTAAATGTAAGCACATAACATTTAAATCATTTCTTGGTAAGTAGGATACCTAGAGCTGTGCTATTTAATATAACCCCTAGTCATATGAGTCTATTTAAATATAAGTGAATTTAGAGTAAATATGCAGTTATTCATTATACTAGCTACATTTTAAGTGTACAGTAGCTGTATGTGGGTAGCAGATACCATTTTGAACAATACAGACATAGACATTTCCAATCATCACAGATAGTTTTCTTGGACAGTGTTGTTCTAGGGTATTTTAAATAAAGGAATATTTGATGTTTACTATTTATAATGATGACCGCACAGAAAATGATCTAAGAAGCTTGGTGTTTCATAGTCTCTTTGCGTCTTTTCACTACCCCTCTCAAATCTTGATGAGATTATTTGGCATGCTCTTTGACAGACAAAGGCTACTTTATAATAACTTTAATTTCAATACAAATTAAAACTAAGCAAAGTATTTACTCAATGACTTTTAGGAAACTGGAGTTTTGAATATTGTCTTAAAGAAATGGCTAATCAATGAGATCAATGCTTTCTCTGCAGCACCTTCCAAACCTTTCCTTCTGAGCGCCCCGCCATTCTACTCGGCGTGCTGCGGTGGCTCCTGTCGGCGCCCTGCATCCTCCGCTGCTTTTCCAAGTAAGTTTTTATCCTTCATCAGCAATGCCTCAGTTATTCTGTAAACCAAAGCTGCAGGATTTAATGTGCTCTGGAAAACTAATTGGTAATGCAATGGCAAGGAGCTAATTCCTCACTAAAAGTCACAGCGATCCTATTCAAGAGGTTTCCAGAGATTTATCAAACCTCAGCACACTGAGCAATTGTGAGCAGTTCTAATGGCATTGAAACCCAGGGCCGACACATCACCAAAAGCAACTTGTTTTCCATTTGATATAAAAGATCTCGGAGGGACCAGTTTGGCTTTTCTGAAATGTGTAGCAACACTCCTTTAAAGAAGAGGAAAAAGGAAAGGAAGGAAGGCGAAAAATTGTGCTGTGTAAAATTTCCATTCCGCTTAAAATGTAACACAGAAAGTCACTAAGTGTCTATGGAGAATAATTTAAAATTGTCAAGATCGTGAGAGGAGATAAATCTCTCCTTTTTGGCATCTTGAAGGTAACCAACCAGAACTGTTGGAAATATTTTCAAGAGAACTCTTCTCCCAACATTGTAAAAGCAACATTTTAGTAGAGTCTGGGGGTGGAGTGAGAATGACAGACTTTCAAAATCTCGCAGTGTGCACACACACACTCTCACACTCAAAGGAAAAACACAGGCATAAAAGTAAAACTCCCCTTGGTCTTGAGATTTCTGGATTAGATGAGAACATCTAGGCAGGGAATTTGAGTTTATGGTAAAGAGGTCCAGTGGAGGGGTGCATTTCTTTCAGCTGCCCAAGAGAAAACACTTACTCAGCTTAACAGCTCTGTCAGGTGAAAAGTGAAATTAAGAGTTGAGTCAGGCTCTTGTGCCGAACCCCATCACGGTTGAATTCAGATCGCTGCTGCCTCTGTGCATGTGTTTTGGGAATGGTTCAGGAAAGCAGTTGCTCGACAGAATAATTCCTGACAAGTGAGGCAGCAAATGCTGGCCGTTTAATGAGCTGCAGGCTCTAAGCATCTCTTTAGGGAGCTGATACTTTCCCACAGAGCACTTTACATGGCTGGGACCTGGCCACAATGGGTGACAGACCCGTGACCAATCGTCACTTTCACTTGACTCATCCACATGCGACCTCACCACGATTTTTCACTCTGCAGATGAACTTTAAGAACCGTTTCACATGGAAAAGGCTTGGGCAAGGGTCAGTTGCCCTTTTGTATGGTCATAAAGCAAGGCTCTGTGTGTCAGTCTTTTCTCCTGTCTCACATTCCAAGTGAATTTCTGGACACCATTTAAAGCACTTGACTGAAAAATAAAGCAGTGAATGAAACTGACTTTTATAGACTCATTCTAGCTCATCTTCCCATATAACCCTGTCTACCTGAAAAGGGATTTAGTGGATGAGCTGAGTGTATACAGGGACTTGCTGAATACATAGGGCCCATTATCAACTGTGGGGATTCTTTATTAACCGGGACTGATACACTACTATTTTGGAAGTGACCTATTAATTGTCCATTTAACTAGAATGTATTGAATTCAAACAGAAAAATAGAAACCATGACTAAACCTTTTACTCGCTCCTTCAAGGTGGTCTCCTGTGAGGGCAATTGAAAACTCTTGTGCAAATTAAGGAGACATTTATCACCATATATTAGAGTATCAGGAAAAGACTTCTGGAGTAGAGACCTAAAACCCAAATATCTTATACCGTATCATGATGGCATCGCTGTGGAATTAAATCTTCAGTGTTAGATTTCGGGAGTGGAGATCAAAAGAGTTCCCACACTTAGCTTCAGTTATTTCATCATGATATGACACTGGGTTTTTACTTCAGAAAATCTCTGGCAGTTCAGGTAAGTGGAAATGGACAAAAAATTCCATGTAATAGGTGGACAGACATTCATGTGCGTGTGTGTGTGTGTGTGGGTGTGTGTGTGTACTTATTTTATAGGGACGTTTGAAGAGTCTCAAGCCATCAAAGTTTGGGCCAGTTTACTAGATAGAAAAGAAAGGTTGGGTCAGTTCAGTAAATAGAGCATGTAAAAGTAATGCTAAAGATGTTTTCTAGATGACTTTATCTTCTCTGCTGCTTGAAAAATTACTTTAAGCAGGTCTTATTTTTCTCCATCTGCTTCCCAGTCCTTTCTACTTTGTGCCTTTTGCATAACTCTTGTAAATTATAGTGTTTATCCCTGGAGGTTTATGAAGTCCTGTGTTTATCTTTTTCTTAAAAATAAATATAGAAGCTGAAAATCAGTACAGCTCTAATCAAGGATAGAAAATGATGCACTTGGTTTGGCTTCATTTCTAAAGTTGGCATTTTAAAACAGTTTAGAGATCCCACAGGTGATTTTAATAAATGATAGTTTCTCATATTATTAGTTATAACTCTAAAATGAATTTCATATTTTCTTATTTATAATGTTCATTTGTATTAACAGCAAATAATAACATGGTAGAATTAAGCTGTCAATAAAGAATTTTACATAAATAACCAGGATACCAAGGTACAGTTAATAAGGTTTACATCTGTACAATAATCTTCTTTAATTTAAGGCATTTACTAGATTTTCTTTTTTTCTCCTTTTTCTAATAATAAGAATGATTTTTATGCCCAGGTCTTTGTATTATTTAACATTGTACAAGCAAAGGAAAATGTACTGTCCAAATAAAATTGCATTAAGTTTCAGCTCAGACAGCCAAAATTAGGTTTATATTAAAAAGTTTAATAACTGATTAAATCAATGGCCCTCATCATTGTTTCACAATATTGCTTCACTCTTTCCAAAGAGTAGGATCAGACCAGCACATTTTTAACTACGTGAGTGAAGTATAATTTTGACTCTTAACCTGATTCATTTATTTAATATTGATTTAGTTTTTCTTGTTAACTTCTTAGATTTACGACTGACTTCCCATTGCAATGTGGTAACAATCATTCATTCAATGGCCTTCTCACATATAGTAAATAGTTTAATAGGCTATTTAAGCACAATGCTTACAGTGGGGAAAAATTAAAAGGCAGTGGTAACAGTTCTTCCCTCACCCAAAGCAGTGTATGGAAAATCTTTGATATTACAACCGCAAGGTTCTTTTCAAAATAACATATTTCTCAAATAACATGAAATGGAAAGTTGTGGAAATTATGTAAATAATGACTTTTTTAAAATTACTTAAAGTGTAGGAATCTTAATGATGTAAACTAGCTGATTGAATTAATCAGATAATTATTTTGTTTCATCTTTGAGTATCCAACTTGAATTTGACCTTTGAATTTTATGCCTTAAAAGACAAAGGTTAAATTTGGAGCAGCGTTATAAAGATTTGAGCCAAGTATTCTTCTGAGACAAACTGCTGTGCCTTTTGGGAGATGAACTTATATTCTACATTTTAAGATAATTATGCTATCTTCTTCTTGTTGTTAAAACTTAAAAAAAGTAATACACTCTCCAAGTTTGAATTTTTAAGATTGTGTTGAAGGCAGAAAGGAAGGGACATTATTTTTCTAATTGTGAATGTATGTTGATTCTATGAGCTTCATGGTCAAAGATGGGGAATGTTCTGATTAGTATTCTTGCCACCTGTCCTTTCTGTGTTCTCTTTTACTACTCTCAGCTGGAGTGGCCAGTGGACTGAGGACACTAACCAGATCTGTGGAAATCTACAAAATGCTGCATACAATTTTTAAATAAGGATTAATCTTAGCATTGTAAGATCTTCAGAGGGATGCAGAATTTTTTTTCTAATATAAAAAGGAGGCTAATTATATTGTCTAAAACATAATCAAGTTTGTGCAATAAGTTGAATAGGTGTTGACTTCTCAAAAGTACAGGGAGGGGTGTTCCATAGATAAATGGCATTCAGTCAACCAAGAACAATGTTTAAAGGAGTCAGAGACTCAAAGACAATAGATTTTCCAAGTTGATGGCTCTATTCAGCAGTTCTAGAGAGGCAGCGAAAGTATTGGAGTAATATTCCTGGAATGGAGTTCCTTTTCTCCCCAGATGTTCTTAAGCAGTAAAGGGTGGGTGATGGGTGGGGGAGGGTAACTGCTTAACAATATGGGGTGGTTTTCTCTGGTCTTGTCTATAGCCTTAGTCTGAGCATAACATGAAATCTAACAGGGCTGCTTATGAAGTCCTGATTTTTGGTTTCCAAAAACAAGTGAAGAATAGGGGAGGGGGAGAATGACTGAATAGAACAAAGCAGGAAAGCGTACTGTCAGCTCAGTATGTGTCTACAAAATGATACACGGTTGTTGGATTGTGCTTTTGGAAATAGACCATCCAGAACAAGAGACATCAGACTACTACTGGACTCTGAAATGGTCAGACTGCCTGCACCTGTTCAGTTCTGGAGGCCCACTTTAAAAGGTACATTGAACAAACTCTCATATAAAAACCAGGTTAAGAGGTATACAGCAACTTAAAATAGCAAAGACTCTGTATGACTAGTCAGGAATTTTGGGAAAAAAATTGAGTATTTTTGTCCTGGAGAAGAGAAACGCTAGGGAGAACATGAGAGTTTTCTTTAACTGAGGTCTACTGTATGCAAATAGATATAAAGTGTAGAATTGGGACCAATGAGTGGAGCTTAGGGAAAGTTAATTTTTGGCTTGTTATAAGGGAATGATTTCTAAGAAATCAAGCTGTTTGATAAGTATTATCATGTGGCACCCCCACATACAAGATTATATAGAAACAGAAGGATAGACTTTTAATTTAAATCACACAGGTTTGGCAAATGTTGTGTCTTTTCTCTCCAAACTTCAGATCTGCAAAAATTACATCTCTCTCTCTCTCACTCTCACTCACTCTCACACACACACACACACACACATACACACACACACACACTTGAAAATAAGAAGGGTAAGGAAGCTCTTCATGAAAGAGAAGCCCCTGAAAGATAGGAGGTAGGAAGTCGCAACTGTGAGGAATATTGCAGCAGGAAAAGGTGAGCCCACAAACAAGAACCATCCCCCATTTGAGGAAAATTGACTCCAGGAGGGAGAGACACAGACTCAAGGTTTGAAATGAGCTACTTTTGAGGAAATAGTTAATAGAGGTTGATGGTGTTGTAGCTAGCCTGTTGGAGAGGCCTGGATTAAACAAATGACCTCTTATCCCTTTCAGTTCTGAGAAGCTATTGAATCTATATAAAAGGATGAAAGAATTCTGTTTCTGAAAGTGTTATTGGTAGCCCCTGGCTTGAGTTATCCTGAAATAATGATATTTTTTACTAAAAACCTTGAGAGGTTTAGATTCAGTGGTGCTTCATAGACTTACGCTATCATTTTCCTTACAAAGTCGGGGAATACTGAGTTATGAATTAGTTTTTAATATGGAAAAACTGTAAACTTAGAAAGCAAACCTTAAACAACATGGCTTGTTAGAAGTCACCTTTATATAGCACTCCTTGGCCTACCTCAGGGTAGCCCAGGTTGCGAGCAAAGGCTGGAACAGAACAGGAAACAGAGAGAAGGCCAGTGCCATGGCAGGTGCTGGAAGCTATGCTGCGGCAAAGAGTAGCACTGGACATGCATGATCCAGAAGGCTTTATAGAGCTTCTCAAAGCAATAGGTGAAAGGATATGGGACAAAGGAAGTGTCCCCGAATGGGATCAGTGATCCAGAGATTAACATGTGTTATTGGTGAGTCTAAACATCACACACATTACTGGCAAGCTGTTCACAGTATCAGATGCTTTTGAATTGCAGTGGTGTAGATAGACAGGCCAGAGCTGCAGCTATTTGCTCTTGGTCTGATGTTTAGAAAGTGACTGGATAAGGTCTGTCTTTGTTTGGTAGTGCTTGCTGGCTGCTACAAACACCATTGCCCTGTCTTCAGAGTTAAGTCATGATTTCCGGAAGTTGAGGCAATAGGGAAAGGCGATGATGATCACTAGGTTGTCCATGCTGTGTTTTTCTGTCTCCCCCAACCTCCCCTCCTTAACAATATCATGAACACACAGCATACCTCCATTTGTAGCGCCCTTCACTGGGCCCTTCATACAGGGCTGCTGGGGAAGACGGCAATTAGGGAGCATGTCAGGATCCAGGGAATCCAGGGAATCATGACTTTGAAAAGTTTTATATCCCAGGTCATTCTTTATTTTTATTTATTTATTTATTTATTTTTATTTTTATTTTTTTTAAGATGGAGTCTTGCTCTGCCGTCTAGCCTGGAGTGCAGTGGCATGATCTTGGCTTGCTACAACCTGTGCCTCCCAGGTTCAAGCACTTATTCCTGCCTTAGCCTCCTGAGTAGCTGGGATTACGGGCACGCACCGCCACACCTGGCTAATTTTGGTATTTTTAGTAGAGACGGTTTCACCGTGTTGGCCAGGCTGGTCTCAAACTCCTGACCTCAGGCAATCTGCCCACCTCCGCCTCCCAAAGTGCTGGGATTACAGGCATGAGCCACTGCGCCCAGCCTATTCTGGGTCATTCTGCTATTTTAATGTAACTGTTGCCACTTTCCCACTTCTTTCCCTGCCCACTCGTACCTTTGACAATCTTTGATGTAATTTGACAAAGGCATTGATTTGCCTCCCTCTGCTTTGATGTGTGACTTTAATTGCACAACTTAACTTTCTAGAGCCTAGTTTGTTCCTGTAAACAACGGGGGTGGTAATTTCTTCTTCCAGGGATTGTTGTAAAGATTACATGACATAATGCATGTAGTTGGCACATATGTCAGCACATGTAAGCCCCAATATATGTGGAAGCTGCATAATAATAATATCCTCGAATTGATAGAGCCTGTAGCACCTTGAATTGGTGGCTCCAGCTTTTAAAGCCTCATTTCTGCTACATGCCTTATTCTCCATATCTGTTTCTTTTTATATTATTTATTTTTGTTTACCTGGAAGTCTCCATAAAAGTCAGACATTTGTCATAAATTTATGAATAGTTGGACATGTGTTTTGGAGACATAAAATTTAGGTGCTTATATGTATGTTTAGAAGGTATGAAAATGGTATGGGTTCATCAACGTGTTTGTGGTTGGATCCAGAGATTGCCCACAAAAGACTCATGGGTGAGCCATGGGAAGGAGCATCAATGGTGGTTTAGTAATAGCAGCATTGTCATATGCTTCTTGTAGGAACTGCATTGCATCACTTTATGAAAGCAAGCTTGATTTGTGTATTGAGACCAGTGCTAAGAGAAACCAGGCAACTAGTAAAGAAGGAAAGAATATAATATTCTTTACTTTTTGGTGTATTTTTTTGCCTGTCTATTGGTTGAGTTATTGTTTGTTATAGGGCACTGAAACTTGAGGACCAGGCCCAGTAGTTAACCCTTTGACCCTTACTCCAGGTCTCACCTTTCAAGATCAAGGGCTAGTTTGGGTTCACGATGCCCCAAATGTTAATGTATATCACAGTGGTGAGAATAACTTATTTGTAGACTTTCTTGATGGGAATCTTCTTTTTCTTTACTTAAAAACAACTTATTAGGAAAACCTATGGGTTGCTATTAAAAGTTTTAGGGGCATTTAAATGAGTTTTATTTCCCCGCTATTTTATTTTAACATGTAGATCTTGGTGAAGAAGAGCCAAAATGAATAGAATCTTGAGACTTACTTATACAAATTCTACTTAGAAAAAGATGGGTACATATTTTTTCGATTACCATAAATTTGTTTTAGACTCTGTATATAGACATAAAAGGTTTTATTAACTCAGAGGACATTTGCCTTTCTAAAATGCTAGGTTGCTTGTGTCCTTCTTGCAAGGCTTCCCTTCACAAGTTATAACCTAAACTTGTTTCAGACACCCTTGGCCCTAATCTGTGTTTCCAGCTTTTCTCCTGTGTTCTTTCCAGTCATACCCTGCAATCCAGAAACACTAGGTTGTGTGAGATACTTAGATCTGCCATGTTTCACACTTGTCTTCGCCTGGCTTCATGCCTCTGCAAATGCTAATCCCTCGACTCTACCTGCCTTTCCCTCGATTGCCAGCAAGAGGAATTGCTGTTCTTCTAGGTGCTGCTCTTTCTTGGACCTACTTTGCTGACCATCCTAACTCAGTGGCTTCTTATCTGGTGCACTAATGCCTTCTGTGCTGTAGTCTCATCCCACTGTATTGTGGCTGTCTGTATTATTCTTGGACTTTTTCTTATCGACTGTGAACACCTTAAGGATGGATTGGATTCATCTTTGATTATCACTCAACAACAACTCAGCAACTGACTGGTTATTCCCAAAAAGGCTGCTACAATGCTTGCCTGTTTTCATTAGAAAATAGAACCAAACTTAAAACATGGACAGTGGAGACAAATTATTTGTCCAGAATGCTACAATGCAATAACACAATTTTGTGTTTGTTTTTGTCTTTTCAATTTTTTTCTCTGCATTTTTGCTTAGTTGTGAACATAATATATATCTTAAATATCATACTTTAAAAAATCATAGTGTAAGTACTTTCTTTGCTGCTGCCTAACCTTCATCGTCCTCATCTTTAATGATTTATTAAAATTTTACCAAGTGAATTTACAAATGCATTTCTTTACCAGTGGATATTTATTTTTTCTCCTAATTTTTAATACTTATTGCTGTAATAATTGTATATTGGATACATTTACAAATTAAGCATGCCAGAATGCAGAGGAAAGAGCCACTAATTTGAATTCAGAAGGTCTTGGTGCCAGCTTTGCTCTAAGTCCTTTGCGTGTCTTTGGACCTTGACTGCTCTGAACACGTCTTCATCTATAGTGAGGGATATCTGTGGCATATGATTCTTGTAAAGATCAAATAAAATCCAACAATGGGAAGTGAAGTAGATTTGTGGGATCCTTAATGTGAGCTAAGCACTGAAATTTTGTTATCTTATCTCGTTGAATTTTGGGAGCAGCCTTATAAAATCAGCTGGAAGAGACCAAATAACTTGCCTTAAGTCATGCATGTAAGGGCTGATATCCAAACCAAGGAATGTTCAGAGAAGAAACACACTTAGAAAAAAGATGCACATATTGAGATATTCAGAATATTTTTATTATTGACCAATATTTCATAAAACTGCTTAAATCTCTGATAAAGAATAGTGAATCTAGTTGTCAAAGTCTGACTTCAAGATATGATCTTGGCATGAGACAGGCAAAAATAATTAGTGATGTAAAAGGGGAAATAACCAACATCCTATGTGAAGATGAATGGAAGGGCATCAATGAAAGTAGACCTTCATAGAGAATTGGGCTTGATGACATCTCAGGTTTATGGCAATTCAAAGGAGATACAGAGTTACAGAGCTGGAAGGAAAGAGGGAGAAGTTATTCGTTCATTTTGCAGAGTGAGAATGAATTGTAATGAGATGTAACCCAGGGCTTAGCCAGGAGATTTTTGTAATCTTTTAGACAAATAGAAAAGGAAGCTATCACATTGTAGAAGCCAAGATTTGTTGACATTTTCCTTCTAAAATACAAATCAGATTATGCCAGTATTGTGTAGGGTTAGTACATTTGTTGTGGTATCTGTCTCCTGGGTTTGAAACCCTAGCTTTGTGACCTTGAACAAAGTTACTTAACCTTCCTAAGTTTCATTTTATTTCTGTAAAATGGAGAGAGTAATAGTAGCGTTCATGCCATAGATTCAATGTGAGAATTAAATGAAATAATGCATGTCAGTGGCTTAACACAAAGTAAGCATTAACAGTGGTGTTCAGTGTATGTTTATTATTATGTCCTGCCCTGCTTCTGTTGATCTTCGTTACTTACCCAAACCCTTGCAGTTCTCTATTATCTGACTCCATTCCACTTTAGAGGTCCAAATATCTTCAAAGGCCTGGCAGGTAAAAAGCAAGCTAAGCAAGGCTGTGGCAGACTGGGGCCACATGTTCCATCTAAAAAAGAGGCACTCTGAGCCCAGTGTGGTTACCTTTGAAGAGGTGTCAGAAATCTGGACTTTATGTGAAACTTCCCGCTTTTTAAATGTGGACAACTAAATCAGAATTCTTAACCAACATGATAAGACCAAAAAAAGCCCATTTGCAGGCTGGATATGGTTGCCCTCTTGCAGCCTCTGCTTTATGCCTTTCCCCAGCCTTGATGACTGCTTACTTTTCCTTGGATAGTCTTTATTCCTTGGGCTTTCAGACATACTAGTAACTGTTTGAATTGGCTTTGGTTCTTTCTCTCTTAAATGGTATTGTTCTTTTAGACTTGACTCAACCTGACTGTTTCCTCCGAACTCATCATTTCCTCCTTTGTGATGCCAGTGCACTTTGCAGGTCTTTCTATTCTAGTACTTACGACATTCATTTACTTGTTTATTCAGTAAATAATTATTAAGCACCAGAATGCATAGTAGCTGCCTTCCTGGTGCTATGTTACATAGTAGCTGCCTTCCTGGTGCTATGTTACAGAGTGAATGTTCATGGGTCACCCCTCCCATAAGAAGGTGAGCTCCTTTAGGGTGGGAACCATGTGCTGTTTGTCTGGTTTCTTCAGCAATTGGCTCAGTGAGCCTGATACCCAGTGTATTAGTTTTCTATTGTTGCTGTAACAAATTACCATGAACTGAGTGTCTTAAAGCAACAGGTACTTATTATTTTATAGTTATAGAGGTCAGACCCTGAAATAGGTCTCATAGGGCTAAAATCAAGCAGGGGTGTGTTCCTTGTGTAGGCTCTGGGGAGAATCTGTTTCCTTGTCTTTTCCAGCTTCTTGAGGCTGCCTGCATTCCTTGGCTTCTGGCCTCTTCCTCCAACCTCAAAGCAAGAAAGTAGCATCTTGAAATCTCTCTCTGACTAGGACCTCCTAATTTTCCCCCCTCTTCCAATTATAAGGAATCTTATGATTACATTGGGCCCACCTGGATAATACAGGATACACTCTTCATCTCAAGGTCAGTTGATTAGCAACTTTAATCTATTTGCAACCTTAATTCCCCTTGCCATGTAACATAACATATTCACAGGTTCTGGGGATTAGGACATGGACATCTCTAAGAGCCATTACTCTGCCTGCCACACCTGGGAAGCAGAATGAGTGAATGAACTATGAAAGCCTGTAAACTCTCAGAGCATGGGAACCAGTATTGTGCTAGGCACAAAAAGGCAGAAAGAGTAGCAAATGTCTGTGACCTCAAGGAGCTGATGATCAATGGAATTGTAGGGGAGTAACTGAGAGCCCTTCAGTTCTCTCTTCTCTTCTCAGATTAAACATCTCTGACTTTTGCAAGCTTTCCCTATCCCAGGTTTATGTCAGACCCCTTGTTTTGTGTTCCCAAATCTCCCTCCTTAGGAATACAACACATTTGTGATGCTAGTTTAATAAATGCCCTTCCACCATATCTTACAGGTAATGAGAGCAATTAAACATATCTGTCTTATTTCTCAATGTGTAATATTGAGCAGAGTGTCTGGCATATGGTAAATGTTCAAAATTTTGTTGAAAAAAATGAATAAATAAACAAACGAAGAATTAGAGAAAAATGAAGTATTTAAACCACCTACTACTTAATCCGTATCGGGGCTTTGTAACCTGGGACCTTGGGCTGTCTGATGTGGCATGCAAATTGGGAGGACAAGCAAATGTATATTTCCCCTACAATGGGGAGCAAAGTGTATTTATCAGATTCTCAGAGGAGTCTGTATTAGTCTGTTCTCATGCTGCTAATTAAGACATACCCGAGACTGGGTAGTTTATAAAAGAAAGAGGTTTAATTGACTCACAGTTCAGCATGGCTGGGAGGCCTTAGGAAACTGACAATCATGGCAGAAGGGGAAGCAAGCATGTCCTTCTTCACATGGCAGCAGGAAGGAGAAGAATGAGAGAAGTGCAGAGCAAAGTGGGGAAAAGCCCCTCACAAAACCATCAGATCTCATGAGACCTCATTCACTTTCATGAGAACAGCATGGGGGAACAACCCCCATGATTCAGTTACCTCCCACGAGGTCCCTCCCTCAGCACATGGGGATTACAATTCAAGATGAGATTTGGGTGGGGACATATCAGAGTCCATAGCCAAAAAGAAGTTAGGAAGTACTGCTTTAAGTGAGCAGAGTTGAAATGAGGTCATTTGGCCATAGTACGAAGTAGGAGGATACCGTATTGTCCTAGGAAAAACTGACTTCTTTCTAAAGCTAACTGGGCTTTTGTATCTTTTTCCCTCGACTCTAGGAGAAGAGAGCGTGCTGCCTCTCCTGACACAGGACTCTAATTCCAAAGCTCGGAGGGGCATTTTAAGAAGAGCTGTCTTTTCTGAGGACCAGAGAAAGGCTCTGGAGAAAATGTTTCAGAAACAGAAATATATCAGCAAAACAGACCGAAAGAAACTTGCCATCAACTTGGGACTAAAGGAATCACAGGTACTAATAAGCAGGAAGATGTCTACTGCCTCTGATTTCTTCTGAGATCAGATGAAATCAGTTGTGTTCAGGGTGGTGGGCCGTAGGCAACTGCTTCTGATTTCTTAAGGCACCCAATGGAATCCATTTGTTTAGCAAATATTTCTTATACCAGGCATGGTACTGGAGCCTGAGGTGTTCTTGAAATGCTTTTCATAATTTTTTAGTGGGTGGAGATACATGTCCCATTTCCTATTGGAAATAGGTCCATTTGCTGAGAGGTCTAGGTTTTTGCCATTCTAGTACTTTATTTTCAAATGAAGAGAGATGCTAAGGATGTGGTAATTACATTATAAATCGTTTCCTCTGTGTTCAGAGAAACAGGTAAATAATTCTTCAAAAAGCAGGAACCACTTTTACTATCTTTCTTTTGACTTCCAATCCAAAAATCAAAGCATGAATGAGTGACTCATGAATACTTCTTAATGGGTTTCATGATTTTGTTCTTTGGGTTTATGTCAAGTCCAATTAAGCAATTTCACATTTGCAACACTTACATACCTTTCTTGTTCATTGAGGTTTCATATAATTGTGAATGGGACTTTCTAGCTTTTGGAGTTGTATAATACTCCATTTGAAGTTTGGCCTACTTATTACAAATAATATCACAAGGCACTTGGAGTTTCCTATTTAACCCTCCTTATAATTGTCATGTGAAATACACACTATAATAATCCCCGTTTTCTAAATGGAAAAAGAAGAAACTGAACGTAGGTCCTATATCATGTAGTAAAGAGGTTTTGGAGGTAGGCTCCCACCTTAGACAGCTTAACTCTGGAGTTTGTGTTCTCTTTAACCTAAAAATACCATGTACAGTTGTGCATAGAGTTCACTGTGCAAAGGCGTCTGGCCAAAAGGGATAGTGGTGGCTGAAATGCAGCATAAACTCTGTTTGCCAGGTTGAGTTTTCTGTTGCAGGCCTACATCTGCCTGGATTTTTTGAATTAACGTAAAGGGACTAAAGGGTTAGAGGAGGCTCTGTTCTAACCACCATACTCTACTGTTGTTCCTCACTACAGATGACCTGGTGGTTAGTTTTGGACCTTATTAAAACCAGTTATTGGCTGGGCACGGTGGCTCACACCTGTAATCCCAGAACTTTGGGAGGCTGAGATGGGTGGATCATGAGGTCAGGAGATCGAGACCATCCTGGCTAACACGGTGAAACCCTGACTCTACTAAAAATACAAAAAAGTTAGCTGGGCGAGGTGGTGGGCTCCTGTAGTCCCAGCTACTCAGGAGGCTGAGGCAGGAGAATGGCGTGAACCTAGGAGGCAGAGTTTGCAGTGAGCAAAGTTCACGCCATTGCACTCCAGCCTGGGCAACAGTGCAAGACTCCATCTCAAAAAAAAAAAAAAAAACAGTTATTATTGGACTAAACTCTCCTTGACCCTAGGGAAGTGTCTTCACAAGCTGCTTGCCCCAACTTTGTCAAGTAGTAGGAAGCCGCACGAGGTGTGGTAGAGGGTAATTGGCCTACATTAGTCAGTCTGTGCTCTCCTCACTGTGTGGTACTAATGAGTCCATAACCTCAATTGGTTGTTCTGTGCCTCAGTTTCTCACTTAAATAAAACAGAAACAAATATAGGAATTCTGTCTATATCACAAAGCAGTTTTGTGTATATAACAGATAAATCAGCAGCCAGATCTTGATGGTCTGTTGTGTGCAAGACACTGTGGTAGGTAGGCAATAACAGGGAGTATTGATAAATACTGAATAAGACACAGTCTGTGCACCTCAGAAGCTTCCACACCCCATGGAAGCTCATAAAAAGTTTGATAAAACTATATAATAATATAGACAGTATCATGTGGTAGGTTAGATATACTGCCCAATAAGGGGATCGGTAGTTCTCAAAGTTACTTATCTCTCTGAAGCCTTGTGTTGATCCCCATCTCTGCAAAGGACAGCCATGTGATTGGTCCATATACTACTCCTGGAAAGTCTAGTGGTGGAACTCTCTGATCTCAGAGGAGCTGTTGGGCCTGAGAGAGGACATGAGGGCAGCTCAGTGGGCCTGGCCTGCCACTCAGTGGTGTAAGAAGCTCCTATAGTCAGAAGGGAGAAAACAGGCAGGTTTGGGAGTTTGGAGAGCCTCTGGTTGAGTTGAAACTTGAAGTAGGTGTTAAAAGATGGAAAGCAGTGGAACGTAGCTAAGTTCCATCTGACAGTGCTCTGAGAAATTGTGAAAATCTGTGATAGTACATATTGTGGTCCCCAAAAGAGACTTTTGAAAAGACAATCCAACAGCCATATATAAAAATTATGGGGTATGACCACAATCTCTCCTCCTGTCTAAAAACAACTATTTTCCTATTTGTTTGCCATCTTGTGGTTCTTATCCATAGGCACATGGTTTTACATAGTTAATTATATTGTATTTAAAATTCAGTGCCTCAGGAGTGAGTACTTTTTGTCTTATTGAATTTGGTAGAGCATCTCAGAAGTAATTTAACATTTTCTTATTTGTAAATATATCCATTACACAAATGTATCAATTACACAATTGTATTATATCAATTATAACATTACAATTACAATTTGTAAATGTATCAGTCTTATTTGTAAATATATCAATATATCAGTTACAGCATCTCAGAAGTAATTTAACATTCTCTTATTTGTAAATATATCAATTACATGGTATTTATTATGGTAAATTCAATTGAAAAGGAAACCTGTGAAGATAAAAGTGAAAACTCATCTTACTCTGCTGGAATCCAATTCCTTGGTTACTTCTGTCATTTACAAATGGTGCTTGTTTGAATTTTTGACACATGATGTATTATTTTAAAAATAAATTTATATGTGTGTTGTATATGCATGAACATATAATAACACAAACACTTGCATGCTTACCATGCACCCTTACATTTGATGTCAATTAATCCTTACAAAATTTTTATGAAGTAGCTACTTTTACTACCTCTATTTTACAAGTGAAGAAGCTGAGAATTGTGTGTGTGTATATATGTATATATATATACATATATATACATATACATACATAAAAATCTAATCATATTGTGCATGTACTTTGACATTTTCTAAAGAACAGTACAAATCACCTGTATATCCAGCTCACAGATCTAGCAGTAGAAGCCAGAAGATCCCCCAGGTATCCCCTCCCACTCACTATCTGCTCCTTCCAAGGGTGTCCTCTATCCTAACTTCTAACTTCTTAGTTTTGCCTCTTTTTGTACTTTTATATAAGTAATATTATTCAGTGTGTAGACAAAATGTGGTATATCCATATAATGGAATATTATTTGCCCATAAAAAAGAATGAAGTACTTACTGATAATGCTACAATATGGATGAACCTTGAAAATATTATACTGAGTGAAAGAACTCAGTTACAAGGACCACATATTATGTGATTCCATTAATTTGAAAGTCCAGAATGGGGAAATCTATACAGACAGGAAGCAGATGAATCTGCTTAGGGCTGGGGGAAACAGGGAATAGAACAGAGATAGCTAAAGGGTGTGGGATTTCCTTTTGAGGTGATGAAAATGTTCTAAAATTGGTGATGGTTGCATTATCTGTGAATATATGAAAACCATTGCATTGTACATTTTAAATGGGTGAATTGTATGGTATGTGAATTATAGGCTCAATAAAGCTATTAACAAATTTTAAAAAGTATCATTCGGTAATTTATGTAAATAGAATCATATATGCTTCTGTTACTTAACAGTATGTTTGTGAGAATCTTCATGTTGTGCGTAGTAAAAGCTCATGCGTATTCCTTGCTGTGTAGTACTACCATTATGTAGTATACCACAATTCATCCATTTACTGATGGTGGGCATGTGTATTGTTCTCAGTTTTGGGCTATTATGAATAATGCTACTGATAATGTGTATTGTTTGGTGCTTTTTTCCTTTTTGAATATTATGGAGTGCTTCCTTCCATGTCAGTACATACAGATCTACTTCATTTTTTTTCGTCTTTCATAACAGACCATCATTTCACCATCGTCAATTTTAAGTTACTTCCAATTTTCACTATCACAAATTTTTATGCACTTTAACAATATTTTGTAAGAAGAGAGTGTGAGTGGGATTTATGTGTAAAAGTGTGTGTACATTTAAAATGTAGCAGATTAAAAATTCCTTTCCAAATACAATATTGTATCAAATTAGATACTGACATATGAAAATTTCACTCTTACTAACAAATAGTCCCTTTTTGCAAAAGCTCCACCATTTATGATTTTAAAAATGTTGCCACTCTCATGGGCAATGCTATTTGTTATTTTTTGATTTGAATTTTCCTAACTACCAGAACGTGAGGGGCTTTTATTTGTTTTATTGGCCATTTGTAGTCTGTGAATTGGCCTTTTCATGGCTGCATCTTTTTTTCTATCATATTGTCTTTTTATTGATATGTAGCAATACTTTGGCTGTTAGTCAAGAATTTTGGAATATTATGGTTAGTATATTTTTTCCTGTTTCAGATGTTGCAAAAGTCCTTTCTAAGTTTGTGGCTTTTTTTTTATTGAGGTAAAATATGCATAGCAGAATTTATCATTTTAACCTTTTTTTAAGTGTTCAGTTCAGTGACATTAAGTACACTGACACTGTTGTGAAACCATCACCACCATTCATCTCCAGAAATTTTTTCATCTTGTAAAACTGAAACTCTATCCATTAAACAATAACTCACCATTTCCCCCTCCCCCACCTCCTGGCACCCACTATTCTACTTTATGTTTCTATTAATGACTATTCTAAGGCTCTCATATGAGTGGAATAATATGGCATTTGTACTTTTATCCTGGCCTGTTTTACTTAGAATAATATCTTCAAGGTTCATTTCTGTTGTAGCGTGTGCCAGAATTTCCTTCCTTTTCAAGGCTGAATAGTATTCCTTTGTATGTATATACCACATTTTATTTATCCATTTATCTGTTCCTAGATGCTTGGTTGCTTCCCATTTTTGGCTATTGTGAATAATGCTGCTGCGAATATGGGTGTACAAACATCATTTAGATTTCTTGCTTTTAGTTTTGTTGGGTAGTTTTTGGCTTTTTCATATGTTTGTACAGAAATTTCTCATTTTTATGTATTCAGCTCCTTTTTATCTTTTCCATGTATCCTCTGTTTTATGTCATGCTTATGAAAACTTCGTCTCCCCAAGACTATCATGATAATCTCTATTTTCTTTTAAAACTTTTGCAGTTTTGTTTTTATATTTAGCTATTTAATCTATCTGGAATTTGTTTTTGCATTTCTTGAGAGGTAGAACTTTTATGTTACTCCCCAAATATGCATTTGTCTCAACACCATTGATTGTGAGGAAACTCCTTTTATGTATTTTTTCTTTGAGATATCACTTGACAACAAATATTTATAGATATACAGAAAAGCTAAGAGAAGAGGAAATAACAAATGTGATGACAAAGGCAAGAATCACTAATGAAAACAAAAAACTGTCTCAGTGAAAACCCATTAGAAATACTTGGCATGCTTTCTAGGAGTAAATGCCCACTGCAAACAATAAATGAGTTAATGAATAGAACCAAGTGCTCTGGTATGTACACATTAGTTCTGTTTTCGTATGAAAAGCCTTAATCATGGTGTTGTAACTGAGACGACAGTCTTTTGCACTGAATTGCCTGGGGTAGATTTTTTTTGTTGCCATTTTGAACATTGCCAATCAAGTAAAAAGAATGAAGAAATTGTTTTGCCAATCTGGAATGAGAGCCTTAGATAGAATTTTTTTCTTCACTGAGAGAAATACTTGGTTGATATGCTATAATAATTATTTCTTTGGGTAAAAATTTTCTAGTTTTTGTTTTAAAAATAGAAATCAACTAAATTGTTAGTGTAAGGATGTGATGCAATACACAGGAAAAAACATGATTGGCTTTTAAGATTCCAGGAAACCAGTTGTGAAGTTTTCAGCTCAGGCACAGTTGACTACACAGTGTATAAAGAGGGAGGTTTGTAATAAAGACTAACCTCTTTTGGGTTGGAGGAAGGTATGGTTCAAATTAGGAACCACCATCATAAGCACTTTTGGCTTAATTACAATTAGTTGTTATTTATTGAGCTTAATTCTTACAGTTTGATAAATCCTGGGAGTAATCAAGACTTGGAAACTGTATAAAGCCTGCAATTTATCAAAGCATTACAAAATGGATTCTTAATTTAGTCTCAGAAAGCTCCTGATGAGGTCTGATTGTTTATAAGAGCCTGGACCCTGGAGTCAGACAGTCATGGATTCTAGTCTCAGTGCTTCCATTTCACTAGCTGTGTGACCATAAGCTAATGTCTCCAAACTTCAGTTTTTCTAACATGTGAAATGAGGACTTCTTACAGCCATTGTGAGGATCAAATTATAAAATCTATCCCGAGTGCATAGCCTGATGCCTGGCACAAAATAAACACTCAGATGCTAATACTAGCCCATATATTTCCTTTGAATAAATAATTCAGCACAGACTAGATGATGTTTTAAAATATCTAAGAGTTAAATGAATTTTGAAAGCTATCAGACTTACAGGGTGTAACCAACTTATCACAGTTGTTTTGTTTCAAATGTGTGTATGGGGATATTAGATTAAGATATTTTTGGCAGGGCGTGGTGGCTCACACCTGTAATCTCAGCACTTTTGGAGGCCAAGGCGGGCAGATTGTTTGAGCTCAGGAGTTCAAGACCAGCCTGGGCAACATGACGAAACCCTGTCTGTACAAAAAAAATACAAAAATTAGCCGGTTATGGTGGTGCATGCCTGTCATCCTAGCTACTCAGGAAGCTGAGATGGGAGGATTGCTTGAGCCTGGGTGGTGGAGGTTGCAGTGAGCTGAGATTGCACCAGGGTGACAGAGAGAGACCCCATCTCAAAAAAAATAATAATAAAATAAAATACAATGGGATATTTTTGAAGGAGCCCATGTGAAAAGCCACAAGGACTTTTTGAGGTTGGCTGTCATAATAAGGTATTCTGTAGAAGGGATAGTAGAAGCAATTACAGTTTAAAATGCTGAAGTAAAATAACCTGGAATAAGTGATCATTTTGTGCAATTATTTTGTCAATAGGTGAAAATTTGGTTTCAGAACAGGAGGATGAAATGGCGGAATTCCAAAGAAAAGGAAGTGCTTTCCAACAGGTGTATCCAAGAAGTAGGTCTTCAAGAGGATCCCCTCTCACGGTCTGCTCTGGGTTTCCCTTCTCCATGTCCTTCAATATGGGACGTCCCCCAACAGCACTCAAGTCCAAGATGGAGGGAGAATTCTCCAGAACCTTCAGAAAGACTAATCCAGGAGAGTTCAGGGGCACCACCCCCAGAAGCAAATTCACTGCAAGGTGCCTTGTATTTATGTTCTGAAGAAGAAGCTGGAAGCAAGGGTGTACTTACTGGGGTCGTCTGAATGGAAGCATTCCTCCGTGTTAATTTAAAAGAATGCTTAATAGTAACATTTGGACTCTAATGCCAGCTAGCTTGTACCTCATCAGTGCTTAGAGCCTAACAACTTTGGAGCGATATATGAACTAATGCTTTAGGAAACCCACTCCAGTGTTCTCTTGTTTGGCCCTAGACTCAGGCTTAATTTGTAAGTGGAATAGAATCTCCCAGGAAGTATGACAGAACTGAAAAGAAGGAAAGCAACAGCTGGCTCGGTCCCTGCTCTGAGTATGTGTATATATGTGTTTGTCTCTATGTGTGTGTATATACATAAATATCCATTAAAATGTATTAGTAGAAATTAGTTTCTCTTTAACTATTGCATTGAGTAAATTCACTTCCTTTTATGTGAAGAAAACTACCATTGACAGAATGTTATTAACTTTTTGAAAATAATGTAAAATTTGGACTTTAGTACAAACTTTCATACCCCAAAAACATGTTTTTAAAAATTCTCTATTTTCTGACTTCTTTTGGTATCCAGCTGTAAGTGAATTTTAACACCTTAGCTCAGCAGTCCTCAACAAATGAGCCACTGCTAGATACATACACTGAAAATATATATTTAAAATGAACCTAACAAGCAAATTAGAAGAATTTCTGTATATAACTATTAGTATCCTTAATCTCCAAGTCTCTGGACCATCGGGCCATCATGAGGGAGATACCCATTTAACTAATAATTATTTTTTGATGTTTTCTCTGTAAAGATGGGCCTAGACCAGGGTTTGCAAAATAAAATGCCTTTAAGAGCCTGTCAGGTAAATAGAGGGTATGGCCCACCCAGAGATATTTGAGTCAAGTAATTTTTCAAATACTGTATTGGCCAAACAAAATGTCTATGCCAAGAAGTTTGTGACCTCTGGCTAAGACTAAAGAAAGCCGTGGTGTCACAGTTCTTAAAATTTTTCTAACTGGACTTAAAACCACAATACTAACAGAATCGATGATTTCTGTTTGCGCTTCTAGTTAGGGACTCAATTTTCCACTTAGGTGGCATACACTTTATATATCAGGTTATTTTTATGTATTAACAAACACCACACAGATGTTTTGTGTTTTTTGACTACCCTGAAATTGTATCTTTCTAAAATTGCATTTCTGGTAACGATTTGCTGAGTTAATCCAGAAGTTTTTACTCCAGGACCAAGAAGAAATTATGTTTCACTTTGAAGGAAATGAAACAAAAATAGGAAATGATGTGGTTTTGCATTAAACTCTTATCAATCTGTGGACAAGAAACACTATCAGAAGTTCATTAAGTGGCATTTTGTTAGTGAGTAAGCTGCATAATGATGGTGGCTTCTAATTTGCTGAACTCCGCTAGAGTCTGAGAAGTTAACGTCTTTTGAGGGTTTAGTGTTTAGAAAAGATATTTCAGGAGATAACGGTTTTAATCAACGGCAGGAAATTATTTTGTACAAATAGAATTGGACTTGGTATGTCAACCTGTGTCTTTACCACATGATCTTTTACTTAAAAGTCATTTTAGAAGTGTGTCTCAGTGCCTCATTGTGGGGAATGGGAGCAGGGATCTGCTGACAAAAGTTAAAATTTAAAACCTGTCTTAAAATGATTTATAGTATGGTTTCTATTCTTATAATGTTAACCTCATTTACATTTATAGGGTACTTCCTATGTGCTAGAGACTGTGCTAAGCATTTAGGGTGGATTAGCCCATCTAATCCTCATGGCAATAACCCTATTGCCAATTAGATAGACAGTAATTACTATCAGGATTCCTGTTACCCAGACAAGGAAACTAAGGCAGAGTATGGTTGGGGTAATAATCCAAGATCATTAAGTTAATAAATGGGATTTGAACCCTGACACTCAAGTTTTGAATCTTGGAATCTTACCAACCATGTGGGGATTGCATACCAGTGTGATGTATTCACACAGCTATGGGATGCATTGTAAGAGATACATTTTGCGGATTGCAGTGAGACTTATTAAAGAAATTCAGAAGCTTTACCATCTTACTTGGGGAATGATTTTATCTTCAGGATTGTCTTTTCTATTAGATTTTGAACTTTAAGGAAATTAAGGAATTACAAAATCTTTCAACTATGAAGCCTCTATAGAAAATAGTCCCATAGGAGTGTTTAAGCATGATCACTGTTATCATATATATATATGTGTGTATATATATACGTGTGTGTGTATATATATATCACTCACTGCTAAAATCATCAAATGCTTATCTGTGGTCAGTGTTTCTTGAGAATAACTTGAAAATCAAATAAGAGACACCTCTGTCATGGCCATCTGATAACACAGGTTGGGCTCATTGGTTCTTAAATGATCTTCCCTTGGGGCCTAACCCAGCAGAGGCATCTAAGACCCAGCAGAGGCATCTCACTGTAAAATTAGCTTGATATTCAAATAGACAAATCAAGCTTTTAATTGTTTTCCACTTTGGAATGTATTAACACTTAGGAAAAGTATGCTTTAGATGGATATATTACTGGTACTTAGGAAACACACACAAAGATACACACACAGTACGCATATGTATGCCTGGTGTGCTTTCACTTTGCCTTCACTTCCCTGAATGGCAGGAGAGAGTGGCTGAGCCCCCTATCCTGTTGAAGGGTCTCCCTTCTCTTTTGTGCTCTGCTAACCATCCTTCCTCCCCTCATGTAATTATGTATTTTTCTCTGCCATCTAGATGCAGACTCCTTTTCTTCAGTTGATCACATATTGGTAGATTTGTTGTCTGCTTTCCAGACAAATAGTGCTGTAGTGAGAGCCAGGGCCATACAAGCCTGGAGCTGAAGCATTTTAATTAAAAAAAAAATTGTCGAAAGGATCTTAATCAGATGAGAAAAAAATGGTGAGCATTATCCCCTAAGCTTTCAGAAAGATAAATACTTAGTGTTGGAAATATATAAACAGGTTGGGGATCATCACTGGCTCTGGAGACAACAAAGACCATGATCATTAATGTTTAAAGGGCAGTTCTATTTTCTTAGTAATATGGTGGTTTGAATGGGGAACACAATTATTCAGTCCAGTGGTTCTCAAACTATAAAAGTGCATGTCCATGAACATGTCATACCTTCCAACCAGTTTTGGATATGTACTCAGATTTGGACATACACTTCATACATACTGCTTCAAAATCCTGCCACACCACACCTCTCAAGAATCATTAATATACACTTTTGTTCACTTTTCAAATACAAGTCACAATTAAACGTGTTTGTCCAAGCCACAAGTGTTCTTTCTGGCCCCCTTCACTCCACTTTCTGATGCATTCCTTTAAAAACTACATACTCCCCAGTGTGCTGCATGACCCCTCCCTTGATGACTAATGGTTCCATGAAGCCTATTCTATTGCATACATAAGCTTGTTAGACACTGCGTTTCGGCTACCTGAAATTCCCCAAAATATTTTTTCTTTCTAAATTTCAGCACTTACTGGGTACTATGTGTGAAGCCTTATCCTAGCTCTATGTAAACAAGCATGATGAAGCGCATGGTTCTTGACCTCAAGGAGCTTATAATCTAGTCTTCTTGCCAAGAAGAAATTCTGTGACATTTTCCATGCCGCTGGTGATGGGATCCAGTGAATTTGGGGCAAAAAATAAGCTCCTGACTCCTCCAACACCTCATCTTCCATTTGCAATGCAAGGTTCTTCCATGATCCACCATGCAGAAAAATGCAAGCTGCTTGACCCTGCTGCTTTTCTGTGCTGTCCCTCCTCCATTCAGGCCACAGTGGACCCAAAAGTAGCCAGAGAGTCCAGGGAAGAATTCAGTAGCTTCCCTTTGTTCAAGGTGTACCCTACTTCTATTTTTCTTTCCACCTTCTCAGCCTCAGATCAGCCTATACCTATGGTAAGTGGGACGAGAGAAGAAAAAGCAAATAATGCAAGCGGGGGGATATCAGGATGAATGTTCTTGAATACATATGGAAAATTTTGCAGAATTAATTTATGTCCTTTACAAACAATTTCTGAGATAAGCAACTACCCTAAAGACATAGCAATAGTCTAACAAAGATGGCCCTTAGTTTCCAGCTACTACTTCAGTTCTATTACATTATTATTTCTGGTTGTAAAGAAGCACACTTGAAAATATAGCTAACAAAGTAAAGTTCATATGTAATTCCACCATCTGGAGATAGCCAACTTAGCTCTTTTGTGAAACATTTTCAGTCATTTTTTGAATGTATATATATGTAATTATGTGTGTCTAAACAAATTTGGACCATAGTGTATATCCAGTTTATTGTACTATTTTTTACTCAATTTTGTACACAGAACATTGCCCCATGTCATTAAAAATCACTTGAAACTGTTTATGACAGCTGTGTAATATCCCCTTGTAGCTCCTTCACTTCTTGAGGTGGACCAGGGTGTTGGGCTAGGAGATGATGGGTCACAGAAAGAATGATCATGGGCTTTTGTACCATAGAATACACTTAAGTAATCTGATGTTTATCATTTATTTGAACTAAATGAAGCCCCAGCAAACATAAGACTTAGAATGAAAACTGAAGAAATTTGGGATTATATTTTTAGTGGTGTTAAATATAGTGTATCAAACACACCAAAGGGAAAGTCTCTTCCAAAAAGCCACCATAAAGCTTATCAAAACATATCCCATCCATTCAAAATTCAAGAGAGTGTACACACTTGGATTTGAGTCCATAGCCAGCAGCAAACATAATAATGTGGGAAAATATTCCTCTGTTTTATTGTGCTTTGTAGTCAAACTGATACATTATTCAGCTGTCTGAATATGTATTATTGTCTACAAAGTGGACAGGAGTCAAGCAAACTAATGGGGATCTGGCATCTGTCACCACTCCAAAGCCTGAGGTGATAAGTCTGGTTTGCCTGTTTAGTTTCGAATCTCTCACTTGTTACAAATTTATGGATTTTCTCTCCAAGTTGCTTAAATAACAGAAGGGGAGAGTCTTTCAAGATCAGAACGTTCCAAGGTTAAAAGGGAGCTGGGAAATATTTAATGTTATTTACACCTAAAGCAGAAACATCAAGTCCTTGATATTAGTCAAAAGCCAAAAACCTGGCATGCCAAATTTGAATAAATAGTGATATAATTAATACATAATGTATATCTCATTATTTCACTATGAATGCCATGTCAATCAAATACTGAATAGGCATTGTAGTTTCCTAGGTCTGTTGCAACAATTACCACAAACAACAGTAATTTATTCTCTCACAGTGAGAATAGACACCAAAAATCAAAATAGAGGAAAGACACCAAAAATCAAGGTGTCAGAAGGGCCATGCTCCCTCTGATGCATCCAGGAGGCTGCTTTTTCCAGCTGTTGGTAGCTCTAGCTCCAGCTCCAGGCATTCTTTGACCTGAGGTTGCACGACTGCATTGTCTACCTCTGACTCCATATGGTTTTCTCTCCTATGTGTTCTCCCTATATGTCTGTGTCCCAAATGTCCCTATGCCTTTCTCTTAAAAGGACACCTGGCATTGGATTTAGAGCCAACCCTAAATCCAGATGATCATGTGTCAAGAGTCCTTACTTAATAGCACCTGCAAAGACCCTTTTCTCCAATAAGCTTACATTCACATCTTCCAGGGCTCAGGACATGACATATTTTTTTGTGGGGGTGACCACTAGTCAACCTCCTACAATCATATTCTACAATATCAGAGGAAAAGGCTTAGAATGAACAAAAGCAAAAGACTTAGACTTCCTTGGCAGTCCTTGTCATGGAACTTGACTAATATTGCTTTGACTTCAGCTTTTGTACCAACCACGCAACGCACTACTTGCAAGAATATCTGGGATACACAAATTGTTGTAAAAGTTTCCTCCAGTTTGGATTTCTTTCTATACTGGGAAAATTTAAGAAAATACAATGCTAATTTTTCAAAGCCCTCACATGGATTCCAGATGTTGATCATTTAATCCAAGAAGGTGTTTCCCTATTATACAAATGTGGTACACATCAAAAAATTGGCATTGTTTAAATTATGACTCACACGTGAGCCATTGTTTTTTTGCGATGTAGTTATTTTAAGTGATTCATTAAACAACGCCAGTATTTTGAACACATACCATATTTGTATAATGAGGAAACACTTTCCTGCATTAAGTGGTCAACATCTGGGATCCATGTGAGAACTTCTTTGAAATTTTAAATAAAGACAAATTAGCATGGCATACATTTTCTCATAGATGGAACTAGCTGGTAATCAAAAGACAAGGTGAACTTGGTACTACGTTGTGATTAAGAAAATGGGTTTTTGTTGACAGAAGCATCCAATAATGTTTAGCATTTTAAGGATGGCATAAATGGAAGTATAGAGTGAAATGCAATAATGGGCTGTGTTGAGTCAGGGATCAAAAATCAACTCAAGTGTACTCTCTTAGTAAAAATGTAAGTTATTAAATACTTTCTGGAGGGCAATTTGGTAACACAAGCAACTTGAGTTTGCCTATGTGGTGTTTTTTGAGACGGGGTCTCACTCTGTCACCCAGGCTTGAGTGTAGTGGTGTGATTATGGCTCACTAAAGCTTTGACCTCCCAGGCTCAAGCGATCCTCCTGCCTCAGCCTCTGGAGTAGCTGGGACTACAGGCATGCACTACCACGCCTGGATAATTTTTTTTTTTATTTTTTAGAGACAAGATCCCACTATGTTGTCCAGGCTGGTCTCAAATTCCTGGGCTCAAGTGATCCTCCACCCTCTTGCCTAGGCTTCCCAAAGTGCTGGGATTACAGGCAGGAGACACCATGCCTCACTGAACATGTGCTTGGCCAATAAGCACATATTAAATGAGCATACTCTTTGAACAGACAACCCCATTTACTGGAATTTATCTTAAAGAAATACAAGGATGTTCGCTCTCTATGCACACAGACACACACACACACACACGCACACACTAGACTTTCTTTTTAGAGCAATTTTAGGTTCCTGGAAAAACTGAGTGGAAGATATAGAGAGTTCTCGTACTTACAGCCTCCCTCACTGTCAACATCTCGAACCAGATTGGTATATTTGTCACAGTCAACAAACCCATATGACACATCATTATCACTCAAAGTCCATAGTTTACAATTAGTGTTCACTGTTGGTGTTGTTCAGTCTATTGGTTTCAACAAATGTATAATGACATACAGAATAGTTTCATTGTCCAAAAATCTTCTCATAGTATATTTTGATAACAATAGGGCTTTGGTTAAATCAAATTTAGCAAATTATATAATGAAATCCTATGTGGCCATTGAAAATAATAATGTAGAAGAATGATATCTTTAAAAATGTCCATGATTCATTGTTAAGGGGAAAATACACTACAAAATATTAATAGCCTAATATTTGTGTGTGCCTACGTGTATGTGTGTGTGTTTATGAGTGTGTGTGTGTGTGTGTGTGTGTGTGTGTGTAGGCACGTGCACACAGCTTTAAAGGAACGACTGTATGCCCATATATTAACTGTGGCCATTTCTAGGTAGTGGGGTTAAAGGTGATGTTTGCTTTCTTTTCCATGTTCTCTGTTTTCTTAATAATGCACTATAAATGCATATTGCTTTTAAAATCAGAGAACACGTCTTGACATGGATGCCTCACAGACATCTCAAATTCAAATGAGCCCTTTTCTCACCTTAAATCATCACCAGTATTTCCTTCTCTCAATAGATAGCAAAATAACCAGTTGCTGAATTCAGAAACTTGGGAGCCAGCTTGACTCTTTCCTCCCTCTCTCCCCTCATATGCAATTAATTACTTAGCTTTATGAATGCATTTCCCTTAACATCTCTTCAATCTGTTTCCTTCTTTCTATCACCACAGCCACTAATGCATTCCAGATCACCATTATCTCTTGCTTGCTTCTTGTTTCCTGGAAATCTCCTTGCATTCCTTCTAGCTCTCTTCCAAATCCTTCCCCAGTCTGTAGTCAGAATGATTCTTCTAAAATGCAAATCTCATTGAATTAAGGTTCTCCAGAGAAACAGAACCAATAGGATCTATATGTCTATATCTAGCTAGCTAGTTAGATCTATCTATCTGTATCTATCTATAGATGTATAGATATACAGATACATGAGAGGAGATTTATTATGGGAATTGGCTCACATGATTATGAAGACCAAGAAGTCCCACCATATGCCATCTGCAAGATGGAGAACCAGGAAAGCCAGTGGTGTAATTCAGTCTGAGTCCAAAGCCTGAGAACCAGGTGATCCCGTTGCCAGGGCTGGCTTCTTCTGGAGGCTGTAGGGAACAATCCATTCCTTGCCTCTTCCAGATTTTGCTGGCTCCAGCATTCCTTGGTTTGTGGCTGTATCACTCCAATATTGGTCCCTGCAATGACATGGCCTCCTTCTCTTCCTTCTGTGTCAAATCTCCCTCTGCCTCCCTCTTACAAGATTGCCTCTGGGGCCCTGTTAGATAATCTAAAATAATCTTTCCGTCTCAAAATCCTTAACTTAATCTCATTGGTAAAGAGACTCTTTTTCCCAATGAGGTAAGATTTACAGGTTCCAGGTATTAGAACCTGGTATCTTTAGGGAGCCATGTTTTCAGCCTACCACAATTAGTATAATATTTTAAAATATGCTAGTCGGTTACAATTAAGACTGCCTCTTAAAACTTTTTCTTGGTCAAGAGTATATTTTCATATTATGATTCTATAAACATATATAAATCTTCTTCATGATAAAGAACTTCAAGTCATAAAGAAATATACCCAGAAGACCTAATACCATTGTTTTAATAGATGTTATTGTCTTCTTTCTATATATTGTAAAACTTTAAGTTCCTTTCATATAAATAGTAGAAATTGGTCATTTCATTGGCTTTCTTGTGCTGAAAGGAATTATACATTAATTAAAAGCTTTTTCTATCCTTTTTACTATCTTTACTTGTTTTACATTCAATTTATGTTTTGTTGTATAATCCTTTCAATTATTTTTATAGGTTTTTTAATCATTACATTTCTGAAATTTTACTCCTCTTTATCTTATTTCATGTTATTCTTTTTTCCCTTTTGTGAAATATTTATAGTAACTCTCTGTATGGTATTTATCCATGCCACACTGTTTTCACTTTTATAATGTTTGTCTTGATTTACCTCTACAAATTTATATCGAGTTTTTTGACTTTAGCAATGGAATTTATTGGGCTTGTATTGTGACTTCCACAGTCATTTATTAACTTCATGTTTCATTCAGAATTGATTGCATCTTCCCCTCCAAATGAACTCCACCTCTTATACATTTAGACTCAATAAATGCACTACCTTCATCCAGACATCTAAATCAGAAGCCTAGGAATAATCTTGAATATCTTTGTCTGTCTATTTGTCTCTCTCTGTCTCCTCCATATAGTTTATCACAAAGTACAGTTGACTGTACATCCTAAATGTTTATTCATTTCTTTCTATACTGCATATGCTACTTCATTCCAGGCCATCATCTCTCACCTGGGAACAACATTTTAACTGGCCTCCCCATTGCCAGTTAAAGAAGAGACCAACTGGCAACAGTCTATTATTAAAATTCTCTCCTGATTTCTCTAAAACAGGGATTTTTTTGTGTGTATGTTAATAAATTTAATTTATAAATATTGCCCCATTGCCAGATGATGCTATTTCATTTGCTAATTTGAAGAGTGCAACAGCAAGGGATGATTTATCAATGCAAGTACCACTCTGATGTGTAACTGCTGTTCTCAACTCCATGAATACCTTCTTATGCAGATGAGAGAGTTCTGCTGAATCGAAGATATAGTTTAATTTAAAAAAAAAGTTGTTTAAGCTTTACCTGTAGTCATAAACTTCAGACTGAAATTAAATATATATTTTCTTAGTATTTTTCTTCATAATGATCTCTATCCCAGTGTGATTATAAGAAAAATAGTTAACAACCAGGTTGCCCCCCTAACTGCTTAAACGCATTATCTCATTTATTCCTGACAATAGCTCTATAAAGTAGATATAATTATCTCCATTTGCAGATGAGAAAAGCGAGTCTGAGAGAGGTGTGGCATGTTGGTTGTTTTTGTTTTTGTTTAAAGAGACAGAATTTCACTTTAAAAACAGGATTTTTAAACCTTGGCATTAGTGGCATTTGGGGCCAGGTAATTTTTTGTCGTGTAGGGTTTTCCTGTGCCTCACTGGATGCTTAGTAACATCCTTAGCCTCTACCCATGAGCAAATCCTCCCTTACCACAGTCGTGATAAGAAAAAATGTTTTCAGACATTGTCAAATGTCCCTGGGGGAGTAAGAAGGATTGCCCCAAGTTGGGAACCACTACCTTGAAATATTGATTGATCATGCCACTCCCCTCCTCCTATTTCAATAATTCCTTATTTAATTCATTCGCCAAATATGTGCTGTGCACAGCTCTGTGCTAGACTACGGGAATATGAAGGTGAACAAGTGAGATGTGGTCATTGCCCACGCAGCTTGTATTCTATTTCAGTAAACAGATAATCTCAGTCCACAAAAAAAGTATAAATTATAATAAACTCTCCAAAAAAGCAAGGTTGGGCTGGGGCAAAATTTACTCCGGTTGATAACATTTCAGGTCCATCCTGGAGGATGAGAAGAAGCTAGATATGCAAAGAGTGGAGGGTGGAATGTTCCAAGCAGAGGAAAAATCACGTGCAAATGCTTTGAAGCAGAAGAGCATGCTGTGTCTGAGGAACTGAGGCAAGACCTATGGGGATGAGCGTTGGTCAGCAAGGGGGAAGGAAGTCTATAGACTTGAGCAGGGCTAGATCAGGCCCAGTTGCAGAAGGTATAGTAAGGGGTTTGGATTTTATTCTAAGTGAACTATGCAGTCATAGATGGGTGAAGGAATAATCTTATTTAAAAAATTACTTCCTGCTATGTAGAGAATAGAGTGGGAAATGATGGGCAGGAAAGAAAAGGGAGACCAAAAAGGGAAATGGCAGTGGCCTGAACAAAGCTGGTAGCATAGTAGATGGAAAGAAATGGATATATTTGAAGTAGGTTTTGAAGGTAGATTCAGTAGGTCTTTCTGATGGAATAAATGTGACGGATGAGAGAAATAAGGGATCAAGAAGATCCTGAGGCTTTTGAGCTAGGCAAATCAGATGAGCAATGAGGGCATCTACTGAGATGGTGGAGGTATGGGGGGTTTGGATTGGAAATTCAATTTTGTACTCATTAAGATGGTAAGACTTTCAACTGGACATTGGTTAAGGTTGGTTATGGGTATCTGGGGTTGAGAAGAAACATCCATACTGGAGATATCAACTTCAGAATCATTAAAATATAGGTTGTAATTTAAACTATTGGATGGGATTTTTTTTTTTCAGTGTAAATAGAAAGGAGAAGAAGAGAGACCCTGAGTGATTCTGAGGAGCACCAACAAAGAGAGTTTGCAGAAGAGATATCAAAAGAGAGTCAGGAGTAGCAAGCGAGGTGGGAGGAAAAGTAAGAATGCATTATGTCAGGGAAGTAAACAGAAGATTCTTAAAAGAAAGAAATTAGTCTCTTCTGCAATGCTGCTGAGAGGTAAGATAAGGACAGGGAGAATTTATTTGAACTTGATGGGAGAGAGGATGATAATAATTGACCAAAACTGCCTTAATTGGAATGGTCAGGAGGGAAAACCAGACTGGAGTGGAATGAAGAGAGAATGAAAAGTAAGAAAGAAGATGGGCTGAGTATAGAAAAAGTTGGAAGCAGTTTTTCTGTGAAAGGAAGTGGAGAGATAGAGTGGAACCTGGAGAGGTTTATGCAAAGAAGTGAGACCTTTTATGTTGGGAGCTAGTGGGGAATATTAGGATAACAATGGAATGATTTAGTTGAGAAGAAATGATGATAATGAAGGAAAGGGAGAGAATGACCCAGTCTTGGTGACAGCAAGAGGGATTGGATCAAGAGCCATGTTTGGAGGAGGGACCTTCCTTAGAAGAAGTGAGCATGTTCTCCCCTGGACTTATAGAGAAGAGCAGTGAAAATGCAGGTTTGTTGGTAGGTGGATGGTGAGACGATGAGTCTTCCCAATTTATGGCTTCTCAATGAAGTATGAAGCAAAGTCATTAACTGAAAGTAAAGGTGAAGGCTGAGGAGATGTATGGGATGTTAGAAGAAGGAGATACAATGAAAGAGACAGTGTGGGAGTGAGTCTCTTAGAGAAACAGAGTAGGATTTCTGGATCTTATTAAGTACCCGTTTATGGTCTGTGATGTTAATTTAAAGTGTAACAAGTAAGTTTACATGAATGATATTTCTCTACCAATGTTCAGCTGTCACTACATGAGACAGGCAGATTAACAATTGGGGTTTTTCTGGGACAGTAGTGTGGAGGGATAAAAGAGTAAGGGAGCTGAGGGTCTTTGGAAAGAATGTGATGGTGGTGGTAGATCATGGGGTATATAGTAGACGAGTGAAGAGATGAGGCAGGCAGGGGCTTGTTGTTAGTGAGAAAGTGATGGGATTAGTGTAGTGAGGGCCTTGGTGAAGGTGAAGGTTTTTAGCTGTGGGAATGCAGAAACAAGTGATCTGGTAGTTAGAATGTATAACATTTGAAATTAATATTTCAGAATTAATGCAATGTCTAGTGTTGTTAAAGTCTAGGATGGGACCATGGGAATGGGTGGCTGATAGGGTTAAGAGAAAGATCACTGGAGATAAGGAGATCAAGGAACTAGAAGATTTCTTATTGCTTTTATGATGAAGGCTAAGTTCTTTAACAGAGGCTACACGGATATTTGTTAAATGGTCACTACCTAATTCTCAGTCCAACTTCATCATTCACCACCATCCCTTCCCTCTAAACTTTTTTTTAAAGCACATTTTGCTCTTTGTACTCTCTCTATTGCTTTAAGGACTTTGCTCATGTTTTTTCATTCTGCCAAGAACACTAACCTCATTGCACCTCATTGCACCCACCTCCGTAGTCCTGTAGATATATAGCGGAAGAGCATTTCAGGCAGATGTAATAAACAGCGTGAAGAATTGAAGAGTTTCTAAGAGCATATAGATACAGATACTGATAGGTGGGAGTTTATGTGTTGTGTTTACAGGACAGCAAGGAGGCAGTGTGACTGCAGGGGTGTAAACAACAGAGTGTAGTAGGAGATAAAGTGAGATAATAAGAGGTGCAGATCATTATAGGGTCTGTGGCTTTTACTCTGAGTGAGAGGGAGAGCAGGGAAGTGACATGATGTGTTCAGATTTTCAAAGCGTCACTGTGGCTATTGTGTTTAGAATAGACTAAAAGGAGAAGGATGGAAGCAGGAAGTCCAGTTAGGACAATAGTGTGGCAGTCCATTGAGGAGATAATGGCTGTGTGGATAATGGTAACAGTAGTGAAGGTGGGAGAAGTGGGCAAATTCTTGATATATTTTAGAGATAGACCTAAACATTTCCTGACAGAATATTGGTGGTATGAGACAGAGGGGTCAAGAATGACTCCAAGGTTAATGCCTGGGTTCATGGAAGTATAGAATCATCAATAATTGAGACAGGGAAGTTTGTGGGTGAGTTAGGTTTCCAGGGGGGTGAGATTAGAAGTTAAGTTTTAGACAAGTTGAATTTGTGATGTCAATGAGCTGTTCAAAAGGAGATGTTGAGTAGGCAGTTGTATATGCAAACTTGGATTTCCAGAGATTCCTGGACTGGAGATATACATTTGGAAAAAATAGGAGGCATTTAAGCCCCAAGACTATATGAGGTTGCCAAGGGAGTGAGTATGCGAAGAGAAGAGAAAAGGACTAATGGCTGAGCCCTAAGAGTCTCCAATTTCAAGAGGTCCAAGAAGAGATGAAGAACCAGTAAGAGATTGAGAAGAACCAACTTTTGAGATGGGAGGAAAGCCAAGGGGGATGTGTATCCCAGAACCCAAAAAGAAAGTGGATAAAAGTGGAGGGAGTAATCAACTGAGTCAATGCTTATAATAGTATTGTAAGATAGGGACTCAGAAATGACGATTGGATCTAGCAATGTGCAGAAGACTTTGACTAAAACAGTTTCAGTGGAATAATGGCTGTGAAAGCCAAACTAGGGTAGATTTGAGAGCATCAGAGGAGAGGTATTGGGGGATAGCCATGCACTTTTACTACAAAGGGGAACAGAGAAATGAGCAATATTTGCAGAGGAGATGGGGAAAAGCTGATAAGAATTCTGATGGAATGATCCAGCAAAACAATATAGAAAAGAAAGGAGACCTCTTAGAGAAAAGAAGCTAGAAGGGATGATGGGACCTAGTGCACAAGGACAGGGACTGGTTTTACATAGGAGCACAAGTAGTTATCTACAGTACATGTGGGGAGGCAGAGTATGGGTGCACATGTTGGCAAGTGGGGAAATGTGATAGAAGGAGCCTGGGTAATTTCTTAATACTTAAAATGTCTCAGTGCAATAGCAAGGAAATCATCAGCTGAAAGACAGGATAGGAACAAGATAGTAGAGGCTTATGTAAACAAATTGATGTGAAATATTTTCTTGTAGAGTGGAGGGTATTAACAAAGTTTTAAATATATACTTACATTGGATTAAGCTTGTTAGTGGCTTTGCCAAATCTTTATATACATATTAATTTGGACTAATTAATTTGGACATTAATTTGGACTAATTTGACTTAGTTACTGAGAATGTCGTGATAAGCATCTCACTGTAACAGAGGATTTTCCAAGTTGCTTGTGTAGTTCAGTCAAATTTTGCTTTTCATATTTTGAAGCTATTTTATTAGGTATGTATAAGTTTAGATTTATTATATATTTGCAGTGAATTGAATCTTTTGTAATTATGTGGCCATTTGGTGATGCTATTGTGCTTACAGTCCCCTTTGTTACAACAGCTTTTTTTAAGGATGACATTCCATAATTGTCTTTTAACTTTTTTATGTCCTTATGTCTTAGGATGTTTACGGTAAACAGTATATAGCTGAATTTTTGTTTTTCTTAGTCCAATCTGGGAATCACTGTGTTATATTAATCATAATTCTTGATATATTTTGGTTTCTTTCTTATGGGTTGCTTGCCAATGGCCCCTCCTTTCTAAACTCTCTCTACGGTGTGGATTTTATCATTTTTTTTCTAGATGTTTAGCAGCTCTTTAATACCCTGGATGTGTTTGGGTCACTGTCTAGCCTTATGAGTCCTGCCTCTCTAAAAATAAAACCAGAAGACTTGATTCCCAATCTTCCCTTTTGCAGCTACGGCGAAGCAATGTGTCCTGGACTTTCCTCATCAGATTCACCTCTACAAGCCTTCTGTTGCTCTAGTCTCCAGAGGAATGGGCAGAATCCATTTTACTCTCGACAGTGGAAATACAAGAATCTGGCTTTTGATGACGGCAGTGGGTACATGGCTACTTCCCTCACATGATGGCTGCAACGTCGAGCAGAGAAGTAGTGACTTCTTCACATCAGACCAATTCTAGTGGCTGAAAGCTGGTTTTCCAGCCCTGCCAAAAGAATATTAGTTATCTCAAATCATTTCACAAAGAATGCTAGCTGCTCACCAAAATCCATGTTCTCCTCCTCTTTCTGAGACAACAGCTAGGCAACATTTCCTGGTCAGCCTTGCAGTTTGGTGTGCCATGTGATTGAGTTCTGGCCAATGGAACATGAGTCACTTCCAAGCCTGAGCTACATACACATCCCACACATGTCTCTCCATGCTCTTCTCTGTTTTACAGAGTGGATGGAAACGACCATGGTGACCTTGGAAGCCCTGTATTGAAGATTGCAGAACTCTATCAGCCTGGGTCCCTGAATGACTGTGTGGAGAAAGTCACTCTTCCCTCTCCCCATTCAGCAGTATAAGATGTTCAGATTGATTCATTTGGTCATTTGTTCTGAGCTAGGCCTCAGAATCTGTACTTTTCAAGCTCCCAGATGATTGTGATGCTTCACATGTGTGGCCCAGCATTGGGAAGCCACAGATCCAGACAAGAGCAGGGTTAAGAAAGAAAGGCTTAAGCTTGGTGAGCTCCACCTATAGCACTAAAGAGAATTGTCAGTAAAATTTCCAGTTAACATCTGAAAGACTGGTGGGGAATTATAGACTAGCAGAAAGATTGTGAGACATCTGCAACATTACAACTTTATATCTCCTCTTATTCGTCATTTTTATTATTCTTTTTTGGTTTTCCCATGAAACACTTAGATTGAAAAACATCTTTATGTTTTTGTGGGGTAGGCAAGAAAGTCATGTGTAGGTGGGGTAGTATAGGGGAAGAGTGCCGGAGAGATTGTATGCCACTTCAGAATTAGGTTTGGAAAATAACATCAAATCCAGTAGATGTGGTAGCTGTTTCAAAGAAAAAAAAGGAAAGCAGGTTGAAATTCATGGACTTGTTGGCAAAATGAAAGAGGAGCATGAGAACTATCCCATACTTCACCAGGGTTTCATTGGAGGTGATAAGAACACTATGGATGTTACAGACCTTCACGGATACCTGTGACCTGTATATGGGGCCAAACCTGTATGAAGCAAAGAGAAAATCCACTGCCCAGGATTTGAAGTTAATGGTAGAATGCACTCACTGGACTCTGTTCTCTCTAAGTTGGATTTCTCAGACAAAAGGTTTACAGAAAGCAGAAAGAGAAAATCAGAACTTTGGGAGGTAGTAACTCCAGAACTACCTCATTCCTATGGGTTGTTTTAATTAAAAATAAACTGCTACAGTTGCCATGGGTTTCACAATTCAGTTGCATATTTATTAACCAAATACATGTTGATTATGTGAGTCAGGCATTGGGTTGGGTTGTGGGGAATCCAAACAAGATGAGCAAAGTGGGGTTCCTGATCACAACAAACCTAGGAGGTTTATAAGACTCTCCTTCATTAAACAGAGTCCTTAGACTTTCTGAAGCCATTCAGATATCAGGAAATCTGAAACAAAAGTTTTTGAGGCAAGAAATCTTCAGGTGATGGCACTGCTTAGAGAGAACGGTCGTGGTGGTGGTGGGAATACATCACTCTGCCAGACATGAGAATAATAGCAGCAGGTTTCATTTTTGGATGAAATCTGGGAAAACCCTCTCAATAAACTAGGTACTTATGGAACATGTCTCAAAATAATGAGCTATTTATGACAAACCCACAACCAATATCATATTGAATGGGCAAAAGCTGTAAGCATTCCCTTTGAAAACCGGTACAAGACAAGGATGCCCTCTCTCACTACCCCTATTCAACATAGTATTGGAAGTTCAGGGCAATCAGGCAAGATAAAGAAATAAAGCGTATTCAAGTAGGAAGAGAGGTAGTCAAATTGTCTCTGTTTGCAGACAACATGATTTTATATTTAGAAAACCCCATCATCTCAGCCCAAAAACTCGTTTTTTTTTTTTGAGACGGCGTCTCGCTCGTCGCCCAGGCTGGAGTGCAGTGGCGCAATCTTGGCTCACTGCAAGCTCCATCTCCCGGGTTCACGCCATTCTCCTGCCTCGGCCTCCCGAGTAGCTGGGACTACAGGCACCCGCCACCACGCCCGGCTAACTTTTTGTATTTTTAGTAGAGACAGGGTTTCACCGTGTTAGCCAGGATGGTCTCAATCTCCTGACCTCATGATCTGCCCGCCTCGGCCTCCCAAAGTGCTGGGATTACAGGCATGAGCCACCGCGCCCAGCTGCCAAAAACTCTTTAAACTGATAAGCATCTTCAGTAAAGTCTCGGGATACAAAATCAATGTCCAAAAATCACAAGCATTCTTTTACAACAATAGACAAGCAGAGAGCCAAATCATGAATGAACTTCCATTCACAATCACTACAAAGAGAATAAAATACCTAGGAATACAGCTAGCAAGGGACATGAAGGACCTCTTCAAGAAGAATCAGAAACCACTGCTCAAAGAAATAAGAGAGGACACAAACAAATAGAAAAACATTTCATCCTCATGGATAGGAAGAATCAATGTCATCAAAATGGCCATACTGCCCACAGTAATCTATAGATTCAATGCTATTTCCATCAAACTACCATTGGCATTCTTCACAGAATTAGAAAGAACTATTTTAAATTTCATATGGAATCAAAGAAGACCCCATAGAGCCAAACAATCCTAAGCAAAAAGAACAAAGTTGGAAGCATCACACTACCTGACTTCAAACTATACTACAAGGCTAAAGTAACCAAAACGGTATGGTACTGGTACTAAAACAGACATATAGACCAATGGAGGAGAGATAACACCACACATCTACAACCATCTGATCTTTGACAAACTTGACAAAAACAAGCAATAGGCAAAGTATCTCCTACTCAGTAAATGGTGCTGGGAAAACTGGCTAGCCATATGCAGAAAACTGAAACTGGACCCTTATATCTTACACCTTACACAAAAAGGTGGTCCTTACACCTTATACCAAAAAAAAGGTGGTCCTTACTCCTTATACAAAAATTAACTCAGGATGGATTAAAGACTTAAATGCAAAACCCAGAACCATAAAAACCCTAGAAGAAAACCTAGGCAATACCATTCAAGACATAGGCATGGACAAAGACTTCATGACAAAAATGCCAAAGCAATTGCAACAAAAGCCAAAATTGACAAATGGGATCTAATTAAACTAAAGAGCTTCTGCAAAGCATCAGAGTGAACAGGCAACCTACAGAATGGGAGAAAATTTTTGCAACCTAACTATCTGACATATGTTTAATATCCACAATTTATGAAGAACTTAAACAAATTTACAAGAAAAAAATGAACAACCCCATTAAAAAGTGGGCAAAGGATATGAACAGACACTTCTCAAAAGAAGACATTTATGCAGCCAGCAAACATGAAAAAAAGCTCAACATAACTGACCATCAGAGAAATGTAAATAAAAACTACAATGAGATATGATATCACACCAGTCAGAATGGTGATTATTAAAAAGTCAGGAAACAATAGGTGCTGGCAAGGCTATGGAGAAAGAGGAACACTTTTACACTGTTGGTGGGAATGTAAAGTAGTTCAACTATTGTGGAAGACAGTATGGTGATTCCTCAAGAATCTAGAACCAGAAATACCCTTTGACCCAGCAATCCCATTACTGGGTATATACACAAAAGAAAATAAATCATTCTGCTATAAAGACACATGCACATGTATGTTTATTGCAGCACTATTTACAATAGCAAATACATGGAACCAACTCAAATGCCCATCAATGATAGACTGGATAAAGAAAATGTGGCACACATATACACCACGGAATACTATGCAGCCATAAAAAGGAATGAGATCATGTCCTTTGCAGGGATATGGATGAATCTGGAAGCCATCATCCTCAGCAAACTAACATAGGAAAAGAAAACTAAATACCACATATTCTCACTCATAAGTGGGAGTTGAACAATAAGAACACATGGACACAACAAAGGGAACAACACATACCAGGGCCTATTGGAGGGTGGGGTATGAAACGAGGGAACTTAGAGGATGGGTCAATAGGTGCAGCAAACCACCATGACACACATATACCTATGTAACATTAAAAAAAAAAAAGAAATCTGGGGAAACCTCAAAGGCCAGAGCAGCACACTTATCTATGAGTTCCAATGGGTAGGTGACTAAGTCTCTTTGTCCACACACTAACACAGTCACTCTTAACCTCTTTGAGAATCTGTTGAAAGCTATGGACCCTCTCTCAAGATCAGTGGTTCTCCCAAAGCATTTGTAATGCCTGGAAACATTTTTGATAGTCATGTTTGGAGATGCTACTGGCATCTAGTGGGTAGAGCCCAGGGATGCTGCTAAACATCCTACAATGCACAGGACAGCCTCTACAACAAAGAACCATCTGGTTCCAAATTTCAGTAATGTCAAGGTTAACAAACACTATTCTAGATAACAGCATGTCAGCATGACATACAAAATTCTGAACATAATTTCAGGGATTTCAGGGACCTCCCTAGGCCTATCCATAGACCCAATCTGAATGCATTGATCCCAGGTCAAAACACCCCTGCTGAAAGGCTCTAGCTAGTCTCATTTCAGGAAGAAAGACAGATGTCTCCAAGCCTTACTTCAAACAACTGAATTAAATGTTAGAAGGGTATCAAAAATGTGTTTAATGGTTTAGATTCTTTGAAATAAAGCACACATTTTTATAAAATTTTTCCCTTTTACTTTCAAATAAATGCATATTTTAAGTCAAACATGATACAGATGTTCTTAATTCATGTACTAATACATTAAGACGTTATTTTGAGTAGGTCATTTGATGTTAGCAAAGTTGGGTGAACCTTCCTTTTAGAAAGTCCCAAAAGGGTCATTTAATTTTTAAAGGTAAGAGGTCATGTTTTTCCATTCGGAAATTCACTAACGCGGGTTCAAATCATGTTCATGTATGCAGTCCCATCAGGATTTGGTGAAAACAAGCAACCCCTTCCTTGTTTTATATCATGCTTATCCCATATGCAAATACTTGGAGAATAACTTAAGTGATGGCTAAGTGGAACTTTGTTCTATTATATTGCCAATAAAATTTAGGCAAAGTTGTAACTGTTGCCTCATTAAAGCAGTTGAAAATACCAAGAAAGAGTGTAAAGTTCTTAGTTGAACAAGTGTGCTAATAACTTTCATAAAAATCTCACTAATTTGGAATCCATTAAACTTTCTGCTGCGGTCTGGTGATTCATTAAAAAGATGGTGATATCAGCCCTGCCTATACATTACAAAGCACATTTTATTGATTACTCAGTAATGTGCTCTGACTTCAGAAATGTTTTATTAAATACATACTGTTCACTATTTATTGTTCTGAGATTGAAAAGTGAACAGGTTTAAGAAGAATGCACTCCACGTCATTGAGCAATCTTTATATTTTTATGTCGTTGAACAACATAAATGCAACTCCTTATGCTTTTAACTTTGGTTTGCATATGTTTTTGATTGAGCATGAAGGTGTATTGTTTGTACCATTTTTCCCCTCTGAATATGAGCTTAAAATCCTAGAACTCATGATTATGGTTGCAGTTTAAAATGTTCATCAATGACTATATTTGTGTTTGAGAAGTGAAAATGTAGCGCTGAGCCAATGGTTCAGGTTTTATCCATTCAGTAATTCATTCAACAAATATTTATTTATTTTAGTTGCTGAAACAGGAATTTGGGGTAATATAAACATGAACTGAGCAAGTATCATCTCCTCAATAAGTCAATAATTTGGCGTAGGAGACAAGGCAGACCATTAATTTATTCTACAACTAGTTATTGAGCTCTTATTATGCTATGGGCACAGTTATAGGCTCTAGGGATTTGTCTGTGGAGGAAAAAAGACGGAATCTATACCTTTACCAAGATCACACTAAGTGAAGAAAATGTTGGGAGAATTTACTGAGGGAATAATGGGAAGAAGTTTATTCCTGCAGAGGAAATATACAAGCAGTGCTAAGAACATACCCTCTACTTGTTGAGCATCTACTATGTGCCAGATACTGAGATAAGCTTATTAAATTCTCTAATAGCTACTAAAGTAGTTAGTATAATTTTACTAATGAGTAACCTTAGGTTTAAAGAGACTAGATAGTTTTTCAAGGCCAAAAGCTATCTGTATTATTGACTAAATTTGAATAAAATTATGTCTACTTTCAGACTCAGAAGATCGTCGTTTATTATGTTGGTATTGAGTAGCTATCAAAAATTTTTGAGCAGAGCTTTAGGAAGCTTAATTTGGTGATATTTGTATAATATGAATAGCAACAAGGGGTGCAAAAGCTGTTGCAGTCTAATTTCCTCCATATATTTTTATTGGGAATTCTCTTCAAGGGTTATCTGATCATCAATGGCACAAACACTGATTGTCTTCTACATGTTAACTTGAGTATATTTAATTTCACAATTTGTTTTATATTATCTTGTAGATTTATCTTTGAGAACATTGTCATCTTCTTGAAAATCTGTGGAAAAGATCAGTGATTTTGTCTGCCTAGTATCCCTTATCATATCTATTGACAAATCCCGTCCATTTCTGAGAAGAACCCATTCTATACGATTTGAGCATGGATGACTCCATTTCCCAGACGCAGAAGAGGCTGCATGCCTTAGGTCTAACTAATTAGAGCACCCTAGTCCCCTGGTCTTAGTGCTTAGTTCAGGGAGCATTTTCTCATTGCTTTCTTTCTGTGGAGTTGCTAAGATAGCATGATGGGGAGGGATATTGTAGGGTGCAGCTATTCATTATGCCTGGAAAAGCCAGTTGTCCAAGAAAGGGAGAGTGAGAGCTATATATCAGCACCTGGATGCTGCTATGCCCTGAGCTAGAAACCTATGAATGTTTTATTTATTTAAGCTAATAAAGTCTATTTTGCTCAAGCTGGTTTGAGATGGCGTTTTATCACTAGCAATTGAAAGAGTTCTAATAGAATGGCCATGACATTAATTTCTCTTCTATTATTCACTATACTTTGATCACAACATCCTATCAAGCCCCAAACTTTTTTAATTCAATTAGAAATACATAGAAAAATGCAAAATACATAATACTTGTATAGCTTGGATAGCTACATTAGTTATCTATTTCATATTTCAGCCACATTGCAAAATTCCCAACTGATGCAGAACATGGTAGTAGAATTTTGCTTTTAAATAGAATGCTGGCATTTGGGTTGTTGAGGCCACTTTAATACAATTTTCCAAGGGAAATTCAGCAATTCAAGTATGTTAGAAACCTGATGGAGACAGTAAATATTAGGTTTACGAGAAGCAGTTTAGAGTGTTCAAGTTCTGAATCACAGAACACATTTTCATTCAAGGCTGTGAAGCATATAATATCTAATGAATCAGAAACCCTGTGGAAACTTCAGAAATCATGGAATTAAAGTCATGAATATTACAATAACAGGCACGAAGACTGGTAGGGGATAAGACTGGGACACTGGATTGATAAATTGATGAGACTCTGAGATGAAGCAACAGATGGAGATAGCATTGGGAGTTGAGTCATGTTTGCCTAAAATTATTGCCTTCTGACATGCACAGCAGGGTGAGCATTAGTAAAACCTATTTGTCAATTTTCATCTGCATATTTGGCTTCATGTCTGTTATACTTGTGTGCTAAAAAAAAAGTACTTAAAGAACTGTTGCTGTAGAGCAGAGGAATTGAACACATATCCTAGGGTCTTAGTAGAACTAAATGGTTCCACAGAGAGGTTCAAGAATGTTTCCATGAAGCCAGAGACCATGGCTTTATAACTGAGAACAGTAGGTAACCAGTGAAATGGCCTTTCATCTTCCTGGAAAAAATTAGCAGTTTATTCTATTCATTATTAGTGGCAAAGCAATTGACAATATTTTCTTAGTACTAATTATGTGCATCTCAATTTGTTTTTCTCTCATTTATTCCATCCCCAAACCATGCTATACACCAATGCCATATTATTCTGCTTAAAATACTCATGATACTACTACATGTTGAGCCCTGGTTGGCACCAGGCACTGTGCTAGAGGCTCACATACATTTTCTAATCCACACATCAACACTGAAAAGTTGATGTTATTATAACAGCTTTATAAATGAGACACCCAAGGTTTAGACATGCTAAGAAAATTCTTCTAAATCCCAAAGCTATAAAATTGCAGAGCTTGAATTCAAACCAAGATTGTTTGACTCCAGAATTCATAGTTTCATTTTGTCACTCTGTACTTTAAAACTTTTGATAGCTTTCCATTGATTCCAAGATAAACAAAAATTGTGCAGAATGTAACAAAACTCCTAGACAAGGTACTCAAGACTCATAATCTGATTCTGTTTTCTTTTAGGTATCATTTTCCCCACCAGAAACACTCAACTGTTATGTTCAGTTTTGAAAGCAGAACTTATACATTCCTGTCATATGCTTAAAATACTTTAAAATTATTTTCCACTCCCAGTCTAAATCCAATAGACCTATTAGGAATCTTTCTCTGAGAACTGCCTTTCCCTGATATTTATTACACATTTCAATTATTAGCGCTAATCACCTAATGTAATCAGGTCTTATAATGATTCTTCAGAAGCCTCAGAGTTTGAGCTACATTTAGAGTCCCCTGCAGCAGCGTTATGTAATAGGCCTGGTATTTCATACCTACTTCCAGACAGATAATCCAGGAACCAAGTCTATTTATTGCCTACAATTCATTTTTTTTGTCTTAACAGCTTTATTGGAGATAATTGACATATATTGAACTACACATATTTAAAATATATATGTTTTAATGTATTTATATACCTATGAAACATAACCACAATTAATGTAATGAAAATAGGTATCACTCTTAAAAGTTCCCAAATATCCGTTTGTAACCCCTGCTTCCCATCATTCCTTTTCACCCCTTGGGCCCTAAACAACCACTGTTCTGCTCTCCTTTAATTTATATTTCCACTAATTTTCTTTATTTTAAAATTTTAAATTCACATATAAACATTCCATATATTTTTGGTGTACAACATGTTTTGATATATGCACACACTGTAGGATGGCTAAATCAAGTTAATTAACATATGCATGATCACAGATACAATTTTTAGTGGTGAGGATACTTAAAATCTCAGTAATTTTCAAGTATATAATATATTATTATTAATAATAGTAACAATGATGTACAATAGATCTCTTGAATTTGTTCTTTCTGTCTAATACAATTTTGTATCCTTTGATTAACACCTCCCTAATCCCCACACACCCCAGCCTCTGGTAACCACCATTCTTTTTTTTTTTTGAGACGGAGTCTCACTCTGTCGCCAGGCTGGAGTGCAGTGGCACAATCTCGCTGTGACCTCCGCCTCCCAGGTTCAAGTGATTCTCCTGCCTCAGCCTCCCGAGTAGCTGGGACTACAGGTGCCTGCCACCACACCTGGCTAATTTTTGTATTTTTAGTAGAGACAAGGTTTCAGCATGTTGGCCGCGGTCTCTTGACCTCATGATCCACCCTCCTTGGCCTCCCAAAGTGCAGGGATTACAGGCGTGAGCCACCGCACCTGGCCGGTAACCAGCATTCTATTCTCTACTTCCATGATTCAACTTTTTTAGATTCCACATATAAATGAAATCATGCAGTACAAGTCTTTCTGGGTCTGGCTTATCATTCATGTTGTTGCAAATGACAGGATGAATAGGATTCCAGTGTGTATATATGCCACATTCTCCTTATCCATTCATCCATTGTTGGACACCTAGATTGATTTCATATCTTGGCTATTTTGAATAATGCTACAGTAAACATGGGAATCCAGATATCTCTTCAGCATACTGATTTCTTATGTTTTGACTTAGTACTCTTAGTGGAATTACTGGATCATATGGTAGTTCTATTTTTAACTTTTTGAGGATCCTCGATACTGTTTTTCATAATGGCTGTACTAATTTACATTTCCATCAACAGAGTACAAGGCTTCTGCTTTCTCTACTTCCTTGCCAACACTCGCTATCTTTTGTCCTTTTGATAATAGCCATTCTAACAGGTGTGAGTTGATATCTCATTGTGGTTTTAATTTGCATTTTCCAGATGATTAATGATTTTGAGCATTTCTTTATTTACCTTTTGGCCATTTGTATGTCTTCTCTTGAGACATGTCTATGCAGGTCCTTTGCCTTTTTCTTAATTGTACTATTTGTTTTCTTACTGCTGAATTGCTTTTCTTTAATTTATATTTCCATTAATTTTCATTTGCAATAATTGTATACAAATAGAATCAAACAGTATGTACTCTCCAGTATGGATTCTTTTATTGAGCATAACCATTTTGAGATTCATTCCTGTTGTGGCAAATCAATAGCATATTCCTTTATATTGCTGAATAGTATTCCATTGAATGAATTTCTACAGGTAAGTTTATTTATTCATTTATTTACAGACAATTGGATTTTGGATATGACAAATAAAGATGCTATAAATAATTGTGTACAAGTGTTTAATAGAAATATACTGTGATAGTTAATTTTATGTGTCAACTTGACTGGGTTAAGGGATGCCCAAATAGCTGACAAAACATTATTCTGGGTATGTTTGTGACAGTATTTCTGGAAGAGAGATTAGTATTTGAATCAGTACACTGAATAAAGAAAATGATGTCACTGTTGTGGGCAGACATCATCCAATCTGTTGAGGATATGGGTAGAACAAAGAGAGAAAGGGTGAATTTTCTCTCACTTTGAGCTGGGACATCCATTTTCTCCCATTAGATATTAGAGGTACAAGTTCTTGGGCCTTTGGACTCCACAACTTACACCAGTGGTCCCCAATCCCAGCTACTATATTCTCAGCTTTTTGACCTTGGACTAAGAGTTACACCATGGGTTTCTCTGGTTCTCAGGCCTTCAGGCTTGGAATGAATTACTCCACCAGCTTTCCTGGTTTTCTTGCTTACAGATAGCAGATTATGGGTCTTCTCAACCTTCATAATCATGTGATCCAATTCCAAAAAGAAATCCCTCTTATATATCTATATATATTCCATTATTTCTGTTTCTCTGAAGAACTCTTGCTAATATATATACTTTTATTTTTTTTCTTGGGTAAATACCTAGAAGCAGAATTGCTGGATCATAAGAGTATTCTTAACTTTTTAAGAAACTGTTAGAACTGTTTTCCAAAGCAGTTGTACAATACATATTACATTCCTACCGGTAGTGTCTGAGACTTCCAGTTGCTCCACATTCTTGACAACACTTGGTATGGTCAGTATTTTTAATTTTAGAATTTTAATAGGTGTATACTGGTATTTTGTGGTATGTATTTGCATTTCTGTCATGATTAATGATGTTGAGGATCTTTTCTTGTGCTTATCTCTCATCCATATATCTTCTTTGGTGAAAAATCTGTTCAAATCTTTGCCATTTTAAAATATTGGAGTTTTTATTGTTTAATTTTTGTGCATTTTTAATATATTCTGAATACAATTCCTTTATCAGACATGCACTTTATAAGTATTTTCTTCCAGCCTGTAGTTGTCTTTTCATTTTTTTAACAGTATCATTTGGGGAGCAGAAGGTTTTTTATGTTTATGAAGTCCAATTTATCCATTTGTTCTTTTATAGATTATTCTTTTGGCATCATATCTAATAATCTTTAGCCTAATACAAGGTCAAAAAGATTTTCTCCTATTTTTTAAAAGTTTTATATTTTAGGTTGGTGATTCACTGTAAGTGAATTCTTAAATATGGTGAGAGTCATGGATGCAAATTCATTTAAAAAATACGGATATCCCGTTCTTTCAGTACTCTTTGTTGAAAACACTATCTTTTCTCTGTTGCATTGCTTTTGCACCTTTATCAAAATTAGTTGTCCATAGGCTTTTGAATATATTTCTAGACTATTCTATTCTGTTCCACTAATTGTCTATGTTTATACCAGTAGCACGCTGATTACTGTAGCTTTATAAGAATTATTGAAATCAGGTACTGTTAGACCTTCAAGTTTTTCTTCTATTTGAGACTGATTTTGGCCATTGTAGGTCCTTGGCATTTCCATGTGAATTTTAGAGTTGGCTTGTTAATTCCTACACAAAAAGTCTGTTGGGGCTGATTATTTTCATGATGGTTCATGTTTTCAGGTTTTACTGTATCGCTGGTAATCTTTGTTTGAATTACCTGACATTGTGAATTTTACTGTATTGGATGATTTTGTATTCCTCTAAATGATCTCGAAATTTATTCTGAAAAGCAAGTAAAAATGGTGTGGTTAAACAGTATTTGTACTAAAGAATTATTTTAACAGGTTTTTATTGGTAATGTGCAATATCCTCAATTTGTATTTTAAGTTTTCAGTATATAACCTCTTAATCCTTGTTTTGAGACAATTATCTGTCATCTTTATATAGATTAAAAGAAACTTAAAATACATTAAACTATGAAAGCTTGTCAGTCTTTTCTGCTAACATGTTGATGAAATTTCATACTTACTGTAGGTATTTAATAGTACTTAGCTATGAAAAGAGATAATTAATGGCTAATAAATAAAATTATTTTTTAAAGCTAGTGACATATATCATGACCAAGGATGAGACATCTATGCAAGAGGAATGATCTGGCTTGTTTGGTGAGAAACAAGCCAGTCAGAGAACCTCTTTGCAAGTGTCTGAATGAGAGGGACAGAGAGGAATACAAATGATAAAGTGGCCCAGAAGTAAAGTGATACTCCATGAGAAAGTAAAAAGAAGAAACTAGAAAAATAGAAGACATTTGTTTTTTTCTTGTAAATTTGTTTAAGTTCCTTGTAGATTCTGGATATTGGCCCTTTGTCAGATGTGTAGATTGCAAAAATTTTCTCCCACAACCCCATCAAAAATTGGGCAAAGGATATGAACAGATACTTCTTAAAAGACGACATTGGTGTGGTCAAAAAACATATGAAAAAAAGCTCATCATCACTGGTCATTAGAGAAATGCAAATCAAAACCACAACGAGATACCATCTCATGCCAGATAGAGTGGTGATCATTAAAAAGTTAGGAAACAACAGATGCTGGAGAGGATGTGGAGAAATAGGAACACTTTTACACTGTTGGTGGGAGTATAAATTAGTTCAACCATTGTGGAATACAGTGTGGTGATTCCTCAAGGATCTAGAACCAGAAATACCATTTGACCCAGCAATCCCATTGCTGGATATATGCCCAAAGGATTATAAAACATTCTACTGTAAAGACACATGAACACATATGTTTATTGCAGCACTATTCACAAATAGCAAAGACTTGGAACCAACCCAAATGCCCATCAATGATAGACTGGATAAAGAAAATGTGGCACATACACAGCACAGAATACTATGCAGCTATAAAAAAGGATGAGTTAATGTCCTTTGCAGGGACATAGATGAAGCTGGAAACCATCATTCTCAGCAAACTAACACAGGAACAGAAAACCAAACACCATATATTCTCATTCATAAGTGGGAGTTGACCAATGAGAACACATGGACACAGGGAGGGGAACATCACACACCGGGGCCTGTCGGGGAGTGGGGGGCTTGTGGGGAGATAGCATTAGGAGAAATACCTAATGTAGGTGAGGGGTTGATGGGTGCAGCAAACCACCATGGCACGTGTATACCTATGTAACCTGCTCGTTCTGCACATATATTCCAGAACTTAAAGTATAATAATAATAATAATAATAATAATAAAGACATGCATAAGCACAAACAATGAGTCACAAAGAAAGAAAATAAGGAACGGTTTACTCATTGTTAAAGAATTTAGGCCGGGCGTGGTGGCTCACGCCTGTAATCCCAGCACTTTGGGAGGCCAAGGCAGGTGGATCACAAGGTCAGGAGATTGAGACCATCCTGGCTAACACGGTGAAACCCCGTCTCTACTAAAAATACAAAAAATTAGCCGGGTGTGGTGGCGGGCGCCTGTAGTCCCAGCTACTCGGGAGGCTGAGGCAGGAGAATGGTGTGAACCCGGGAGGCGGAGCTTGCAGTGAGCCGAAATCGCGCCACTGCACTCCACTCCAGCCTGGGCGACAGAGCAAGACTCTGTCTCAAAAAAAAAAAAAAAAAAAAAAAAAGCAAAGGCCAGGTGCAGTGAGTGGCTCATGCCTGTAATCCCAGGATGTTGCGAGGCCAAGGTGGGAGGATTGCTTGAGGCCAGGAGTTCAAGACTAGCCAGGGCAAAATAGTGAGACCACGCCTCTGCCCCAACCCCATCTCTGTGAAAAATTAAAAACGGTTTACTCATTATTAAATAATTTAAAGACCTGGCGCAGTGGCTCACACCTGTAGTCCCAGCCACTTAGGACGCTGAAGTGGGAGGGTCATTTGAGCCAAGATTCCAACCAGCAATGGGCCATGATGACACCACTGCATTCCAGACTGGGCAACAGAGAAAGACCCTAACTCTCTTAAAAAATAATTTAAAGAACAGAAAACAGATAGAGAGAGCAGAAGAACAGAGTTGTTACCTTGGCAGAAAGCCAGGGTTGCTATCCACTTAAAAAGGCTGCCTTTTGAAAACAAGATACACTGTTTCACACTGAACAGCCAGGAACCCTGTTACTATAAGCCCTGGCTTGTTGCTGATACCTGTTTTTTAGAAATTTCCCATATTTCCTTAAAATGATGACCATTAGCTGATATATCCTGACTTTATGTTTATTTCTTACAACCCTAAAGTTGTTATAATTTAGAAATAGTTTATTCTAATTTCTGAAATAGGACTAGACCACATCAAATTGAAATGTGGGCAATAGATAAGCACATCCTCCTTACTGCCATATTACAGCAATTCCAGAAAGCTTGAAGAGTTGGATAGTTACTCTTCAAAACTTTAAGCATGTAGATTGTTGAACAATATCAACCAGCTTAACTTATTTAACATTAATAGAACACTCTTTCCAGTAACAACACATTCTTTTGAAGTACATATAGAACATTAACAAAACTATATTATATTCTGACTATAAAATAATTCTGAAAAGTTTAAAAGATTCAAGTCCTATAAATTATGTTTTCTGAGCACAATAGAATTAAATTAGAAACCAATACAAAAAGATCTCTGAAAATCTACAAATACTTGGAAATATATGGCACATGCCTACCTAACCCACTAGTCAAAGGAGAAATTAAAGAAAAATCATGAAGTATTTTAAATGGAATAAAATGAAAACATAGCGTATCTAGATTTGTGAGATGCTGCAAAATCAGTACTTAAGGGGAAATTTATTGCACTAAATGTCTATATTAGAAAAGAAAGGTCTCAAGTCAATGAACTCAGCTTCTACCTAAAAAAATTAGAAAAAGATAAATAAAGTAAATCCAAACTAAAAAGAAGACAATAAATAAGACTAGAACAGACATTTTAAAATTAAATAGAAAATGGGAAAAACAGAAAAAATTAAAAGCAAAAAGGTGGTTCATTAAAAAGGTAAATAAAATTCATGCATTTCTAGTCAGACTAATGAAGACCAAAGAGGGATGACAATGACAAATATTAAGTATGAGAGAGGTGACATTGCTGCAGATTCCACAGATATTAAAAGAAAAATAAGGAAATATAAACATTATTTTAATGATTAAAAAACTTAGGTAAAATGGAGAAATTTCTTTAATGACAAAAAGTACCCAACCAGCTGGGCACGGTGGCTCACGCCTATAATCCCAGCATTTTGGGAGGCCGAGGTGGGTGGATCGCCTGAGGTGAGGAGTTTGAGACCAGCCTGGCCAACGTGGCAAAACCCCGCCTCTACTAAAAATACAAAAATTAGCCGGGCATGGTGGCACGTGCCTGTAGTCTCAGCTACTTGGGAGGCTGAGGCAGGAGAATCACTTGAACCCGAAAGGCAGAGGTTGCCCTGAGCCAAGACCGCACCACTGCATTCCAGGCTGGGTGACAGAGAGAGACTCCGTTAAAAAAAAAAAAAAGAAAAAAAGAAAAAAAAAAGAAAAAAAGTGCCCAATCTTACACAAGAAACAAACAACCTAAACAGTTCTATATCTATCAAAACAATTTAATGTGTATCTAAAAACTTTCCCACAAAGAAAATTTTTGAGCTCCAGATAGTTTCATTGGTGAATTCTACTAAATATTTAAAGAACTAATAACATTCTATGCAAACTCTTCTAGAAAATTGAAGAAGAGGGAATTTTTGCCATATCATTTCATGAGGCCAGCATTATGCTGATGCCAGGACTAATAAAGACATTACAAAAAGGAAATCAACAGACTAATATTCCTCATGAACAAAGATGCACAAATTCTAAAAGTTTGTAGAAAATTGAATGCAACAATATGCAAAGATATATCATGACCAAGTAGAGTTTATCCCAAGAATGTAAGTATGGCTTAATATTTGAAAATAAAATCAATTAATGTAATTCACTACATTAAAAACTTAAAAAAAGATCCTCCTCATAGATGCATAAAAAGTATTTGACGAAAACAAATATCCTGATTCAAAGAAGAAAACTTTCAGCAAAATGGAAATAGAAGACTTCCTCAATCTAAGAAAGAGCATCTATGAAAAAATACAGTTATCATCACATTTAATGGAGAAAGACTAAGGGCTTTCCCTCTAAGATTAGGAACAAGACAACAATGTCCACCCACAGCACTTGTATTCAACATTATACATAAGGTTTTAGCTTATTCAATATAACAAGAAAAATCAAGGGAGACAGATTGAAAAGAAAGAAGTAAAACTGTCTTGTTTGCAGAAGGTATGATCACCTATGTAGAAAATTCAATGAAAGTAAAAATATCTATTCAAACTAATAAGTTACTTTACTAAGGTTTCAGGATACAAATCAATATACAAAAATTGATTGTATTTCTATATGCTAGCATCAAATAGTCAGAAATTAAACCAAATTGATTTTTAGATTCAATGCAATCTCAATCAAAATACCAGCAGGTTTTTATATAGAAAGGGACAAACTGTTTCTATGGTTTATATAAAAATGCAAAGGACCTAGAATGACAAAAATAGTTCTGAAACAGAACAAAACTGGAAGACAAACACTGGCTAATTTCAAGACTTGTATAACTAGAGCAATCAAGAAAATATGGAATTGGAGTCAAGATAAAAAAGTAGATCAATGGAAAATAATAAAGTTCAGAAATAGACTCACACATATATGAACAACTTTTTTAAAACAAAGATGCAAAGGCAATTAAAAGGAGAAAAGATAGTATTTTCAATAAATTATGCCTCAACAATCAGAAATCCCCCAAAATTAGCTTCAATCCATTTTATGTATAATATACAAACATAACTCAAGTGGATCACAGACCTAAATATTAAACCTTAAACGTGAAACATTAAAAGAAAGCATAGGAGGAAATTTTGGTGACCTTGGGCTAGGCAAAACTTTCTTAGGTATATCAAAAGCACAATCTATTAAAAAAGAAAAGATAAATTGGTCTCTATCAAAAACCTAGATTTCCACTTCTCAAAAAGCACTGTAAGAGAATAAGAAGGCAAGCCACAGACTAGAAGAAAATAATTGCAAAGCACATCTCTGATAAAGTACTTGTGTTTAGAATATATAAAGAACTCTGAAACCTCAAGAACATAAATAACCCAATTTTTTTAATGGACAAAATATTTAAACAACAGACACTTCACCAAAGAAGATATATGGTTGGAAAATAAGACACAAAAATGCTTAACATCATTCATTATTAAGGAAATGCAAGTTAAAGCTAAAATAAGATGCCAGCATACATACACTTACCTTATGATTCAACCATTATACTCCTAGGTATTTACTGAGGAGAAATGAAATGTTCAACAGGTGAACAGATGAAATTGTTATACCCATGCTATGGAATAATACTCAATAATTAAAAAGAATGAGCTATTGATTTGCCACAACATAGATGACTCTCAAAATAATTTTGCTGCGTGAAAGAAATCAGCCCTCCAAAATATATACTGTATAATTTGATTTATAAAATGAAATTCATGTTTCATGATGAAAGCAGAACAATGGTTATTAGGAGATTGAATCAGGGAGATGGGCAGAATGGATTATAAATGAATGCAAGGAAATTTGGGGGGCTGGAGATAATTTTCCTATCTTCAGTGTGTTGATATATATCTTAGAACTTATTGAGTTGTATAATTTAAATTTGTGCAGCTTATTGTATGTCAATAGAGGGTGAATCTCAAGTTAAGTGCTCTTATCACAATTAAAAAATCTCAAATCCTCAATAAAGCTGTTTTAAAAATATAAATTTCTTAGGTTAAGTAAAGAACAATGGTTTCGAGAACATTTTGGTTATTTTATTATTATTATCATAACTAAAGTTGTCATTTTATAAGTAAGTTTTCTGTATGAATATGTGTAGTATTCTGAAGTGAATTTAGAAAGATAAAAACGTCATCGAACAGCACAAAAGCAACAAAACAAAGTTCATTCATCTCTCTAACACCATAACAGTAAGCAATGCAAATGCAACCACAGAGGACATTTTAATGATTCAACAGTATGCATAGCAAAGTAAGAAGGTGAGGTGGGTAATGTATATAAAAAATATATAAAGAGCCATAAAAAGGAAAAGGCTAGTATTTCAAGTGTAGAGAAGTTGAGTTTAATATGCTCAGAGAAAGGGCACAGGCATAAATAGATATTCTGTTTATGATACAAGATAGAAAAAGATCAATTGCTTGATTTATTCACTTTGCTTCTCTGTCTTGAGTATATGACATGATTCCCTTGTCTGTGTACTTTTGTACATAAAAGTTTCATCATTTCAAAGTTGGTTGTTTGGAATTTTTCCACTGAACCACTTAAAGACCCCCTTGTAGGTCAAGAAGAGCTCAGATACCCCAATCTACAACGGCTCAACCACTTTTGGGGAAGGAGGCTGATGGGCATGTTTGAGATAGTTTTATTGCTGTTTTTGCTGATGGGTAGAAGCTTCACTGTGTTGAGGTAAAGGAATAAATGAATGTGGCCTTTTTGACTTTCTTGCTTCTTTGAATCTAGAGTGAAAGAACCCAGACCACAGCCTTGGGCTGTTCCTCTTTCTCCCATGAGGCAGGAAATTTAGTGTATAGTTGGGTAGCTATCCCTCTCCGGGGTAGCTTTCTGATATAGTTTGGATATTTGCCCTGCCCAAGTCTCATGTTGAAATGTAATCCCCAGTGTTGGGGGTGGGGCCTGATGGGAGGTGACTGGATCATGGGGTGGATTTATCACGAATGAGTTAGCACCATCTTCTTGGGGCTCTTCTCGTGATAGTGAGTTCTCGTGAGATCTGATCTTAGTATATAAATGTGTGTGGCACCTCTCCCTCTCACTCTTGTTCCTGCTTTTGCCATGTGATGTGCCTGCTCTCCCTTTGCCTTCAGCCATAATTGGACACTTACCTGAAGCTTCCCCAGAAGCTGAGCAAATGTCAGCACCATGCTTCCTGTAAAGCCTGTGGAACCATGAGCCAATTAAACCTCTTCTCTTTGTAAATTACCCAGTCACAGGTATTCCTTTATAGCAATGCCAGAATGGCCTAATACACTTTCTTTCTTTGACCCACCTCTGAAACCTTTGACTCTGTCTCACTTCACTAAAATAAGAAAATGTGAGTAGCTCATAATATCCGAGTTGTGTGGGTAGACTAAGCCTGCTCTTCTCTAGGCATTAGGTAGGCCTTCTCTTTTTAGCTTGCCAGTTCTCTCTTCTTGCCACCAAAGTTCTCTGGATCAGCCTTTCCTTGCTTTGAAGTAGAAAGAGCTTAGATTAATGTTTCTGCTCAAGAGAGAAGAAGGTGAAATAGGGGTTTCACCTTTATTTAGTTTGAGGCCTCTCAGACCCTCCTCACTCAGGTAGTCTTCTACAAAGTACAGGCAAGCACACTGGAGTTTCAGGTTAGAGTGTGGGTCTAAATCCCTTGTTAAAAAATAGTGTTTCCCTGGGGAGAGCAGATTAGAGATTCCTCAAAGAACTTAAACCAGAACTACCATTCCACCCTGCAATCCCATTACTGGGAACATACCCAAAGGAAAATAAATTGTTCTACCAAAAATACACATGCACTTGTATGTTTATTGCAGCACTAGTCACAGTAACAAAAACATGGAATCAACTCAGGTACCCATCAACAGTGATTTGTATGAAAAAAATGTGATATATATATATATATACACACACACACACATAAACGCACACACACACACACACATATATACACCATGGAATCCTATGCAGTTATAAAAAAAGAATGAAATCATTTATTTCACAGCAACGTGGATGCAGCTGGAGGCCATTATCCTAAGCAAACTAACACAGAAACAGAAAACCAAATACTGCATCTTACTTGTAAGTGGGAGGTAAACATTGGGTTTACATGGACATGAAGATGGCAACAACAGACACTGGAGACTATTAGAGGGCGGAGGCAAGAGCTGAAAAACTATCTATTGGGTACGACGTTGATGTGGGTTCAATCATACCCCAAACTTCAGCATCATGCAATATACCTTTGTAACAAACCTGCACATGTAACCCCTGAATCTGAAATAAAAATTGACAAAGGAACAAAACAACAACAACAATAAAAAGAGTGTCTGTAGAGCATAGAGGATTTTTAGGAAAATGAAAATACTCTGCATGGTATTATAATGGTAGACATGTCACATAGAATACACAAGACCAAGAGCAAACTCTGATATAAACAGTGATCTTTGGTAATAATGATGTCAATGTACCGCTCTGTTGGGCGATGTTGATACTGGGGGAGGCTGTGCATGTGTGGGGCAGGGAACACATGGGAAATCTCTATTTCTGCCTTTCTTTTGCCATGAACCCAAAGCTGCCCTAAGAAAATCAAGTTTTCATAAAAAATAGCGTGTCCCATTGCCTAGTTTCGTTCCCAGTGCTTAATATTTTCCCAAGCAACCTGATGAGAAGGGGCGGATTTGGTGAAGCCAGTGTTTATGTGTCTGGAACTTTTGCCATGATAATTAGTCTCTCTCAGTGGAAATATCTATTGGCACCCCATTTTGACAAAACTTACGGTGGCAAGAAACTGGGTTACAGAACACCAAATACCTAAGAACCATTTAGAATATTACTTCTGTCAAAAGTGTTTTCCTTGATATTGACCTAGAAACCCGTAATTTATTAGCTTTCTTTGTAACAAAAAATAATGAGTTCCAGGATAGAGCAACTTTAAAATTCCTTAAAATTAAGAACAAAAGGCAGTTTTGCAAATGGCAACTGGGGGGCTTAAGATCTGGATCTGTTTTTTACCTCGTAATGAAATTTTAGATATTTATAATTCAAGGGATCTTCAAGCTGGCATGCCGACATCCTTGTGAATTCAATGTATCTATGCATGTATGTCTTCCATATGCTTGCACATACATATTTGCATATACATTTCTATATAAACATATCTATATAAGCACACAAAACTATGGCCATACTTAATAATAGTTTAAAATAATAAGAATCCCAGCTTTCAGATACAGCCATTAATCACTTGCATGGCTTTTTCTGCAACTTAGTTTCTTCTACATCATATTTGCAATGTGGATTAAATGCCCTCCAAGATCAATTCCAGTTCCAGGTCTGAAATTCTATAATTCTATGACATTATGTGACAATCAAATCTTTGTAATTATATATGTAGTTATGTGTAGTTATCTGTACCTTCATTTGTGTTCAGAGTACTTGAGTCAATTCTTTAAAACATTCAAGTAGACTCAGGGGGCATACAAAGTAAATAAGACATGGTCCCTTCCTAAAGATGTTTTCACTGTAATAGGGGAGCTAGCAAGGTACAAATAGCTTATACATTGATAGAACAAACTGATACTTAATTTCTCTATAAAGTGGTAAATTAAAAACTAGGGATTTTCAACTCTACATTCTTCAAGATTGTTTCTCATTCTTTAAGACATCATTTTCTCCAGGATATTTTTGTGTACCCCATGATTGGACTAATCTATGCACTCTCAGATTTTAAGTATGCCTTTATCACATATTTACTAAATTTTATTGAAATCATTTTCCCCATCTTTGTCTTGCACATGCAACTTTTAGCTCTTTGAGAGTAGGGACTATGTGTTATTTATATTTATATTTCTGGCACATAGCATATTCTCTGGCACATAAAAAGTCCTTAATATATTATTATTGATCTAAATAATAATTGAATTTGATAAGATTTTACAAAATTATATTACTGTACAATGCAATGGGGTTCATGAAATTTTTTCACATTCTTTATTTCATTTAACTTTCACAACAATTATGAAATCTAGATCCTGAGATTAGTTTCACTTTACAGAGGAAAAGAGACTCATAAAACTAGCAATAACTAAACAAGGAAAATCTCTAATCATAGCATTGGTTATTTTTTTTCTTGGTAAGTTATGTAGAAGTACTTTGCAAACTGCATAAGGCATATAAACATATCAAGCTTATGCATTGTATCACTTTAAATTTTCTTTCTGCTTCTGTTTGCTTGGATATTTTGCCTCTTTCCTTTTTGGCCCTTGGTAGGGTATAAAGAGTTCACTTTTACCATTCAACGCTCATTACAAATTGGGGAATTTCCCACTCTGACGAGTTGGAGGACTCTCTACCAATCAAAGGGCAAGGATTTTCCAGCCAATAAAATGAAAATATGAATTATAGAGATTAAATAACTGCCTTTTAAAATGAGGTTTCATATGATAACAGTGAACTGAACCCAATGTGGGCTGGCTGGCTTATCTACAGACCTCTTCTAAGACAAGCTGCCTTTTTTGACAGTGGCTGCAGCTAGCCTTTTATACGTAGAATGTTCTACTTGGTGCCATGTGCCTCTGACACTCTGAATTTAAGTGTAAGTCCAAGGATCGATGCCTGACCTAAAATCAAACATCCATAAACAATAACTTGGCTTAAAATCATGGTTTATAATTTATTTGTTATAATCACATCATATAGAGTGCCCCTATAGTTACTGACTGCTTAGTGGATGCCCAATCAGATCCTTATTCTTAGGGAATTCACTTGCAAGCATTATATCTCAATATATTGTTTGAGTTCTAGCCCTTCTTTCCTGGGATTTTGAAGGTGACGTACCCCACATCACAAGCAAAGATTTAAGAAACTGGTCACCAAATTTGAGACCAAAGTCTTCAGTGCTCTCGTAAAGCACTGAAGTTTCACAATTTTCTTCCTACTTTGAAAGTTTAAGTCTGGAGAAAGGAGAAGGAGAAAGAGGGTGCAAGAGGGTGACTGGGAGGAGAGAGGAACACTTGGAAGGATTAGATTTCTCCAACTGAGAAGGGAATGAAAGATCACAAGGAATGGACAGTAAAGTGAAGGAGACTGCAGCCAAGCTGCCCTTGAGTTGTAAGTCCCTCACTGACCTTGGTTTGAGGTCAAATCAAGGTTCAACAATCTTGGACACTGTTGGGCCTCCAGAACTTGGGGGCTCACACTTCTTGCATGTGATTAGGGGCACTCTATGAGAGAACTAAACCAAGCAACTGGGAATTTCCTTAAGAGTTGGGCAATAATAGAACCATTGTCATTGTTACAGAGGCCTTATAAATCAGCATTGTTGTAGGATGGCAGAAGGAGCAATATGGAGGGTAAATGATTTCTTATAATGTGAGAACACATGACTATCAATCAACAGGTGATTGCTGCTGAGAGGACCATAAGGGAAACAAGTGCTGCCTCATATCCTGTGTCCATAAGGCTTGGTTCTGCAGTCATATACCATTACAATAAGCACTCATTAGCCAAGTAACCAGTGATTATATTCCTATTCTTTGCAAACTTCAAGGGCCTAACACAGTCATCTTGAGAGAAATATGGAGGGTGTGCTTGTCATGATAGGCTTGATTATGCTGTGGTAATTAATATACAACCCCAAATGTCAGTGGCTTAAAACTAACAGGTTTACTTCTTGTGATTTGAGGGCTCTACTCTGCTGTATCTTCTATTTAGTACTCAGTCTGATGAAGCAACTCCACCTGGAGGTTGCTGACCACTCTGGCAGAAGAAAGGAGAGCTGGGCACTTTTTATTATTATGCACTGGCTTTTGAAACTGCTGCTTGGCCCTTATGCTCACATTTCATTGGCCAAAGCATTTCATATGGTCACATGTAATTTCAAGCAGGCTCAGAAGGGCATCTTACTAGGTGCCTAGAAGTTTAATCAGAAATATTTTGTGGGTAGCATAAATAGTGACTGAAGAAGGAAGGGAAAGTATAAATGAAATAAGATCTGTGTGCTTCTGGAGCAATGGGATATTATCATCTTGAATATTCATTCAAAAACATGGACCATTTGTACTATGGCCTAGAGATCTTTTTGTTAGACAGGGTCATTATTTTTCTTAAAACAGTATTTGTATTATAACGAAATTTGCAAGGAAATTTCTGACTAAGCTTTCTTGGATAACATACCATTCCTAAGGGATCAAGGAACCTTTGCAGTGGTAGATTAGAAAAACTGCAACCATGTGGTCATGGCCTATTTTCCTAGTACAATGAGTGTATGATAGATTTAAAGTAAATACTTGATGATCTTTAAGTTTTAAAACCTCAGCACAGTGACTACAACTATAAGATATGGTCAAAAAAAAAACCCCACTAATTTAAAGAGGATATGATTAAATAAACTTTCTTCCTCCCTAACAAAACTAGTGTTCATTTAGCATCTTATAAATATATCTTAAAGAATTGTTAGGTCACTTTAGATTTAGGCAGATACCTCATGGAAGTATCATATATTTAAACATTTTGAAGAATGTTTTTATCATGTAAAGAGCTATAGAAATAATTAAAAGATCATATATAATAATAGAGCAAAACTAGCTTTCAGATATATTTTGAAGTCACACAATAAAGTGGATATTTAATAATGATTATGAGGATTCTACTGTTGGGAGAAAAATAGTGTGTTTTTTTTTTGTCTTCTTCCTACTGTTTGGAGCATTTAATGAAAAAAGTTCTGAAATTATATGTTTCTATCTCCAAACTGAGTTCATCATCATTAAAAGACATAATTTATATATCAAAGATCCAAGCTTATGTATCTTACATCTTTAGCAGACCTCCAGTAATTTAAGTTTTCTTTGCCGGATGTGCCAGATGTTGTCTGGATGTGTAAGCCACACTGGCATCATAATGTTTTATAGTAAAAAATTCCTGGCACAACCTCAGTTCTTTCTTGGGAGGAGAGCTGTACAGAGCAAATAACAGACATGAATTTCTAGAGTGTAATTCTTGAAGATTTTCTGTTTAAGGATTTTTATACAAATTACCTTCTCCCACCTCATTCTTGTGGAGATTACCAAAAAAAGTTTTGTATTTTCCAAGTTGATAATATAGCAAATAGATATTTCTGTTAGCATATTGGTGTGTTTACACTTTAAAATTTACTCATATAGATTTGTAAATGACTCCTTGGTATTCTAGGATGATGCATATACTTAACTTTTTATTTTAATAAATTTTAAAGTTGAGAAAATGAACACCAGTGTAACATCACCTAGGTGCACCAATTAACTTTGCTACTTTTATTTTGCAGAGTCATTTAAAAATAAGTCACAAGCATTTACCACTGCATTCATAAATATTTCAGCGTCATCTCCTGAAAACTGGGACATTTTCCTAAATACCATAATGCCATTATTACATCCACAATTTTAACATTGATACAATAATATTATGTAATATATAGCCAGTCTTAAAATTTCCTCAATTGCATAGATAATGTTCCATACAGCTTTTCTTTTTAAAAATTCAGAATCCAATCAGAGGGTCATATATGTCATTGATTTGTCTCTCGATCTCTTTCAATCTAAAGTAGTTCCCAGGCCTTTGTTCTATCTTTAGTAGCACTGACAGTTTTGAAGAGTCAAGGTCAGTTGTCTTGGAGACTGTCCCTCAATCTGGTGGGGTAATTAATGATCTTTTCCCTCAAAACAATGTCAATTAGTTAGACACCTTTTTAAGCCTTTGTATTAAGACCTTATGGCCACATTCCTTAAACAACTAAAAGTAGAACTACCGTTTGATTCAGCAATCCTACTACTGGGTATCTACCCAGAGGAAAAGAAGTCAGTAAACAAAAAAGATACCTGCACATGCATGTTTATAGCAGCACAATTTGCAATTGCAAAAATATGAAGCCAACCAAAATACCCATCAATCAACGAGTGGATGCAGAAATTGTGACTATATATATATATATATATATATACACATATATACATATACATACATACAATGGAATACTACTCAGCCATAAAAAGGAATGAATTAATCGCATTCACAGCAACCTGGATGGAACTGGAGACTGTTATTCTAAGTGAAGTAACTCAGGAATGGAAAAGCAAACATCATATGTTCTCACTCATAAGTAGGAGCTAAGCTATGAGGATGCAAAGGCATAAGAATGATACAGTGGACTTTGGGGACTCGGGGAAAAGGGTGAGAGGGGGATGAGGGTTAAAAGACCGCAAATTGGGTTCAGTGTATACTGCTTGGGTGATGGGTGCACCAAATTCTCACAAATAACCACTAAAGACCTTACTTATGTACTAAATACCACCTGTTCCCCCAAAACCTAAGGAAACAAAAAATTTTAAAAAGTACCTTATGGCCACCAGCGCATTGCTGATGTTGCGGGTCATCTACAACAGAATTGGATTAGAGTTATTTTCTGGAGAATTTTGAGAACCTGGCTTGATGGATAAATGTAGGGAATCACTGAGGAGTATTCACAGTATGTCTTCCTTAGGTCCTTCCAAAGTCAGTCAATCCAATAGGTCACTGTTACAGGACTTTTCCTACAATCACAGTTTTTAATGCAGTCTTTCTTCTACCTAAGAACCTTGTGGATTTATAGTATAGTGGTTAAGTGCTCTGGAGCCACACTGCCCTAGGTTTGAATCCCAGCCTGCCCTGTATTAACTGCAGCAAGTATTAGCTTATTAACCTCGGTATTGAACTTGAGCAAATTTCTTAATCTCTTTAAACTTATTTCTTCATCTGCAAACATCAGAGGGTGTTTGAGATGGTTAAATGAAACGTTCTCTCTCTCTCTGTCTCTCTCTCTCTCTCTCTATATATATGGACATAGTAAATAATTAACATCATTATAAATGATGTCAATAATATGGTAAATTATATATAATTATAAATGATGATGCTGGTGCTTTTTAGCATCTCTAGTCTGAAGTCTCTATCCTTCAGCCTGACCTTTGGCAATCTCCATATAGTCATGTGACCACTACACCCACTATATCTTTCTTTGTCTCCCACTATTTTTATCTCTTATAGTCTTTTTTTTTTCCCCACTGTGTCTGACACTCAGCATGTGTTGAATGAATGGTGAATGCATTAATCTCCATCCCTATTTCTTGTTGCCTAACATGGTTTTTTACCTTTTTCTCACCTAATACATCATTGATAAATCCTAATTAAATGTCTGGTAGTGTATTATAGGCACTGTGCTATGTACTTCAGGGAATGACAAGATTCATCAGATATAAATTCTTCCCTTTCCACTCTGAATGAATTTACAATCTTCCAGAGATGATAGGATATATTCTTGAATAATAAGAATGCAACAGAGAAAGTGATAAGCCATAAGAGAGATACAGAGAAAATTCTGAGAAAGTTAAGAGGAGGAAAATATTATTTTGTGAGCTGTGGCAGTCCTTGAGATACTATGCCTTGAAGTATGGATGGAACTGGTTTAGACATCAGCAGGGGTGGTGGGGAAGGAAGCTGGGCGTGAATTGCCCACAGGCTAGGGAGAAGAATCTTCAGGGTGAACAGACATACAGAGGTGGAAAGAGCAAGTGGTTTAATTCAGCTGCAGCAAAGAGCTCAAGGGGAGCAGTCAAGTATGCAGATGGTAAGGCAGGCTGGAGCCCATCTTGCTTGGCCCCCACCTAGTGGTTTTAGCACTGAACTGTCCAGAAAGGCAGGGAGTGAGGGAGAAAACGTGTGAATGAGAGATAGGGAGGGAGGGAGGGAGGAAGAAAGGAAGAAAAGAAGGAAGAAAGGAAAGAAGAAAGGAAGAAAAGAAAGAAGGAAGGAAGGAAGAAAGGAAGGAAGGAAGGAAGGAAGAAAGGAAGGAAGGATTAACTGTTTTCTAAATTGGACTAAATGATACCTTTGCCCTTTCTTTCAAACAAAATCTGTGTAATAACATTTGCATCATTGTTTAATCCATTTACTGCGTTTATCTGTAGCTCTTTAAAGCAGTTTATCTGCTTAATGTGAAAAATATAAGCAAAAATCTCACAAATCAATAAATTAAATTATCTTTCTGCTTGCATGTTTCATAGAATGGTTAGTTGTGAACACAGATATATATACAGGCACTATACATGTTTTTAGCTGTTTTAGGAAATAACAACTTTCCTGTCTGGTATCTGTTCTTATCATAAGGTAGGCAAATATGCCTGAAGTATGGAACATAATCCATCACAAATTCAATAGTTGCTGTTTTGAAAGAGCTCAACTCTAGTGTGGTAAATAATAAATTGGAAAATACGAGGTAGATACAGTAGCTTCAAGGCATAATATGGACAAAAGTGTTGAAGGAATACAAAAAAGAGAGATTGCTGTAAGCTAACCCTAGAACTTAAAGTATATTAAAAAAAGGTTAAAAAATTACATTATATAGGCCAATTCTCAACCAAATCAAGTCTTCTTATTGTCCCATTGTGTCACAATGGTACTGTAGGAATATTATATAGCTGTCAATTATTGAATGCCTAACTTGAGCCAGGAATTTTACATGTATTTTCATTCTTTACAGTGACCCTTTAATGCATAGATTGATATCCCCATTTTCCAGATGAAGAAAGAGGTGGGTAGGAATAACTTACCCAGGGTCATATGACTAGTAAATAGCTAAGTAGGGATTTCATATCAGTTCTGCCTGGCTTTCAGGTCTGTATTTTTTCCTGCACATTGCACTGTGCTTTTGAGGTTTTTTGTTCTCTGGGGCTTTCCACTCCTGAGGCTTCTGGGATTCCAAGCTGGGATGTTCCAATTGCTCTTGATGGCAGAGAGCTTAGCAGAATATGTATCTTGCGCATTCTGATTTCTTGTTTCTTTGGTGGAATAGTCATCCTGAGCCCTGAATGTTTTTATTTCTGGTTTTGGATGTTTTGCAATTTATTTGCTGACCTGGTGGGACAATCCAGATAGCAGTTTATTTATCAGCAGGCTGAGAAAGTTTTTGGAAAATATCTGGAGCTGTATGTCTACTTGCAAAGGCTGAAGTATTAATTCCATTTCTCCTGTGAGAAAATAGCTCTTAAGGGGGAAAAACAGTAGGGTCCTATATCTCAGAAGAGGGAACTGATTCTGAAAATAGCTTAGCGACTGTTACTTGAATCGTGGTTGGTATGAACCACTAGTTGCTTTGATCACTCATTGATAGTACCCATGGACTCAGCCACTGGCCCTCCATCTCGCTATTTATCCTCATCATGGTAACAATCAATCAGCTTTTCTCCTCTGCCAATATTGTGATCACTTCAAACTGTAGAAATTGAGTTCAGCAAACTCACCCTTGGTCTTCATCTCGCTGAATAATAAACTGTTGTGAAACCAACAAAACAAAGCATCATAAATAACTGTGTGCTGAATGCCTTACATTATTTTTGTTTAAAAAATTGGCATCTTCTTTTCTCACAGATGGGAAAATTTTTGCCGATAATTTTTGGGAAATATTTTTCAATATTTAAAAAACAAACTGTGTTTTTTCTTTTTCTCAGTTAAAAACAGAACGTGTGCTAAAATCATTTTACGTACATATAAGTAGAAAGGAGAAGATAAAAATGACACAGAGTCTGATAATTCAGACATAACCAATGTTAACTTTTTGATATATTTTTATAGTCCTTTTTGGTACTATTATTTACCAGATAGTCTTTTTTTGCCATCAATTTCTTTTATACATAGTTAATATACTGTATATATGTGTATATCTATAAATGCATACAAAAGATAGTTTTCATATAGTTTTACACAAACACATAAATATGCCCTATATAGCTATTATAAGGACAAAGAAAAATTAAAAATGAAAGACTTAATTATAGGCATTGTAAATAAGGGAAGAGATTTCTCGTTCCTTTCACTTTAAGCATTTACTTAAGAAAACCTGCAATTGTAAGTACTTGCTCCTCTCTTTGAAATGTGTATAAATCCTTTTGAAAGCTAGATAGGTCTTTTGGCAGTTTTATGACCCAAAAATGTATTTCTCAAGGATCTTGAGCCATATTCTTGAATGTAGACATCAAGGGAGATAGTACCTCTATCTCTCAGTCTCTGTGGGAGAGATGGAGCTTAACTTTGGTAGGTGGCCTGTTCCAAGTTGCAAAACTATCTTCTGCCATAAAGATATGAGAAGTGTGTTTCTTGTCTAGATAAAATCAATTAGCTAATACAAATGGTCACTTCAATTACCAGGTGAATTCAGGATGCATGTGTGACGAATGGTGCTATCAAGTCCTATTACTTGAGGACTACTATTTTTCATGAGAACATACATGTGACAGGTTGTGCCTTCTTGGTTATATAAAATGGTGAGTTCTTTCTGGTCTTTGCAATCTCTTAGTAGATTGCTTATGATGTGCCTCATATTCTGGTTTGATGCTTATTTAATAATAAAAGGATTTTATTTATTTACTACATTTGTGGAAAGGATTTCTGGGCTAGAACTTTTTTTTTTAATTATATTTTTCCAACATGAAATATATATATGTATAAACATGTGGTATATACATAAATATAATAGCATAGAAACATTTTAAAGTCTTAGTTGAAAGATAATCTTAAGAAGGGCTTGAGGAGATATCATCTTTCTTATTTCAAATTTTGTAAAGGGACTACCTGTGTCTTGATTCACCTGACAACAACATTTCTGAAAAGTGAAAGATAATTCAAAACAACTTAAACACCAATTAATTTTCCCATAAAAAAATGAAAAATTTAGAGATTTGTTTCACTAGACTAAAACAATCCTAACATTATTTTTTGTTATACTGTATTAATATAATGGGCATTTAAATTACTTATGGGGAAAAGCAAATATGTCAGGTTATCTATGCAGTAGCAAGAGAAACCATGGAAAATGTCTAACTGAGTATAAATGTCATTAGCATTTAGCTATCTTATTTCTTCTTCTTTATGCAGATTTTTGCATTCAAGGTCATTATTATGCCTGCTGATGTCCTAGACTCAATGTTATTTAATTTTGGTGGTATTATCACATTCTTCTGTTTATTCTTTTACTAGGGTGGAAAATGACCAATGTAAGTGACTTTTTTTTTTAAACAGGGATGATAGTTTTTATTTTGGCTGCAATACTGACAGATTCTTACTGGTTCTTCCTCTGGAGGTTTTGTTGTGAGGTTAACTGACTTCCTCCCATCATAATTTTACTTAGAAGTTTAGCGTACACACAGGAAACAACTAAGTCCAGAGTATGTGTGACTTCAGGGTACCTGAATAGATCACTATGACAATCTGATGGCCTAGGAACTTATTACTGGGAAATTGCCTTGTATCACACTAGAATCTCAAGCCAAATTTTGTGTTATTCTTTCATTTTTTTTTCAACATTTTCATTATTATTTTGGTGAGAAAAGATTTCATAGGCTGCTACTAGCAGGATTATTAAAAACCAGAAGTCTGGTAATTTTTCTTTTAACTATAAAATGCATATTTTAGTAAAGTTGGACAGAACTGAGAAGTAAAAGAGAACATAGAAAATAATCACTCGTTATCAGACCATTGAGATAAACACCAACATTGTGTATGTGTTCTTTGAAGTCTTTTTTTCCATGCACATAAATAGCATTGAACTCCGCATTAAAGGCATTTGGAACAGCTTACTTTTGGATCTTATAAAACTTGACACTTGGAACTTTGTAATCATAAAATCGCTAAAGTTGTTGATATAATTAATATAGTTCCAGTTTTTTGGGCAACAGAGGTTACTTCATCCCTTGATCTAAAAATAAATTAATTTTACAGGCATTGATATTTCAAGCAACAGAGTAATTTAAAAATAAGCACTGAATATTAGCAATGAAGATTAGTTATTGCTACTTCATTGAGCATGTAACAATAATGTTGATTGGGTTTGAGAAAAGAGGTAAAAGGTTGAATTGAGTAAGAAGATCAAGATAGGCAAAGTTAACTGTTAGTTCCCAAATTCTTTTTTTTTTTTTTTTTTTTTGCCATATAATGCCATAGTCAATAAACACATACTTGGACTGCATACTCTTGGCAGTACCTGGCACTGTGCTTGGGTCAGGGTTATGGTATTTAAACGGACAACAACTCCTCTTATGGAGCTTACAACCCGGCATGGGTACAGCAAGCAAATGTACATTGTGGCATTTCTAAAAACCATTCTGTTAATTTTAAAACCTTTTGTAACATCCTACCCCCCCAAAAAAAAGGTAAGAAAAGAAAAATTAAAACTAAGAGATTTCAAATTACTTTGAAAATACAGCTTTTCTCATAGTTGCTAAAAGTGGCACTCTCTAAAATCACATACACACACTCTTACAGTTCTGACTTGCTCATACTCTGTACACTTGTTTATGATAAGGAACACTGTATCATACTGTCAATAATGAAATGACTACCAAACCTAAATCAAAGGGTTATTTTATTCCAGAAAATGTTTAAAGTATATATCCAGAGGGGCACAAAATCCATTGAACCTGAGTGTTTCCACCTCCCAAACCTGTTGCCAGAACTAAACTCTGAAGAGTTTAGTTTAACGGAACTACTTTACTGTACATGAACTAAGAGTAGATCAGGAAAGGCAGGGCTCGTGTGATCTCAAGTCTAAATTATTAGCACATCCCATGAACCAAGGGCGTGTGCTGGCTCCCAAAAGATTGGCTACTGGAGTCCAAGACAGTTACCCAGTCCTTCATCATGTGATAGGGAGTGCTTGTCTCAGCCGATCTCTGGATGGGGAGAAATCTTTGGAGTGGCCAAGAGATCTTTCATGCCAGTGCACACCTTCCTGTAGGGCCTCGACAGGCTAACTGATGTACAGTTGTACAGCACAGAAGTGCAAAGAAATGCACTTTCACACTTAAGTCCTTCAAATTTTGGGTTAGTGCATTCTCCCCACTGCAAATTCACATACAAAAAAGCCATATACCTCTTGCACAAAAGTTGATGTTTCCAAACTCTTTTCTTCTTTCTTTCATTCTCTTTCCTGCCTCTTTTTTTATTTTTGTTTTACAATACACAATTTATCATTGACTGTAGTCACCCTGTTGTGCCACCAAATAGTAGGTCTTATCCATTCTTTCTTCTTTTCCGAACCCATTAACCATCTCCATCCCCCCTCCCCACTCCCACTACCCTTTTCAGCCTCTGGTAATCATCCTTCTACTCTCTATCTCTGTGAGTTCAATTGTTTTGATTTTTAGATCCCACAAATAAGTGAGAACATGGGATGTTTGTCTTTCTGTGCCTGGCTTATTTCACTTAACATAATGATGTCCAGTTCTATCCATGTTGTTGCAAATGACTGGATCTCATTCTTTTTTGTGGTTGAATAGTACTCTGTTGTGTATATGTACCATAGTTTCTTTATCTATTCAACCGCTGATGGACACTTAGGTTTCTTCTAAATCTTAGCTATTGTAAACAGTGCTGCAACAAACATAGGAGTGCAGATATCTCTTCAATATACTTATTTCCTTTTTTGGGGTATATACCTAGCAGTTGGATTGCTGGATCTTATGGTAGTTCAATTTTTTAGTTTACTGAGGAAACTCCAAACTGTTCTCTATAGCAGTTGTACTAATTGACGTTCCCACCAACAGTGTGCAAAAGTTCCCTTTTCTCCACATCCTTGCCAGCATTTGTTAGTGCCTATCTTTTGGTTACAAGCCATTTTAACTGGGGTGAGATGGTATCTCGTTGTAGTCTTGATTTGCATTTCTCTGATGATCAAAGATGTTGAGCACCTTTTCATATGCCTGTTTTCCATTTGTATGTCTTCTTTTGAGAAATGTCTATTCAAATATTTTGCCCATTTTTATCAGATTATTATATATTTTTTTCCTATAGAGTTGTTTGAGCTCCTTTTATATTCTGGTTATTAATCCTTTGTCAGGTGTGTAGTTTGCAAATATTTTCTCTTATTCTTTCCTCTTCACTTTGTTGACTATATCCTTTGCTGTGCAGAAGCTTTTTAACTTGATGTGATCCCATTTGCCCATTTTTGCTTTGGCCACCTGCGCTTGTGGAGTATTGCTCAAGAAATTTTTCCCAGAACAAAGTCCTGAAAAATTTTCTCAATGTTTTCTTGTAGTAATTTCATGGCTTGAGGTCACAGATTTAAGTCTTTAATCATTTTGATTTGATTTTGTATATGGGTAGAGATAGGGGTCTAGTTTCATTCTTTTCCACATGGATATCCAGTTTTCTTAGCACCATGAATTGAAGAGACATTTTCCCAGTTTATGTTCTTGACACCTCTGTTGAAAATGAGTTCACTGTAGGTGTGTGGATTTGATTCTGGCTTCTGTGTTCTGTTCCATTGGTTGATGTGTCTGTTTTATGTCAGTACCATGCTGTTTTGGTTACTGTAGCTTTGTGGTATAATTTGAAGTCAGGTAATGTGATTTCTCCAGTTTTGTTCTTTTTGCTTAGGATAGCTTTGGCTATTCTGGTTCTTTTGTAGTTCACATACATCTTAGGATTTTTTTTTCTATTTCTGTGAAGAATGTCATTGGTATTTTGATAGGGATTGCATTGAATCTGTAGATTGCTTTGGGTAGTATGGACATTTTAACAATATTGATTCTTCCAATACATGAACATGGAATATCTTTCCATTTTTTATGTGAGTATAAAATATTTTTTCCGTTTGTTTGTGTCATATACAATTTCTTTCATCAGTGTTTTGTAGTTTTTCTTGTAGAGATCTTTCACCTCCTGGGTTAAATATATTCCTAGGGTTTTATTGTTTTTTTTTTTTTTGGTAGCTGTTGTAAATTGGATTGCCTTCTTAATCTGTTTCTCAGCTTGGGCATTATTGGTGTGTAGAAATGCTAGATTTTTATACTTTGATCTTGTATCCTGAAATGCTACTGAATTCATTTATCAAATCTAATAGTTTCTTGGTGGAGTCTTTAGGGTTTTCTAGATATAAGATCATGTCAGTAACCAACAGAGATAATTTGACTTCCTCTTTTCCAATTTAAATGCCTTTTATTTCTTTTTCATGCCTGCTTGCTGTGGCTAGGACTTTCAGTACTATGTTGAATAGGAGCTGTGAGAGTGGGCATCCTTGACTTGTTCCAGTTCTTAGGGACAACTTTTTCCCCATTCAGGATGATGTTCGCCATGGGTTTGTCATATATGGCCTTTATTATGTTAAGGTATGCTTCTTCTATGAATAGTTTGTTGAGAGTTTTTATCATGAAGGAATGCTGAATTTTATCAAATGCTTTTCTACATCTATTGGGATGATCATATGGTTTTTGTCCTTAATTCTTTCTATGTGAAGAACCACATATATTGATTTGCATATTTCGATCCCACCTTGCATTTCTGAAATGAAACCCACTTGATTATGTTATATTATCTTTTGGATGTGCCATTGGTTTCAGGGTGCTAGTATTTTGTTGAGGATTTTTGCATGTATGTTCATGGGAAATATTGGTCTGTTGTATTCTTTTTTGTTGTGCTTTTATCTGGTTTTCATATCAGGGTGATACCGGCTTCATAGACCAAGTTAAGGAGGATTCCCTCCTCCTCAATTTGTTGAAACAGCTTCACTATGATTGGTATCAGTTTTCTTTGTATGTTATTACAATTCAACTGTAAATCCATCTGGTCATATGCTTTTTGTTGCTGTTGTTGGGAGATTTATTATTATTATTATTACTGATTCAATCTCACTACTTGTCATTGGTCGGTTCAGGATTTCTATTTCTTTCTGGGTCAATGTTGGGGGTTATATGTTTCCTTTATCCATTTCCTCTAGGTTTTCTAGTTTGTGAGCATATAGTCATTCACAATAGTCTCTGATGATCTTTTGTATCTGTAGTATAAATGTTAATGGATTTTGTTTTTTTTTCAAATAATCAAATTTTCATCAGCCTGTCATATTATTTCTTTGGTCTCAAATTTATTTAATTTTGTTCCAATCTTTATTATTTCTTTTCTTCTGCTAGCTTTGGGTTTGGTCTGTTCTTTTGTTGTTGTTGTTGTTGTTGTTGTTTTTTGTCCTTGAGGTATAATTTTGTTAATTTGTGAGCTTTTCTTTTTTTAATGTAGGTATTTAATGCTGTACATGTTCCTCTTAGAACTACTTTTGATATATCCCAGAGGTTTTTCTTTTAACTTTTATTTTAGGGTCAGGGGCACATACGTGCAGGTTTGTTATACTGGTAAATTGCATGTCACAGGAGTTTGGTGTACAGATAATTTTGTCACCCAGGTAATAAGCATAGCACCCAGTAGGTAGTTTATCAGTCCTCCCCTGTTCTTCCACCTTCTACCCTCAAGTAGGCCCTGGTATCTGTTGTATCCTTCTTTGTGTACATTTATACTCAATGTTTAGCTCCCACTTATAAGTAAGAACATGCACTATTTGTTTTTCTGTTCTTGCATTAGTTTGCTTGTGATTGTGGCCTCCAGCTCCATTCACATTGCTGCAAAGGACATAATCTTATCCTTTATATGGTTGCACAATATTCTATGTTGTAAATGTACTACATATTATTTATCCAGTACTACTGATGGGCATTTAGGTTGATTCCATATCTTTGTTATTGTGAAAAGTGCTGCAATGAACATACATGTGCATATGTCTTCATGGTAGAATGATTTACATTCCTTTGGGTATATACCCATTAATGGGATTGCTGGGTCAAATGGTACTTCTGTTTAAGGTTCTTTGAGAAATAGCCACATTTCTTTCCACAATGGCTGAACTAATTTACATTCTCAATACCAGCGTATACACATTCCCTTTTCTCCACAACCTCACCAGCATTTGTTATTTTTTGACTTTTTATTAATAGCCATTCTAACTGGTGTAAGATGGTATCTCGTTGTGGTTTTTATTTGCATTTCTCCAATGATTAATGATGTTGAGAATTTTTAATATGCTTGTTGACTGCATTTTTAAAAAATATCTGTTCATGTTCTTTACCCAATTTTTAATGGAGTTGTTTCTTTATTGTTTGTTAATTTAAGTTCCTTATAGATTCTGGATATTTGACCTTTGTAAGATGCATAGTTTGCAAATATTTTCTCCCATTCTGTAGGCTGTCTGTTTACTCTGTTGATAGTTTCTTTTGCTGTGCATAAGCTCTTTAGTTTAATTAGGACCTATTTGTCAATTTCTGCTTTTGTTGCAATTACTTTTGGCATATTCATCATGAAATTTTTACCAGTATCCCAGAGGTTTTGATATGTTGTGTTTCCATTTTCATTTATTTCAAAAAAATTTTTGATTTTGGTCTTAATATTATTATTTACCCAAAGGTCGTTGAGGAACATATGTTGTTCAATTTCCATGTATTTGCATATTTTCCAGCATTTCACTTGGTATTGATTTCTAATTTTATTCTTTTGTGTCCTGAAAAGATACTTTATATGATTTAAATTTTAAAAAATTCATTAAGACTTGTTTTGTGGCTTAACATGTGGTCTACCTTGGAGAATGTTCAATATGCTGATGAAAAGAAAGTACACTTTGTGGGTTTGGAGTAGAACGTTTTATAAATTTCTGTTAGGTCCATTTGGTCTAAAGTTCAACTATAAGCCCAGTTCTTTCTTTTTTCTTTTCTTTTCATTTATTTCTTTTTTTTGAGATGGAGTCTTGCTCTGTTGCCCAGGCTGGAATGCAGTGGTGTGATCTCAGCTCACTGCAACCTCTGCCTCCCAGGTTCAAGTGATTCTCCTGTCTCAGCCTCCCAAGTACCACGTAGCTGGGATTACAGGTGCCCACCAACATGCCCAGCTAATTTTTTTTTTTGTTTTGTTTTAGTAGAGATGGGGTTTCACCATGTTGTCCAGGCTGGTCTCGAACTCCTGACCTCAGGTGATCCGCCCACCTCGACCTCCCAAAGTACTGGGATTACAGGTGTGAGCCACAGCACCCAGCCTGAGCCCAGTATTTCTTTGTTAATTTCATGTCTCAGTGATCTGTCTAGTGCTGTAAATGGGATGTTAGAATTCCCTACTGTTATTGTATTGCTGTCCATCTCTTTCTTTAGGTCTAGTAATGTTTGTTTCATGGATTTGGGTGCTCTGGTCTTGAGTGCATATTTTTTTAGGATTGTTATAACCCGTTTTTGAATTGATCCCTTTATCATAATATCTTTTTTCCCCCTGTGTTTGTCTTTGTAGTTTCATGAAGTTCTGCTGTGTTGCCCTTTGATTCCTTTCTCTTCCTCCTTTGTGTAATTGTTTTACAAGTCCTGTGAGTTTTATACTTGTGTGTGTTTTCATGATAGTAAATACCTTTTGTTTCCACGTTTAGCACTTCTTGCAGGGCCAGGCTAGCAGTGCTGAATTGTCTTAGCATTTGTTTGTCTGGGAGTGACTTTATTTCTCCTTCATTTATGAAGCTTATTCTAGCTGGAAATAAAATTTATTGTTAGAAGTTTTTTTTTCTTCTTCACTTAGCACTTTGAAAATAGCATTCCATTCGCTTATGGATTGTAAGGTTTCTTCTGAGAAGTCCACTGTTAGTGTTGGGGTTTCCTTCATGGTGACTGGACACTTTTCTCTTGCTGATTTTAGAATTATTTTCTTCACATTGATTTTGGACAGTCTGATGACTATATGGTGTGCTTAAATCTGTTTTGCAATGTATTTTCCTGGTGATCAGTGGGTCTCCTGTATCTGAGTGTCTAAGTATCTTGCTAGACTAGGGAAGTTTTCATCAATATTTTTTAAAATAGGTTTTTTAAACTTTTTTGTTTTTCCTTCTCTGTAGGTTAATACTAATGATTTGTAAGTTCAGTTGCCTTATGTAGTCTCATACTTCTCAAAGGATTTGTTTATTCTTTTTTCTTTATTTTTGTCTGGATTAATTAAAAATCTTGTCTTCACATTCTGAAATTCTTTATTCTGCTTCAACTAATCTATTGGCAAAGCTTTCAAATGTAGTTTGCAATTCTTTCAATAATTTTTTTATTTCCAGAAGTTCTATTTTTTTAAATTTTTTAAAAAAATATATCTATATCCATCTCTTTGGTAATTATCTCATTTATGTCCCAAATTGATTTTCTGATTTCTTTGTATTCTTCTGATTTCTTGTCCTACTGCAGTAGTAGTAGGGTTTATGATTGATCTTTGTTAATCAAGAGAAGTACTTGGGTGTCTCAGGCAATAGGCTGGGCTGTGGAACACTCAAGCCTTGGAGAGGGGTGTGAAGCTGGGTGAAGCTGGACTGAGCAAGTCTGCACTTGGGCCCCCTAATGGCAGGTGCAAGCACTGGTCTGGATGAGAGTCCAGGGGCATTCCTCATTCCCCTGGAGAAATGCCCAGTCAAGGAGCAGAGCAACCACTGCTGCAATGATGTCCCAGCACAGGAAGTGAGGGGTGGCCCCCATGCCAAGGTAAGGTAAGCAGGAGTCATACTTGCCTCCGACTCATGCTCCAGACCTAGCACAGCTCACTGTCCTGTCCCAACCTAGGGAGCAGGTTTAGACACTTAGTAAAGTCACACATAGACTGCTTTTAGTCCACAAAGCTGCTTCTGGCCATAGAACTTGCTATATAGGCCAAAACCATACCTCTCAGGCAAATCTTCTTGTGCTCGGTCCTGTGAAGGGGAGAAGCCCAATTCTGGCACCCATGGCTGGAGCTCACGCTACACTTGTTTATTAGTACTGGTTGTGGGGGCCCCGCCCCTGCTTGAGACTCAAATTTCCAACCCTCGGCCTGAGACTTTCTAATGCTAATGGATGATGCTACTGCTAGGTTGAAGGATCCCACACAGCTTGCTGGAGCTAGAATTGAGAATGGCATCCTCCTATCAGTGACTACATCTGGGAAAATGCCTGAGGCACTTCCCAGTGCCATTCCTTCTCACAGCCTCTTGGCTATTCCCCAAGTAAGATCCAGGGCTTGGGAAGGTCAAGTTGCTCTCCCATGATATGGATTTTATGGTTCCCCAGTGAGAAGGGGATTGCAGAAGGATACTCACTCTCTGTCTCCCGTATTGGGGGTTCACTCACAGTTTTCAGCTGGACTCTGCCGTGCGGGCTGCCTGCCTATCTTCTCTTTCTCAGTGTCTGAAGTTTCCTTTAACTTTTCTGTTGAATTCTCATTTTCCTTCTTGGATAAAAGTTCACTGTGTGAATCTCTGCATGATAGTTTGCTTCTTCCAAATTGGCAAGGCCATAAAATCTACTTTCAAAGGATGCCTCCTACATAAATTTTCTGCTTTGGAAGAAATCACCTGGGCATGATAATCAAGGTGATTATCATGCCCAGGTGATTTCCTCCTTACCTGGAGATGGTAAGGAGGAAATTTGGCTAGAGTATAAAGTCTTGAGCTGAAGGGAAGCACTGACTATGCAGGAAACTTTAGGAAAATGATGGCATCACCATCCACCCTTCACATCTGAAAGGTAATATTGCTAATTTTAATAATAGCCGACTATTATTGAATTCTTACTATGTGCTCCATCTGTACCAAGTGAGTTGTTTGACTTAAGATTCATAATGATTTTGAGAAATGTACTGTTGCCAAATTTTACAATTGAGAAAACTAAGACTGAGAGAGCTTAAGCAATGGACTTAAGAGCACATAGCTGGTAGCAGCTGACCAGCGACTAAAACACAAAGACTCAAGGCTGTCTGCTTTAAATCCTGAGCTCTTAGCTTTTGGAAACTTTTCTTCCATGTTTTGCTACTGACATTAAAAACATAGTTTTTTTACCAAGATGACATTTTCTTCAATATCCTCTGGAATCAGTTTTTGAAGAACTAATAATTTAAGTCATTCTATTAATAGAACCTGTTCTAGGTCAGCATGGCTATTCCCTCAAACTAGCTGTCTAAAAACAGAGGTGGTACTTTAATTAAGATGAAGTACATTAGAAGCCTAGAATGTTTGAAGGATTATTCTATTGTATTTTAGAAAAAAAATAGTCTATTGATTGTTCACTGGTGCATGCCACAAATTCTTCAAAAAACTAGAAATAATATATAGTGTGGAAAACAAGCTGTACCTGGCTATTTGACTATACATGATTCAAGTAAAATTTTATTAATTATTTCTGTGTTAAACATCAAATACATTTTATTAAAACTAAGACCACAAGATAGAAAAACTGAGATTTTTAGTTATTAGACATTAGACCTTAGACATTAGAAGGAAATATGAAGGAAGGAAGGAAATATGAAAATACATAGCTTAATATTAACAATTTTCAAACCCCTCACTCATTCATCTTGTTGTAAAGTCCATTTTGGTATCTGACCAATTCTCTCCCTGCCATCAGTGCCATTCTAATCCAAACCACTTTTAGCTCTCTCTGAGTCCCTGCAATGACTACTGACTTGTCTGCCAACCTTCCGCCTCTGTCCCCCACAGTCTATTCTGGTCACAGAAACCATCCAGGGCACCCCTTTACAATTCAGTCAAGTCATGGTGTTCTCCTTCTTAAAGGCTTGCAATGGTCTCCCTAAGGTGAGACTTTGTCAGTGTCTCAAGCCTTGACTGTGGGCTGCCTATCAGAACTCCTCATCTAACCCTTTTCTCCTCACTCATTGAGCTCCAGCTCCCCTCCTCCCTCAAACATGCCAAGCCCACTTCTGCATGCCAGCTTCTCACTTGCTGTTTCTTCTGCCTAGATCCATCTTCCCCCAGATACCTGTGAGATTTGTATTTTCACTTCCTGCATGGCTCTCCCTCTCTAGATGTTGCCTTCTCAGTAATATCTTCCTAGATCTATCTTCCCCCAGATACCTGTGAGATTTGTATTTTCACTTCCTGCATGGCTCTCCCTCTCTAGACCTTGCCTTCTCAGTAATATCTTCCCCACCACCCTATATAAAATTACACTTCTCTAGTCTCTATATTTCCCTATCTCATTGCATTGCTTTCCCTGCTTCATAGCACTTGTCATTATCTAACTTTCTGTTTATTTACATGTTTATCTTGTTGTTGTCCGTCGTCCCCCTCTCCCCATACACACTTGAAGAACATAGCTCCCTGAGGGCAGGCACTTAGTGTTTTTTCCTGCTGTACGCCAGTGCCTAGAGCAGTGCCTGGTATATAGTAGGTGCTCTATAGGCCTTAGTTTAATGAAGGAGTTTAATAGAGTTTAATAAAGATAAAATTAGTTTATCTTAGTTTAATAAAGATAAAATTAACATTTATTGTAGAGTGAAAAAAATACAGGAAGATACAAAGAACATGTATCCCCAAAGAGCTACGGTTAGCACTTTATTGGATTGCTTCTAGGCTTTTCTAAGAATATATTTTTTCTTTTTATGGGAACCGAATTATGCTTTATATGAAGCCTGTACCCAGATTTTCAATATAATATTATATTTAGAGCATTTCCACATTATACGTGACTTTTGATTAGATATTTTCCTTGCTAAATTATAAAATTTTTGCTTCTGTTATGTTTCCAAATCATTTATATAACTTAATAAAATAATGACTATATATTCTTATTTATATCTAAAGGGTATGCAGTAATTCTCATCATTTAAAGAAATTTAACATTAAAATAGAACTTATATTCCTAGGGTATTAAATAATTAAAGTATATATTTTTTAAAGTCCATGGTGGCTGACATAATTTCCCAAAGGAATAATTTTCTAAACCAACCTTACCATGTCAATATTTCAGGTGCTGGGACTACTAAGTCTGTGCTAGGACACTTCAAATTTGCTTTATATTCAGCACAGGGGTTATTGAAATAGCAGCATGCTTTTGGTTACCTAGAAAAATGTATGTCATTAAAATACTCTTAATATGCAATCCTGGGAACATATCCCATACATAATGTATTCATAAAAAGTTCATTTTATTTACAGCTTGTCATATAATATGGTACAAAGAAGCACAGTTCTGATGCACTTCAATTGAATTATGCTCTTCTTTTTGAGAGAGTGGGGAAATATATTTGTAAAAATGAATAAACACACATTGAATTGCGTAATTTTTTGAAAAGGAGGCAAAAAGAAACTAACGTTATTCTGTTATTAGAACATCTATGGCAATAGACATTTTAGAAATTTAATAGCTGTTTGCTTTCTAAATTGGGTGCCTGAAATACTTTATGTCAAAACTCGATGACAGCGACTTTAGAAAGCATTGAACTCTTAGAAAAATATTTTTCAGAGTTGCAGTTTTATAATGTGGATATGAAAAAAATCTGTTGTTGCCTTTTCTAGCATCTAATACTTTGATGTTTAATTCAAAGGAAGATTTTCATCATTGACTGGTGTGGCAAATCTTCTATTATTCCAGATATGGATAGATACAGTGTTTATTTTTGTGGGACAGATGTACAAGTACAGTTTTTGGACATTTTTTTTCATAGCAAAATTAACAGACAACCAGACAAATAAATTATTTTTACTTCTTAAGCAATTCATTAATTTATAAATCAGTAATAATAGAAAAGGTAGAATGCTGAGACTGGAGAGGAAATGAGAGGTACTCTATAATACTTTAAGATGAATATCAGTATCCATCTATTATGACACATTTCTAATAAGGTCTGAATTCTGTTATGAACCATTTAGTATTCCTTGCAATTCTTGGGCCACTAAATAATTCCCCCTTTCTTGCTATCTGGAGATACATACTCTTGGTTATGAGGCATTCCAGAGGAGAAAACAGATGGATCAGTTGAAATCCATCGTTATTACAGGAAAAAAACCCCAAGTGCACAACTCTAAGTATGTGTTCTCCTACGAAGAGACTAGACAAAAGCCACCACATTAGTTAAAAATTGTGCATTAACTACTTTTTAAATTAGAGGATGAAGAACTCTTTTTAGAGTCATTTCTGAGTATTTATGAGTTTTTTTCTTTGATGACAGTGTTAATTAACAGAAACTAACTAATGGAATTAACTGACCCTATTTCTATAGCCACATCCTCTGTTAGGAATCTGAGTGCTAGTTCAGTGACTCCAGACAATAACTCTAGCCCTTATATTTTCTGATTAAAGGTGCAGTCATAACTATCTGCTCTTTTGAGAGATTTTGAGGAACAATCTGAGGCTAAGGTGTAATATTTGTGAGTGAGGCCTGGGGAAAATGTACTGTAATGAGACCTAAAGTTTAAAACCCAAGCTGAGGGTGTAATAGTTTAAATACAGGATGAAGTCAGTTCAAGGGACTAATGCAATGACGTGGGACAGAAGAAACTTCTTGGGGGCAGCATCAGGTGGGATTAGAATAATTAAATAGGGAGCTGTATGTATATGCTGTTGAGATGTTTAACAGATGGAGCCTGAGGAGCAGGACCAATACTACCAACAAAGACCAATACCAAGGGAAAGGGATACAGGGGTTAGTTAGGTAGGCTGGCCCCTCCAACTCTATCTGCTCCTCACTCTGCTGATTCTGGCAACTGTAATTCTGGATGAGGCTCTCAACACCTTGAGGAACCAAAGGTTCCAGACAGGCAGGTGAGAGCTCCATTTAGATATACTGGCTACACCTGGTAGGGGGTTAGATCGGGAGGCTATAGGCCTCCCTATAGGCTGATGTTCATGAGAACAATTAATATTTATGTCCAATACAAAATATAGCAGGTTTGGAAGCAGCAGAATCTTCTAGGGCATCTCATGTTTCACTACATAAGGCTGTTATTGATCTGTGGAGTCTGTGTAGCTATTGACAGAGATGTTAGATTTTACTAAAGGTAGCTGGGGACAGTAATGAATGATACCACCCAGAGTCCCAGATATTCCAATTGTATTAGGTTAAAAAATAAAAGTACAACTTCCTCTTTTGAATCCATTCTAATTTTAAAGTACCTTCTGATACCAAGTACTTTGCATTTTCCAGATGAGGAAACATAAGCTTACAGGGATTAAATATATGGCCTTAATCATCCTCTCATGCTAATAAATGGCAAATTGGATTTGAATACAAGTTGGTCTGATCCCAAAGCCTGTATATATTCTGTTTCCTCATTCTAATATGTAGCTTTCCTTCTTCAGGGAGACCTAGTTCTTTGGACATGCGTGAAAAACTAGAAATCTAGGTAGAAAGGTTATCAGCATACCAGGCATCAGTAACCCCGATGGCATCTTCATCTGGCTCCAAATATCTGAGGTCTGTTCCCTACATTAATAGTTTTTTGTTGTTGTTGTTGTTTGTTTGTTTTTTGACAACGGAGTCTCGTTCTGTCGCCAGGCTGGAGTGCAGTGACAGGATCTCGGCTCGGCTCACTGCAACCTCTGCCTCCCGAGTTCAAGTGATTGTCCTGCCTCAGCCTCCCGAGTAGCTGGGACTAAAGGCACATGCCACCACGCTCAGCTAATTTTTGTATTTTTAGTAGAGACGGGGTTTCACCATGTGGGCCAGGATGGTCTCGATCTGTTGACCTCGTGATCCATCCGCCTCGGCCTTCCAAAGTGCTGGGATTACAGGCGTGAGCCGCCACTCCTGGCCCATTAATAGTCTTTTAGCGTCAGCATCCACTGCTGTTTGGTGTGTGCAGCCTGTAAACCTCAGAACATCCCTGGAGCCCTTTCCTTCCACGGCCTCCAGAGGGCAGCCTGCCGCAACGGTGCTCCCGATCCCCCTAGTGGTCACTAGGAAGCTCCAACCTTCACTCGGAGATCAACGTTCCCAGGAACATTCTCAAAGCCCCGCGGATGTTGCCCAGGGAAGCAAGGGTGTGTGACACCACCTAGAGTCGCCTTCATAGCTTCCCTTTAGGTGCTCCTGGGGAATGTCCATTAGCACCACCCAACTCAAGATGACTTCTCAAACCTGCCAGTTGTACACTGTTGGATACTACAGGGTAGATTCTGTCACTAAATTTCAGGAAGAATATAACAGGTATCTAGAGGATGTGGCAGCAAGTCCAAACTTTATTTTTGTACGTCCCTCAAAATGCACAGGGTGACTTATTTAAATTATCTCCCAGAAGCAGCTCTGGATGTCTTATATTTCCCCAAGGTAAATACTTAAATAACTCTTGTAACAGTCTTAAGTTACGTGGGATACTGTATTTGTAATTTTTCTGGGATCTGTTTTTTTGTTCTATTTATACGGTATATTTAAATAACATTGGCAAACCCTATGCAGTCTAATGCAGGAATGCTATCAGCTTTTTTCGTGATTTAATATAATCATGATGACATATTACAGCAGTTATTTCCTTGTTATTCATATTTTTTATTTTATTAATTATTATTTTTTTTGAAACGGAGTCTCACTCTGTCTCCCAGGCTGGAGTGCAGTGGTGTGATATCAGTTCACTGCAGTCTCTGCCTCCAGGGTTCAAGTGATTCTCCTGCCTCAGCCTCCCGAGTAGCCGAGATTACAGGCAGCCGCCACCATGCCTGGCTAATTTTTCTATTTTTAGTAGAGATGAGGTTTCACCATGTTGGCTAGTCTGCTCTCGAACTCCTGACCTTGGGTGATCCACCCACTTCAGCATCCCAAAGTGCTGGGATTATAGGCATGAGCCACTGTGCCCGGCCCCTTGTTATTAATTTAAATAACAACCGTAGATTAATTATTTTAAAATATAAATATGTGGCATCTGTATTGAAATATACAAATATTTTAACATGTATATTTTGGTTATTAAATATAGATACCAAGTATATATCTATTTCATAGCCTCTACTGGAGTTTATCAATATTGTTTTATTATTATATTTAAAATAGAGCAACATATTTTAAAAATAGTTGTTGCCTTAAAATAATTGCAATAGAAAAGACTTTGTCAATATGTCTTTATGGGAAAAGATCCAGATTTTAATAAAATAGGAAATAACCCTTTCATCAGACATATTCTATTGAACACCATTTAATTATAAACAAATCAAAGCAAATTTGATTTGTTGAGAAAATACTTACAGGGTAACTCAGTACAGTGTCAAGTGCTGTATAAAATGAAAATAGGAATATGACATGATTTCTATCCCCAAAGTTCAGGGGGATGAGTAAAGGCAAGTTCCTAAATAACTTTTAATGAAGACTTAACAGTTGAAATCCCATTATCTCAGCAAAACAAAAGCAAACTAACAATCTAATAAAAATGAGAAAATTACCAATTTAAATAATGTTGACAATACTGCCCATCATTCCTTTTAATGATTGCCTGGAGTGAGCATGACAATGGAGATGCGAATCTGTGGTTTCCTCAGTTTGTCTCTGTTCTGAAGTGCAAGTATATCCACTGAGCTGAGTGATTCTAGTTTTTAAAGATATCCATATATGCATTTTTCATGTAAAATGTACCCTAAAAGCAAGCCAACTACTTCACCTGGTGCTCAACCAAAGAAACAGGAATCTGTTCCAATGCTGGAGGAAAAACTGGCTGTGCCAAACCAACTTGCGGTCTCCAGGGGAGTGCCTGTCGAAGGACTTTTCCAGGGTAATTTTGATTATGTATGATTTTCTCGTTTCTGATTTTAGAATCTAAGAGGTTTGACTCTATTGTAAGATAAGTATTACCAGAGAAATACAAGCAGCTTAGAGGGATTTGGTTGCCAGGTTAGGTAGTTTGACTTTAGTTTGCTATGTGGTAGGAGGCTGCTAAAGGTGACTGAATAAGAAATGTCATAATACTGGGTTTTAGAATATTTATTTGGCAGTAATATCCTGGACAGACTGGATGGTGGAAAAACCAGAGGCAAAGAGGCAATTAAGAAGCCATTATAATATAATTGTAGGCGTGAAGAAGAGGTGATGATTGTCAGACCTAGGGTGGAGATAGAAAAAGTTAACCATTCTAACTGACTAGAGTAGATTAAAAACAGAGGTTTTTAGTTTGGGTGACCATGAGATTGGTGGCTTCTTTAACCAGAATTAGAGAAATCAGGAGAATAACTGGTTTTGGTTAGGAAGATGAGTGTGATTTTTGTTGGAGTGTGAGGTGACTGACTGTAAGGCATCCAGGTGGAGATGTTTAGCAATGGGTTGGAACTGCAGGAAAGAATTCTCAAAATGTTAGGTTTTAAGGTACATTCTGTTTAGGAATGGCTCTTGAAATCATGAGAATAGACACTTGGCTAATAAAGGTCAGCCTTGTAGAAAGAAGGGAGGGAAAGTACAAGTGTAGGTTCTTGGGGATTACTGGCCTTTGGAGCCTGGAGGAAGAAAAGAAGCCACTAAGTGACCAAAGAAAGAACATTCAGGAAAACTATTCAGGGCAAGAATATATTAAAAAGAGAGGTGTCATTGTGTTGCTAAAAGTTCAAGAATTATATGAAAAATAATGAACTAATTTTGGAGGTAGAAAGTAAAAGAACTTAATAGGAGAATAAGATAAGAGATATTATTTAAAAGTGGACAGGAGTTAGATAATTTCAGGGAGAAGAGATAGCAAATGGTTTGAAACGTTACTGAAATTCCAAGGAGGGATGGAAACTGAGTTTAGAGAGCTGGGCATTTAAACCTGAGCTTAGGATATATGGCATATTAAGTAGTTTTTTTCTGGATTATAAACTTGTGCGAGACTAACACATGTGTAAAAATCATACACATTTAGTTACGTAGTTCATTCTGAATATGGTGAAAATAATAAAAGGATAGGAAATTGGGATTTTCTCATAAATGACTACGCAAATAGTCATTTGGTAACCTCCTAAGAGAGTGTGGGCTGAAGTCAGGTTCAATCCAAGATGTGATTTGGAGTTAAAAAAATATAGACTTTGCTTTCGAGAAGTTTAGTGATAAGAGCAAGGAGAGAGAGGGGTGTGGTTACAAGGCAGGAAAGACCCGGAAGATGGCTTAGACTAGCCTGATGGTCTCATTGCACCATCTGGATAATTTTTTAGTGAATCTTTTGTGTATTTTTTCAGCCTTTTTCTTTGCATGTGTTATTTTGAAATGACTTAATATGATACACATTTTGTAAATGTCCAGCTTAAGAAATGGAAAAATGTCATACAGCATTTAATGCCATGTGAATATAGAAATATACAGAAACTACTTTTAATGCATAATCTGAGTGAAGAGTTTCCACAAGGGCTTAAATCAAATAAGATGGTTTCCATAACTCCTAAATAACTTCTAAAGTATCTTTAAGGTTACTGCTGCCTATGAAATACTGTGATTCTCCCTCCATACTCTAGACCCAGAAGTCTTTGAATTAGTGGAGTGGAAGATGTGGACCCTTCTATGGCAGAATATTTCTCATTATAGGATGATACTGCAGTACCACGCCTATCCTTTCCCGAGTGCCAACACTTTTTCTGTGAGAAAAGACTTTCTTACCTGAGTGATTTTTTCCTATTGGGTGCATTGAAGTATTTACAATACTTATTGGTAAAACAGAATTAGCTATAGTTTTTAGAGCATATTAGATTTAGCGAGACAAGAAACATAATCATTACCCTTTAGGAATCAAGGTAGCACAAAATGTGAGGAAAATGTTTTGGAAATATTTGCTTCAAACTAATCAGCTAATGTTAACAAAGCATTCTATTCTGAGAAGAGGAATTACAAATATTTATAATAGTAGTACCTACCGCATGACAGTTTTTTAGAGTTAAAATTCATAACATCCATATCTCACAAGGCCTGGAGATAGAGCAGGTATAATCTTTTCATTGCCATATCCAGAAAATGTCTCATTTTTCTTCATCTTTCAAAATCCCTAGCTCATGGAGGCCCAGAATGTGGGACTTTCAGTGTTAAAACCAAGAAAGTTATCTGTAAATTGGGAAGAGTTGGAATATCTATTTGGAGCAAAGCCGCTGGACTATGCTTATCCTTCCATCCTGTAGTAATCTACAAAGCTCCTCATTTGGTGAAGATGTTAACACCTGACTTCTTTCTTTCTTTCCATGACTACCTTTGGTATATATACTTATATATATAAAGTACATTCAGTGGATTTTGTTTTAAGTCTCTTGACCTTTTCTTTTCTGTATTTCTTTTTTTTTTTTTTTGATGGGGTCTCACTCTGTTGCCCAGGCTGGAGTGCAGTGGTGTGACCTTGGCTCACTGACAACCCTGTCTCCCGGGTTCAAGTGATTCTCCTGCCTCAGCCTCCCAAGTAGCTGGGATTACAGGTGCGGGCGACCATGCCTGTCTAATTTTTTGTATTTTTAGTAGGGGTGGGGTTTTACCATTTGGCCAGGTTGGTCTCAAACTCCTGACCTCAGGTGATCGGCCTGCCTTGGCCTCCCAGATTTTGGGGATTACAGGGGTGAGCCACCGCACATGGCCTTGTGACCTTTTCCATTACAATCTTTTCATGCCTCATCTCACCCCCTGACCTTAGCTGCCAATCATCATGGTAAAACTTTATACTATGTTGTTGTGAATAACTGTACCATACTCAAAATCTCATCTTCTAACATCCAGTCACCAAACACCCCTTCTTCTGTTTTCAGCTAACTGCCTCTATGACAATTTTGGACTACTCTGGGGCTTCTAATCCATTGACTATTACAATTTTTAGTTTCCACTACCCTCTTTTATCCTCACTTCCTCCTTGTCCAGCTTAGATTCCATTGTTTAATTACTTGTAAATGCCCTCAGCTTTTTTGCCTCACTCTCTGCCTTACTCAAATGGCAGAACATCAATACCGGTTAATCCCAAGCACTCACAGAAATGTCACATAGTTTAGTGATTAAGGATGTGGGCTCTGGACCCACGCTCCTTGAATCCTGAGTTGAACATTTACTAGCCATGTGGCTTGAGTAAGTTTCTTCACTGCTCTGTGCCTCAGTTTCCTCATGTATACCTATCTAATGGAGTTGTTGTGGGCTCAAACGTATTAATATAAAGTAATATAAAAATGAAGTGTTTAGAATAGTGCTTGGCACATAATAAACATTTAATAAATGTTTACCAAGCTTGCAGTTCATGGTTGGAGAGGAACATCTAACTTAGCTGACTGATCTCTCTTAATTTTCATGACTGTGTCTCAAGTTGGCCCTTAGTGCCTCTCTGCAGTTGTCAACCACAGTTTCCATTTTCTCACTGAATTATTTTTTCCCTCTCTGAGGTTACTATGTCACACTTTTTCTTATCAAATTTCCAACTTGTATTCCTTGTTCTTCACTCTCTGCTGATGACTTTGCTTCTTGTCTTGCTGAGCAAACAGAAGCAATCAGAAGATAACGATATTTTCCCACCACCTAGTCTCTCACATCTGAATATTTCTATTACAGAGGAAGGGTCTCTGTCCCCATGTTAAAAACAATCCCTTTACTTGTGCACTGGATTCCATCTCTTTTCACCTTCTCAAGAATTTGCTGACATAATTATCTCTGTTCTGTCTTGCATAATCACTGTATCTCTCTTCTCTCTGCTGTAATGTGCTGTAATATTAATCAAGGGAGAATAGAACCCTCGTTCGCTTTTATATCCCCTATAGCTACCGATTTATTGACCACCCTTTACAGCCAACCTTAATGTCTCCATGGTCTCAGCTCATATCCTCATGACAAATCGAATCAGGCTTCCACCTTGATGGGATTCACCTTTGAATCTTTAAATATTGACTTTTAAGTAACAGAATGTTCCAGAGCTCAGTCCTTGGCTTTCTTGGGTTTGCTGAAATGATTGGAATTACTAAAATCAGGAGAAGTTAATTTCATAGGTTTAATAAGAGGCAATTAGAACTGTTGAGAAAAAGGGAAAAAGCATTATTTATAAGAAGGGGGAAAACATTTATGATCATTTTTATGCCAAATACTACTTTATATCAGATAATTTAATGCAAGCAATTCACTTATGATAAATTCAGTTCCACAGTATTTTGGGGACTGGCAGTGGTGGAAAGGAGATGGAGAGACTCAAAGAAAAAGAAGAAGAGGTCATGACAACATGGTTCTGAAACTGGTCAGGTTATTATCCTAATTTAAATATGGAAAATCAAGAGCTAAATCAATACAAGAACTAGAACCAGAATTCTTGGTGGTTCCAGGTCTTCTATGAAGTTATTTGCCTCCCATATTGATATACAGTAAAGAATAAAGTGTGGCTAAATTATACATTTAAAAGGCATTCAAGTGGAAAATTGCTGGAAAGGGTAATAAAATAACAACCACAAAAATACAATTTTCCTTGGCATTTTCAACTTAATTACCTCAGAGCTGCTCAGATTTTCAGCCAGTCATTACTAGGATTTTTGCATTGGTACAATTAGATTTTCTTCTTGGAAACCCATTTTTGATGAGGAACAAACTAGAATATAGATGGATCGTTATGTTTTATTATTAAAATTTCAAAGCTTACACTTTGAGAAACCTCATGATATTAAAATACCATAATAAAGTCGCTTAACCACCTTAGAGGTTTTTCTATATAACATCATGATTTGAGCATACTTTGTCTATTTAGATTTGAGTTTTGGTGAATATTGTAAAGGTTAGAAGTTTGGATATGCAGTTTATACCAAACCACTCTAAAAATATAGTGCTAATAATGATAGCTACTTTATTTTGAGCAACTACATACAATTAACTATTTATATCGGCTATAACTTTTATCCCTTACAATGACTTGATGAAGTGGTTTTATCATCCTTCACAGGAAGAAACCAAGATTCAAAGAGATTTAATAATTTTTCCTTGGAAATTAGAAACATGCTCACACTCCTCTTACCTCCAAAGGAAAAGGAAACCGTTAAGTGTCAGATACTACTCCTGGATCTTTTGTGTAATTATCTTGTTTAATCCAAAGTAGGAGCTAAGAAATAGATTGTAATACAAGCTTTATAAGAAGCACTTTGTATTCCATGAGTACAAGTCTGAATGGCATTTTAAATTAGAGAGACTTGCAGTATGTTATAGTGACTTCCCCCATTTCAGCATTGCATTTTGTATGTGATACTTGAATCCTTGACCCTACAGAGAACTAAAAGAATTATTTCACATCAAGCTTTTTCCTCTTATCTAGTGACTGCTGAAACATTTCTTCTTTCCAAACCAGTTTATAAAACTGTTGGTCCTCACCTAAAAATAGAGTTGCTGTGAATTAGATTCTTGATCTGTATACATATGGCACAATCATATGAAATAGTTTTTTCCTGGCATACATTTCCTTTTTCAGCATTTAAGCACACCGCAAGTATAGGACATTTTGAACTTTTTATTTAACATTGATTTCTTTAGAGAGCTTTACATCCATTTGTTGTTTAAAAGTTGGTATTTTTGTTTCTTTTTGCAGCCAAACACTTTGATAATATTTTGAGGTAAATGCCTGAAGATGTCCAAAAAAAGTAAAAGTCATAACAGAAATTGGATTTCAAATGGTTCTTTGTTAAGAAATGACTTATAACAAATTCTCTCTCTGTGTTTGCTACTAACTATTCCACAATCAAGTGTTAATGTTTTAGGTAAAAAATAAAGTCAAGGGAGGGGTGTGAGTGGGAGCTAACGGTTGAGAGAGAGCCGAGCATGGTGACTCATACCTGTAATCCCAGCACTTTGGGAGGTCGAGGCAGGGGGATCACTTGAGGTCAGGAGTTTGACAACAGCCTGGCCAACATGGTGAAACCCTGTCTCTACTAAAAATACAAAAAATAGCCAGGCGTGGTGGTGCGTGCCTGTAATCACAGCTACTCGGGAGGCTAAAGCAGGAGAATCACTTGAACCTGGGAGGCGGAGTTTGCGGCGAGCCAAAATCGCACCATTGCACTCCAGCCTGGGCAACAGAGTAAGGCCCTGTCTCAAAAGACAAACAAACAAACAAACAAGCAAGTTGAGAGGTCAGAAGCAAAGAGGAGAGAATTGAAAGCAAATGCACCACACTGGGAGATTTAAGTCATCTTTGTGGGAAATTTTAATTTTTCTCCCTTTATTCTTTTTTGTTCTCTACCATGTTAGCAAGCTGCCTCTTTAGATTTTTATTTAAAGAAAGATTTTGTTTTAGAAAAAAAATCACACCAAGTTTCCACCTACAAATAAAAACATAGATATAAGATGGAGACAATTTTTCTTTTATCTGTTGCCCTTGTTTGATCAGGATATTTTATAAAAATAGATCCAGGACTGAAAAACTGCAAAACGAGAGCTTTGTAAGTGACAACCTTAGAAATTAATCAGTAACCCTGTTGTTCAGTGTTGGTCTGCTACATCTATGATTCTTATTCATGAACTTATTATTTTGGCTAAACACTACTGTAAGATATAATTGATTCAATTCAACAAATGTGTTGCTTGCTGAATTTCAGGTGGTTGGGATTAAGTATAGAAGGATGAATAAGACAGTTTTGGTTTTTTTTACGTGTGGATATCATTTATTTTAGCATTTTTTTTGTTATACTTTAAGTTTTAGGGTACATGTGCACAACGTGCAGGCTTGTCACGCATGTATACATGTGCCATGTTGGTGTGCTGCACCCATCAACTTGTCATTTACATTAGGTATATCTCCCAGTGCTATCCCTCCCCCATCCCCCCACCCCACAACAGTCCCCAGAGTGTGATGTTCCCCTTCCTGTGTCCAGGTGTTCTCATTGTTCAATTCCCACCTATGAGTGAGAACATGCAGTGTTTCATTTTTTGTCCTTGCGATAGTTTGCTGAGAATGATGGTTTCAGCTTCATCCATGTCCCTACAAAGGACATGAACTCATCATTTTTTATGGCTGCATAGTATTCCATGGTGTATATGTGCCACATTTTCTTAATCCAGTCTATCATTGTTGGACATTTGGGTTGGTTCCAAGTCTTTGCTATTGTGAATAGTGCCACAATAAACATACATGTGCACATGACTTTATAGCAGCATGATTTATAATCCTTTGGGTATATACCCAGTAATGGGATGGCTGGGTCAAATGGTATTTCTAGTTCTAGATCCCTGAGGAATCGCCACACTGACTTCCACAATGGTTGAACTAGTTTACAGTCCTACCAACAGTGTAAAAGTGTTCCTATTTCTCCACCTCCTCTCCAGCACCTGTTGTTTCCTGACTTTTTAATGATTGCCATTCTAACTGGTGTGAGATGGTATCTCATTGTGGTTTTGATTTGTATTTCTCTGATGGCCAGTGATGATGAGCATTTTTTCATGTGTCTTTTGGCTGCATAAATGTCTTCTTTTGAGAAGTGTCTGTTCATATCCTTTGGTGATAGTTTTGATTTTTAAAGAGATCAAGATCTCTTAGGAGAAGTAAATGGGTAAATAATTATTAATATTTATTCACAAGGAGTTTTATATTAGGTTATGAACCAAACGTTGTGGGAGCACAGAAGGAGAGGATGTTTAATTCTACCAAAGGGTCATTCTGTAATCTGTGCTTTTTTTAGTTCATATGGGATGCATAGTTGTCTGGAGAGTACTTTGAGAAATATGTTGGGCACTATTTACAATAGCAAAGTCATGGAATGAACCTAAATGCCCATCAATGGTAGACTGGATAAAGAAAATGTGGTACATATACACCATGGAATACTACTCAGCCATAAAAATGAATGAGATCATGTCCTTTGCAGCAACATGGATGGAGCTAGAGGCCATTATCCTAATTGAACTATTGCAGGAGCAGAAAATCAAATATCATATATTCTCACTGATAAGCGGGGACTAAACATTGAGTACACATGGACACAAAGAAGGAAATGACAGACATTAGGGCCTATTTGAGGGTGGAGAGTGGGAGGAGAGAGAGGATCGAAATACTACCTATCGTATACTATGCTTATTACCTAGGTTATGAAATAATCTGTACACCAAACCCCTGTGACATGCAATTTACCTACATAACAAATCTGTTCATGTAATCCTGACCTAAAATAAAAGTTAAAAAATGAAAAAGAAAGAAAGAAAAGAAAAGTATACTGGAGTATGGGAGTCATCCAGGGTTTCACCATTTGGTTTCTACCCACTGATTTGGGAAAGTGAGTGAAAAATATTCTCCCCTTTCTCTTACCCCTCAAGATTTTGTTCTGCTTTCTGCCATGAATTCCCAGACTGATGTAGGTAACCTATCTTCATCCATTTTGGGTTGCTATAAAGGAATACATGAGGCTGAATAATTTATAAACAAAAAAGGATTATTTGGCTCACTATTGTGATATCTGGTTCAAGATTGGGCATCTGACGAGGGCCTTAGGATGCTTCCATTCACGGTGAAAAATAAAGGGGGGCCTGTGTGTTCAGAGATCGCATGGCAAGAGAGAAAGCAAGGGTTGGGGGTGGTGCCAGGCTCTTTTAAACAACAAGCTCTTGGAGGAACTAATAGAGTAAGAATTCACTCATTCTGGAGGGAGGACATCAATCTATTCTTGAGGGATCTGCCCCCATGATCCAAACACCTCCCATTAGGCCCTACCTTCAACATTGGGATCAAATTTTAATATGAAGTTTGGAGAGGACAAATATCCAAACTGTATCAGGCCCCCATGGCCTTCCTGAGCATTTTCTGTATCTTGAAGTGATCTGTATACTTCACTAGTTTCTACGTGTCTTGACGGAGGGGCTATATATTCATTTTCTTTACTCCTAGGGCTACCAAGTGCTTGGCACATTGTAGCCTCTCAATAAATTTTATTTATTTATTTTTTTAATGTTCTTTTTTTATTATTTTATTTTTATTTCATTATTATTATACTTTAAGTTTTAGGGTACATGTGCACAACGTGCAGGTTAGTTACATATGTATACATGCGCCATGCTGGTTTGCTGCACCCATTAACTCGTCATCTAGCATTAGGTATATCTCCTAATGCTATCCCTCCCCCATCCCCGCACCCCACAACAGTCCCCAGAGTGTGATGTTCCCCTTCCTGAGTCCATGTGTTCTCATTGTTCAATTCCCACCTATGAGTGAGAACATGCGGTGTTTGGTTTTTTGTCCTTGCGATAGTTTACAGAGAATGATGATTTCCAATTTCATCCATGTCCCTACAAAGGACATGAACTCATCATTTTTTATGGCTGCATAGTATTCCATGGCGTATACGTGCCACATTTTCTTAATCCAGTCTATCATTGTTGGACATTTGGGTTGGTTCCAAGTCTTTGCTATTGTGAATAGTGCCGCAATAAACGTACGTGTGCATGTGTCTTTATAACAGCACGATTTATAGTCTTTTGGGTATATACCCAGTAATGGGATGGCTGGGTCAAATGGTATTTCTAGTTCTAGATCCCTGAGGAATCGCCACACTGACTTCCACAATGGTTGAACTAGTTTACATTCCTACCAACAGTGTAAAACTGTTCCTATTTCTCCACATCCTCTCCAGCACCTGTTGTTTCCTAACTTTTTAATGATTGCCATTCTAACTGGTGTGAGATGGTATCTCATTGTGGTTTTGATTTGCATTTCTCTGATGGCCAGTGATGATGAGCATTTTTTCATGTGTTTTTTGGCTGCATAAATGTCTTCTTTTGAGAAGTGTCTGTTCATGTCCTTTGCCCACTTTTTGATGGGGTTGTTTGTTTTTTTCTTGTAAATTTATTTGAGTTCATTGTAGATTCTGGATATTAGCCCTTTGTCAGATGAGTAGGTTGCGAAAATTTTCTCCCATTCTGTAGGTTGCCTGTTCACTCTGATGGTAGTTTCTTTTGCTGTGCAGAAGCTCTTTAGTTTAATTAGATCCTATTTGTCAATTTTGGCTTTTGTTGGCATTGGTTTTGGTGTTTTAGACATGAAGTCCTTGCCCATGCCTATGTCCTGAATGGTATTGCCTAGGTTTTCTTCTAGGGTTTTTATGATTTTAGGTCTAACGTTTAAGTCTTTAATCCATCTCGAATTAACTTTTGTATAAGGCGTAAGGAAGGGATCCAGTTTCAGCTTTCTGCATATGGCTAGCTGGTTTTCCCGGCACCATTTATTAAATAGGGAGTCCTTTCCCCATTGCTTGTTTTTCTCAGGTTTGTCAAAGATCAGATAGTTGTAGGTATGTGGCATTATTTCTGAGGGCTCTGTTCTGTTCCATTGATCTATATCTCTGCTTTGGTACCAGTACCATGCTGCTTTGGTTACTGTAGCCTTGTAGTATAGTTTGAAGTCAGGTAGCGTGATGCCTCCAGCTTTGTTCTTTTGGCTTAGGATTGACTTGGCAATGCGGGCTCTTTTTTGGTTCCATATGAACTTTAAAGTAGTTTTTTCCAATTCTGTGAAGAAAGTCATTGGTAGCTTGATGGGGATGGCATTGAATCTATAAATTACCTTGGGCAGTATGGCCATTTTCACAATATTGATTCTTCCTACCCATGAGTATGGAATGTTCTTCTATTTGTTTGTATCCTCTTTAATTTCATTGAGCAGTGGTTTGTAGTTCTCCTTGAAGAGGTCCTTCACATCCCTTGTAAGTTGGATTCCTAGGTATTTTATTCTCTTTGAAGCAATTGTGAATGGGAGTTCACTCATGATTTGGCTCTCTGTTTGTCTGTTATTGGTGTATAAGAATGCTTGTGATTTTTGTACATTGATTTTATATCCTGAGACTTTGCTGAAGTTGCTTATCAGCTTAAGGAGATTTTGGGCTGAGACGATGGGGTTTTCTAGATATACTATCATGTTGTCTGCAAACAGGGACAATTTGACTTCCTCATTTCCTAATGGAATACCCTTTATTTCCTTCTCCTGCCTAATTGCCCTGGCCAGAACTTCCAACACTATGTTGAATAGGAGTGATGAGAGAGGGCATCCCTGTCTTGTGCCGGTTTTCAAAGGGAATGCTTTGAGTTTTCGCCCCTTCAGTATGATATTGGCTGTGGGTTTGTCATAGATAGCTCTTATTATTTTGAGATACGTCCCATCAATACCTAATTTATTGAGAGTTTTTAGCATGAAGAGTTGTTGAATTTTGTCAAAGGCCTTTTCTGCATCTATTGAGATAATCATGTGGCTTTTGTCTTTGGTCCTGTTTATATGCTGGATTACATTTATTGATTTGTGTATATTGAACCAGCCTTGCATCCCAGGGATGAAGCCCACTTGATCATGGTGGATAAGCTTTTTGATGTGCTGCTGGATTCGGTTTGCCAGTATTTTATTGAGGATTTTTGCATCAATGTTCATCAAGGATATTGGTCTAAAATTCTCTTTTTTGGTTGTGTCTCTGCCTGGCTTTGGTATCTGGGTGATGCTGGCCTCATAAAATGAGTTAGGGAGGATTCCCTCTTTTTCTATTGATTGGAATAGTTTCAGAAGGAATGGTACCAGTTCCTCCTTGTATCTCTGGTAGAATTGAGCTATGAATCCATCTGGTCCTGGACTCTTTTTGGTTGCTAAGCTATTGATTATTGCCTCAATTTCAGAGCCTGTTATTGGTCTATTCAGAGATTCAACTTCTTCCTGGTTTAGTCTTGGGAGAGTGTATGTGTCGAGGAATTTATCCATTTCTTCTAGATTTTCTAGTTTATTTGCGTAGAGGTGTTTGTAGTATTCTCCGATGGTAGTTTGTATTTCTGTGGGATCGGTGGTGATATCCCCTTTATCATTTTTAATTGCATCTATTTGATTCTTCTCTCTTTTCTTCTTTATTAGCCTTGCTACTGGTCTATCAATTTTGTTGATGCTTTCAAAAAATCAGCTCCTGGATTTGTTAATTTTTTGAAGGGTTTTTTGTGTCTCTATCTCCTTCAGTTCTGCTCTGATTTTAGTTATTTCTTGCCTTCTGCTAGCTTTTGAATGTGTTTGCTCTTGCTTTTCTAGTTCTTTTAATTGTGATGTTAGGGTGTCAATTTTAGATCTTTCCTGCTTTCTCTGTGGGCATTTAGTGCTATAAATTTCCCTCTACGCACTGCTTTGAATGTGTCCCAGAGATTCTGGTATGTTGTGTCTTTATTCTCGTTGGTTTCAAAGAACATCTTTATTTCTGCCTTCATTTCGTTATGTACCCAGTAGTCATTCAGGAGCAGGTTGTTCAGTTTCCATGTAGTTGAGCGGTTTTGAGTGAGTTTCTTAATCCTGAGTTCTAGTTTGATTGCACTGTGGTCTGAGAAACAGTTTGTTGTAATTTCTGTTCTTTTACATTTGCTGAGGAGAGCTTTACTTCCAACTATGTGGTCAGTTTTGGAATAGGTGTGGTGTGGTGCTGAAAAAAATGTATATTCTGTTGATTTGGGGTGGAGAGTTCTGTAGATGTCTATTAGGTCCGCTTGGTGCAGAGCTGAGTTCAATTCCTGGGTATCCTTGTTGACTTTCTGTCTCATTGATCTGTCTAATGTTGACAGTGAGGTGTTAAAGTCTCCCATTATTATTGTGTGGGAGTCTAAGTCTCTTTGTAGGTCACTCAGGAGTTGCTTTATGAATCTGGGTGCTCCTGTATTGGGTGCATATATATTTAGGATAGTTAGCTCTTCTTGTTGAATTGATCCCTTTACCATTATGTAATGGCCTTCTTTGTCTCTTTTGATCTTTGTTGGTTTAAAGTCTGTTTTATCAGAGACTAGGATTGCAAACCCTGCCTTTTTTTGTTTTCCATTTGCTTGGTAGATCTTCCTCCATCCTTCTATTTTGAGCCTATGTGTGTCTCTGCACGTGAGATGGGTTTCCTGAATACAGCACACTGATGGGTCTTGACTCTTTATCCAATTTGCCAGTCTGTGTCTTTTAATTGGGGCATTTAGTCCATTTACATTTAAAGTTAATATTGTTATGTGTGAATTTGATCCTGTCATTATGATGTTAGCTGGTTATTTTGCTCTTTAGTTGATGCAGTTTCTTCCTAGCCTCGATGGTCTTTACAGTTTGGCATGATTTTGCAGTGGCTGGTACCGGTTTTTCCTTTCCATGTTCAGTGCTTCTTTCAGGAGCTCTTTTAGGGCAGGCCTGGTGGTGACAAAATCTGTCAGCATTTGCTTGTCTGTAAAGGATTTTATTTCTCCTTCACTTATGAAGCGTAGTTTGGGTGGATATGAAATTCTGGGTTGAAAATTCTTTTCTTTAAGAATGTTGAATATTGGCCCCCACTCTCTTCTGGCTTGTAGTGTTTCTGCCGAGAGATCAGCTCTTATTCTGATGGGCTTCCCTTTGTGGGTAGCCTGACCTTTCTCTCTGGCTGCCCTTAACATTTTTTCCTTCGTTTCAACTTTGGTGAATCTGACAATTATGTGTCTTGGAGTTGCTCTTCTCGAGGAGTTTCTTTGTGGCATTCTCTGTATTTCCTGAATATGAATGTTGGCCTGCCTTGCTAGACTGGGGAAGTTCTCCTGGATAATATCCTGCGGAGTGATTTCCAATTTGGTTCCATTCTCCCTGTCACTTTCAGGTACACCAATCAGACGTAGATTTGGTCTTTTCACATAGTCCCATATTTCTTGGAGGCTTTGTTCGTTTCTTTTTATTCTTTTTTCTCTAAACTTCCCTTTTCGCTTCATTTCATTCATTTTGTCTTCCATCACTGATACCCTTTCTTCCAATTGATCGCATTGGCTCCTGAGGCTTCTGCATTCTTCACGTAGTTCTCGAGCCTTGGCTTTCAGCTCCATCAGCTCCTTTAAGCACTTCTCTGTATTGGTTATTCTAGTTATACATTCGTCTACTTTTTTTTCAAAGTTTTTAACTTCTTTGCCTTTGGTTTGAATTTCCTCCTGTAGCTCGGAGTAGTTTGATCGTCTGAAGCCTTCTCTCACCTCGTCAAAGTCATTCTCCATCCAGCTTTGTTCCATTGCTGGTGAGGAGCTGCGTTCCTTTGGAGGAGGAGAGGCGCTCTGCTTTTTAGAGTTTCCAGTTTTTCTGCTCTGTTTTTTCCCCATCTTTGTGGTTTTATCTACTTTTGGTCTTTGATGATGGTGATGTACACATGGGTTTTTGGTGTGGATGTCCTTTCTGTTTGTTAGTTTTCCTTCTAACAGAGAGGACCCTCAGCTGCAGGTCAGTTGGAATTTGCTAGAGGTCCACTCCAGACCGTGTTTGCCTGGGTATCAGCAGCAGTGGCTGCAGAACAGCGGATTTTCGTGAACCGCGAATGCTGCTGTCTGATCGTTCCTCTGGAAGTTTTGTCTCAGAGGAGTACCCGGCCGTGTGAGGTGTCAGTCTGCCCCTACTGGGGGATGCCTCCCAGTTAGGCTGCTTGGGGGTCAGGGGTCAGGGACCCACTTGAGGAGGCAGTCTGTCCGTTCTCAGATCTCCAGCTGCGTCCTGGGAGAACCACTGCTCTCTTCAAAGCTGTCAGACAGGGACATCTAAGTCTGCAGAGGTTACTGCTGTATTTTTGTTTGTCTGTGCCCTGCCCCCAGAGGTGGAGCCTACAGAGGCAGGCAGGCCTCCTTGAGCTGTGGTGGGCTCCACCCAGTTCGAGCTTCCCTGCTGCTTTGTTTACCTAAGCAAGCCTGGGCAATGGCGGGCGCCCCTCCCCCCCAGCCTCGCTGCCACCTTGCAGTTTGATCTCAGACTGCTGTGCTAGCAATCAGCGAGACTCCGTGGGCGTAGGACCCTCCGAGCCAGGTGTGGGATTTAATCTCCTGGTGTGCCGTTTTTTAAGCCTGTCGGAAAAGCGCAGTATTAGGGTGTGAGTGACCCGATTTTCCAGGTGCCATCTGTCACCCGTTTCTTTGACTAGGAAAGGGAACTCCCTGACCCCTTTCACTTCCCGAGTGAGGCAATGCCTCGCCCTGCTTCAGCTTGCGCATGGTGCACTGCAACCACTGTCCTGCACCCACTGTCTGGCACTCCCTAGTGAGGTGAACCCGGTACCTCAGATGGAAATGCAGAAATCACCCATCTTCTGCGTCGCTCATGCTGGGAGCTGTAGACCAGAGCTGTTCCTATTCGGCCATCTTGGCTGCCAGAAGAAATTTTATTAATTGAACCAAGAAGAAGAAAGAAATAAAAACATTCTGATTCCAACTACCCAACCTCATTTCCTCCCAAGCCTCCTTGACTTACTTCCTTCTTTCTGATTATGGATATTAAAGGATATGCTTCTTTAATAAATATTCAGAAACTGCACCTCAGCCATGTTAAGGGTTTTCTTGTTGCCTTTCAATTTTTGAAAAAGGACACAAAAGTCCAAACTTCCAGATTCTTTCTTTGGTTCCAGGGCAATGTATAATATTAACATTGTATTTTTCTTTATCTGTGACATAGTCGGCCATAAATCACCTGGTTACTGTATTATATACGTTAGTGTTCTAGCATAATAGTGGTTTTTGCTGTTTGACAGATGTTCCAGACTAAAATGTTTTAAAATAATAGATCATTAAAAGAAACTAGAGTTGATAGCCAAGAAATTCAATTTTTTTCCTAACAGAATCAAAGCATTTCACTAATTAGTTACTTTATTCCACAAGATGGCGCTGTAGTTCTTCCAATTATTTGCAATAGAGCAGCTCAGGGTTTTATTTTTAAAAGTATCCTCCCCTTCCTTCCTTTATATAAAAGTGACACAAAAGAAAGAATGTAAGGCTGTTACTTCATAATAGGCCTGATTTACTATATATTTTAGAGAAGTCCATGGTAATAGCCATAGAAGAGTCAATAACAGGAATTAGTACACAACGAATTATAACCAGAAATGAGATATGATTATTTTTGTGCAGTTTCTTAAATAAACGTAGTCTACCCTTTGTTTATATGCTATGAATTATAAATTATTTTTTAAAGCTTATGGATAGAATTTTAATGTTTTTTAGTACTACTTTGGGTGTTCAAAATCTGAGCTGCTTAACTCACTGGATATTTCTGTGTCTTTTGTAATAACTTTTAAACTATTGCATAGGGCTTAATCCATTTCTTTATGATAGCCCAGCAATACCAGCATTACCTGGGTCTGTCTGATCTGACAGGAGGGTCTTCTATTAAATTCTGTTTTAAAAAATTCAATTTGTTTAGTCTTGTGCAGAAAAACATATTAGATATGGGACTAATTTCTTTTTAGTAAATATTTTAGTGTTTAATTTGCATCTCAGTTTTATTCTAAATATTTTTTACTTGTATCCTTTTGAAGTTAAGACTTGCCAAAGTTCCCAGATAAATTTGCATTTGAATCAGTTTATAGTAATGATTTTGAGCCCTTTTATGTGCAAAGGACAGTTTTAATTGGATCTGCTAGGAAAACAAAATTTTATTATTCCTTTCAAAAAACAAACATTGCTTAAAATAAGTTTGGAAGACTTGTATTTAAAATATTTTGTCAGTGAATTATTTTTAAGTTTCACTTTGATCATACTTGGTAAGTTTAATAAAAATTACATATTGACCCCAAATACTAAAGATTTTAATTAATGCCCTAACACAGTCTCCTTGTTAGAATCAGAAATTTATTAAGTAAAAAGCCCAAACATCAAGGGAAAACAAATAAATTCGTGTGTGTAATTCTTAATTATGTCTAATTAAAATCAATTTGTAATGCATTTACATTCACAAAATCACGTAAGTTATCAGTGTCTGAGACAACAGTTTGTGTTTATGAATAGCACATTTGTAAGGAGTGAATTAGTTAGTGTGCTAATTAGAAAACTCTTGCAAGAGAAGACAGGTTGTAGTTCGTTTTTATCTATTTCTCTCAATTTTGATCTTATAGTGGTGAGTGGGTGGAAAAGCCATGGTTAAGTTTAAAAGCTCTGAATGTACATTAGCAGATATGTTTGTTCTTTTAGTTGGTGCTTTAAGTAGTTTAGCCATGTATACACTTATTACCATTACTACTAATTATGTTTTTGAAAGCCTACTGTGTGTCAAGCACATCATGCCTTTATTTAATTCATACAATAGTTGTATGGAACAGGTAGCATTATTCTGCGTTCACAGATGAGGATACTGATGCTTAGAGAAATTTAATAATTCATGAGGGGTCAGACAGCTGGTGAGTGGGGCTTGGGATCTAAAGGCAAGTTCTTATGACTCCAGAGCCTGCACTTTAAACCACTAACGTGTATTGTATTTGCAACTGCAATGTCAGGTAGCTTTTAGTGAAGTCTGCCAATTTTAGTATGAAATATTCTGTTTGTAATGTGTAAGGAGTAGGTCAGGCTTTCTAATTGTGCTGTTTATCTAAGGCACAATAAGGACTTTTGCAAAGGGGACTTGTCAAGTTATCATGATACTGGCTGCAAGCCAGAGGTTTCCTTAGCAAAGTGCTAAGACAAGGTCTACTGGGGTAAAAGGGAAGCTCTTATTTCCTCCTCTTTACCCCCTAAATTGCCCACATCTCACTTTTTCAATGTATAAAGTACAAGCCCACCTAGGTTCTACTGGGTGAACTCTGCATACATTTTAAAAATACTTAAAACCCACCAAATTTATTACCTCTCAACAGACTTAGTCAAAAGATGCAATGTTTCTATTCCAAAATGCTGTGATCTTCTTAAAAGAAAAGAATGAGTTTAAAAAATACTTGATAAGCTAAAATTGCTGCTGAAGTGCTTTTTGTGTCATTTATTAGGGAAGATTTCCCACATATTCTGTTGCTAAGCCCCTAATAGTTATTAAAGGAAGCACACTTGTGAATATCTTCAAAAAGTGGGCAGGTGGTCATCCCAAGGAGATGAGTTTGGGTAAAGTGAAGTCTTCATAGAAAAATCAAATTCTTAAGGCTTATTGCAATCCTAAATTAACCTAAACTCTAAGCGTTCTTTGATTGACCGAATGATGCCAGAAAGATCAACTGGGCTGTACATAGAATTGCACAAAGCACAATTAGACAGGCAAAGTAGGGCAACACACATCTAATGGCAGAAGGTTTCGTGATTCAAATCGATTGACTGAATGATTCTTTCCTTCAGTCTGTCATTTATCCATCTGTCCGGTTGCCATTTAACAGTTACTTAGTAGCTTATTTAATTCAGTATTTATTGATCCCTCTGTTACAGGCACTGTGTGAGGTACTGCAAGCCTTAACTTACACACAAAATTAAATAATCAATTCAATGCGTTTGCCTGAGCGTGTATGTCTTTTACGGTCCTGATGATTAAATCGTTTTAGACTGAAGTCCTTGCGTTTTATTGTCAGCCTGTTTGAGCAAGTGATAATCTGTCAATCAATAGAGTCAATGGAACTTAAATTATTTGGGTGACAGTATTGATCAAAGTGTTTGGTGTTTAAAGGTCTTGGTGTAGGTTTTCTACATAGTTATTCACATAGATAGTAAGCAAACTGTTAAGTCACATCCACGTAGTGTTCTAATAGGAGTGGCAATAGTAGTAATCATAGTAATCATTCTCAAATTTATAATAGTAAATCTAACTTCATTGGTGAGAACCAAACTTCTTTTTTTTTTTTTTGAGACGGAGTCTCCTTCTGTCGCCCAGGCTGGAGTGCAGTGGAGCGATCTCGGCTCACTGCAAGCTTTGCCTCCCGGGTTCACTTCATTCTCCTGCTTCAGCCTCCCAGGTAGCTGGGACCACAGGTGCCCACCACCATGCCCAGCTAATTTTTTGTATTTTTTAGTAGAGATGGGGTTTCACCGTGTTAGCCAGGTCTCTTGACCTCTTGACCTCTTGATCTCTTGACCTCGTGATCTGCCCACCTCAGCCTCCCAAAGTGCTGGGATTACAGGCGTGAGCTACCGCGCCCGGCTGAGAACCAAACTTCTTATGTTAGTGCTTTAAATATTCCATTCAGGATCTGACTGGGCAGCATCCTTCCTAGAAACAACAATAAAAACCTTGCATTATCTTGGGCAAGTCACTATCATCTCTGTCCCTTAGTTTCCTCCCCTGGTAAGGCAAAGAAGCTGCTATAGATGATTTCTAAGCTCAAGATCAACACTAAAGTTTTATAATTTTAGGTTTTGGATTTCCTCCTGATCTTAAGTATTTGAAGAATTCTATTTAAAAATGTTATTCTTAGGTAATGCTTAGCAAATAGACAATAAATATAGTGAATAAAAGGCAAATAAAGCATTTGACCAATGTCAACTTCATGTAATGCTTATTAATTGAGCATCAACTATGTGTTGGGCATTGATGTATGTGCCTCGTGACTCAGCAGTAAATTCGATTAAGGTGTTTTCCTTCATGTATTTTACAATTTAGTGGGAAAAGTTGACAAACAAACTTGAAAAGAAGCAATAATTACAGATAGTTACAAATGCCCTGCAGGCTAATTGGGGAGACCGAGGTGGTGTGTCTAGATAGGATGGTCAAGGAAGGCCACTCTGCTGTGTGAAAATCAAGGATAAGAATATTCTAGGCATTGGGAAAAGCTAAAGCAAAGCTGTTGCGGTTGGAAGTTGCTTTGTAATTTTCTTTTTCTTGTTTTCATGTTTGAACTAGTTTATTTCAAAGGAATAAGACTTTCAAATAAAAGTAAGCATATTAAAAAGCATAAGATAATATTTTTAGTGAAATTCAAATCATTTTTTACAATAAACAGACAATATTTTCTAATTATGTTAATTTACTCAATCTCCTCATTTTTCTATTTTATGTTTGTAATTTACCTATTAACTCTCTAGCACATATATGCATTTTATGTTTTCTTTATTAATAGTGGTGCACAATTGAAAAGTTTAGTTGCGATTGAGTTAAAGAAAATTGGTTTCATGGAATACCTTTCTGCAACATTTGAATACACATAAAAATCCCTATCAAAAACTAAGATATAAAACTATGAACCTCTATTTTTAATCTAAAGTCATTTTATACACTGGAAAGTAAGTACAAGTGCAATATTTACTGTAAAATACGCACTAACCACTTTGTTGATGTAAAATTTAATGAGTTCATAATTATGCAAACATTGTCATTGGGAGTGAAGAACATATAGATTCTATCTGTATTATTTCTTATAACTACTTATGTAGTTTTCAAGAGACAGAGGCAGATAGGAGCGGGAAAGTGGTCTATGATGGGGCTGGAGTTGGTCAGTGTTGAGAGGGTGTCATTATGTCTTCTAGGACTTAGGGAATTTGGATTTTACTCAATTTGCAATGAGAATATGAGAAAGTCTTAAATATATTTCCGATCCTCCTGCTATATAAATGTATAACCAGAGATTCTGGATGTTGAGGTACACTTAACTAAGAAATTCCCTTCCCTCCCTGTGTCCATAGTGACATTTTATCAGTTTGTCTTTGAAACTTATTTCTAAAATTACTTTGTTAAAGCAGGAAGGCCTTTTTCTTGCTTACTAATTGAAGATTGGAGTATTTCCAGAGGTAACTTTGAGAAACAAGAAGCAAATATGGTAAACTCCAAGAGGAGATGAAAAATATGTTTGTAATCTATTTTTAGAAATTTTAGTATTTATAAATCCTTTTATTCCATGAGATTTCTACAACAGTGGGAGCCAAATCCCTATTTTGTGATAAGGAGTTACGGACTTGGGATTTGCCCTTAATATACTTGATATTGTGAATTAAGGACGAATAAAGATGAACTTATCAGAGAAATAAAGATTTTACTTTACCATGGGGTAAAGGAATATTCTAAATATTACTAAATATCTTCATATGGAGACAGAGAGAAGGAAAGGTCTGAACTGAAGTGCACTGATAACCTTTTACAAGAGCTTTACTATATTATGGGATGTCAAGAGCCTTTGAAAGATAATTGGGAAGTTGATTCATGTTTAATAAAGGGAAGCTTATTTATAGGGGGGTAAAAGTTGTGTATAATGATAGACAATTTTCCCTCCAAAATATGAGAAGCTAAATTATTACTTATAAATAGTAGCATGCTGGTTTGAGCTAAAGAAAAGTAAAACTAAATTATGTACTTTGCCATATTAGTGTGTGTTTTAAGGGAGTCATGTAATGCACTTGAACTTGTGTCTTCACCTGTGAAAATAAAATGGAACCAAATGACTTCTGAAAAGCCTTATAGTGCCAAAGTGTATATAATTCTATGTGATCAACACTGATAAGTTAATTCTGCAAATAGGCGAATATAGGAGAGAAAATAGTAAGGAGAATACAGGAGAGAAAGTGTTAATGTTATGACCAATTGTTGAGTCAGGAATGTTGGAAGGGAACAGAATAAGTATATGTTATAATAAGATGTAAGACTCTTCAAAGATCGGTTGGTTAAAATAAGTTTTTGTTTTGTAAATAGTAAGGAGACATCTGAAAATTTGCAATCCGAAAAGAGTTATAGGCAAGTTGCAAGTTGCAACTCTTTCACCCATCCCTTATTACCTACTTAATTATCTGCATTAAGTAGAAATTGGATTTCATAAATATTCTCTAGTATTGGCCATTTCAAAAAACACCTTCTGGAAATAAAACTGTGTATGAGTTATTGCGTTCTGCATGTGTTTTCACACTTGTATGACCTGAGGGTAGTTCTGTGAATTGGTCATGTTATTAAGTCATTGCTGTTTCTTGCCTCTCTTCTAGAAGATAGGCAAGGACAGATAGAACCTACATGTCCTTTCACTCCCAATGACAATGTTTGCATAGTTATGGACTCATTAAATTTTACATCAACAAAATGCTTAGTGCATTTTTTACAGTAAATATTGTGCTTATACTTACTTTCCAGGGTATAAAATCACTTTAGATTGAAAATAAAGGTACATAGTTTTATATCTTAGCTTTTGATAGGGATTTTTATACGTATTCAAATATTGCAGGAAGGTATCCCATGAAACCAATTTTCTTGAGGCCTTTGTTCTCAATAATACAAAGTCCTATCAGAAAATGAGAGGGTAGTTTAAACTTCAGAAAGAAATGAGAGTTCAGGCCGGGCAAGGTGGCTGTAATCCTAGCACTTTGGGAGCCCGAGGTGGGTGGATCATTTGAGGTCAGGAGTTCAAGAGCAGCCTGGCCGACATGGTAAAACTCCATCTCTACTAAAAATACAAAAATTAGCTGGGTGGTAGTGGCATGCGCCTGTATTCCAGGCTACTTGGGAGGCTGGGGCAGGAGAATCGCTTGAGCAGTAGGGGCAGAGGTTGCAGTGAGCCGAGATCACACCCCTCACTGCACTCCAGTCTGGGTGGCAGAGTGAGACCATGTCTCAAAAAAAAAAAAAAAAAAAAAAAAAGAGTTCAATCTGGTGATTTTTTTTCTTGGATTTGTATGTAGATATTTGTAGAGGAAGCTTGAATGTTGGAAGACAAGTTGATTTCCTGTATGGGTAATATTTATCTAAAACTTACATGAAGTTGACAAATGTGAAGAATAAATGCCAAGTGATTTAATTGCTACAAGTTTACCATTTATATATATCTAAAGGAATAAATTTTATAATCCACAGTAAGTGGAATTCGGGATCGCAAAATTAAACATAAAACTCAGAAGATTTGGTATTTTTCAGTATGTGTTTAATTTTAAAAAGAAAACAGGTCATGCAGAGGTTAAGGTTAGAAAATTTATTTAAAAAAAACCAAAACTCTAGATGCAAAGAAATTAAGGCTATATCCAAGTACTTTGCTGTCTCAAGACATAGTCCAAGACCTTTTTCTCTTCTCCCTGAGTACTTTCATCAATGCCCAAGGCTTCAGTTACCATCTCTAGGTATATGATTCCTAACATCCATGTCTCTGCTCCAGGCATCTCTGCCAAGATCCAGACTCATCTGTGACCCTGACTACTCAACATCAGCATGTGGATGTCTCATTGGAACCTAAGCTCAACATGGTCAAAACTAAATTCTTTTACCCATCCCCTACTATCTCATTCTCTTCTAATTGTTTATTTTAAAAAAAAAGATCACCCAGCAGCATGAGCCAGAAGGCTTGTCCCTATCTTTCACTCTTCCACATCTAATCCATCACCATTACAATCTTCTGGACATTTTTTGAACCACTCGCACAACCTTTGAATCTGTCCATTTTGTCATAGCTCGTTCCCTTCTCTGAGCTACCCTCATCTCTTATCCAGGCTACTAGAATAGCCCTTAGCTCATCTCTCCATGTCTATTCTTGCCTTCTTCTAATTCACAGCCAAGAGCTATAGAGAAATTTTTACAAGGCAAATATGATCATTCACTCTCCTTCGGAAAATTTGGTGACGGTTTCCCATTGTCTACCAAGATAAAGTAAAAAATGTTTAACCTTGCCTCAATTCCTGTATGATCTGGCCCCTACCTGCTTCACCAGACTTACTTTGATGTACCCTCTCCTTTACTCTTTGGACCCTAGTCAACTTGACCTATGGATTTCTTAAATGTGCCTTTCTTTCCTGCCAATGGTCTTTATAGTGTTATTTTCTTTGCTTACAACATTCTTCCCTGTCTAGTCTTCAAATTAACCCTTATTAGTCCCTAGTAAGCAGTTAACTCCTATTTATTACTTCGCCCAAACATCATTTCCCATTTTCACCTTTTAGAAAAGCTCACATCTGTTTAATAAATGCTCTCTTGTCACCCTGCACCTTTTTTTTATTCATTCATCCAGCAGTTGTTGGGTATCTATAGTGCCATGTACTCTTCTAAAAGCTAGAAATGGAATGAGGGGAGACTGACAACAATTATAGGACAAAACAAGATAATTTCAAATAGTGATGAAGATGATAAAGAAAATAAAACCAATTACTGTGCTAGAGAATGACTTGAGAGAGGTACTTGGGTTATTATGTTTGCAACTGCAATTAAATGAATGATAGTACATTTTGCTTGTTGAATGTGTGTCTTCTCTGTAAAAACATAAACTTCCAAGAACTGGTACTTTGTTACACTTACTCACACCATATCCCAGCAGCACTAGGTATAATGCCCAGGACATAGCAGACTCAATAAGTATTGCCGAATGAATGAATTGGCCTACTGTATTAGCTCCCTAGAGCTGCCGTAACAAAGTATACCAAATCAGGTAGCTTAAAACAACAGAAATTTATTGTCACAGTTCTGGAGACTTGAAGTCTCAGATCAAGGTATCCGTAGGGCTATTCTCCCTCTGAGGTCTCTGGGGGAAGAATTCTTTCTTTCTTCTAGCTTTTGGTATTTGCTGGCAATCATTGGCATTCCTTGGCTGATAGCTGCATCACTCCAATCTCTGCCTCTATCGCTGCATGGCCTTTTTTCCTGTGTGTCTAATCTGGTCTATTTCTGTGTTGAATATTCCTCTTATAAGGATACCAGTCATTTGATCAGGAGCCACACTAGTCCAGCATGATTCATCTTAACTTAATTACATCTGCAAAGACCCTATTTCCAAATAAGGTTACATTCACAGGGATGAGGTGGGGGGTGCAGGTGGTTAGTATTTCAACATATCATATTTGGGGACACAACTAAAAATTCAGCCAACTGTCCCTATTTCTCTCAGAAAAAGGAAATCTAAGAAGTTAATATTAAAAGTTCATATATTGTAGTATTTAAAAAGGCTTATTTCTAAGTAAGTTTTATATAATGTACAAACATTTGACTTTGTGTCAAATTACCATTTTACTTTGTGTAAGTACGATAAATTGTTTTGATTTGTTTTAGACTATTTGGTTGAATCCTAACTACACCAATATCCATGCCATCCTAAAAAACCAAGACTATGATCTGACCAAATTAAACTCATGTTCTCTATTCCCTTAGCAGAAGAGAACTTATTTCTTCATGTATTAAAAATAAATGAATATGGAAGCATACTCATGATACTCGCATCTTAAAAATCCACCCCGACATTTTTGCAAAGACTGTGTGTGGGACGTTGACATATTTTTGTTATACAATGACAGTTTTAGTGCAAGTTGTTCCCATTGTGACTAGGGAGGAAGAGCAAATAAAAGGGAAAGAATAAGTTACAGTACAAACCACATGTGAACTGAAGCTGTCAGGTTCCACAAAGGCAGAAGTACTCTCTGAAAAGGTAGAGAAGTCCTTTTGTGTATGATAGGTGGGGTGGAGGGTGGGAGGGTCACTAATATTGTCTGCTGTATGCTGTCTTAGGAAAGTCATTTTTTCCTATCAAACACCACCTTGTGTCTTTTGAACTCCATTAGCACTTTTTTTGTTTTTAGTTTTCTCAAATGACCCTTACGTAATACTTATTGCTTGTACTGTTCTAAGTGCTTTACATGTATTAATTCAATTAATCATCATAACAATTCATTTCCATTGTGCAGCTGAGGGTCAAGGTACACAGAGGTTACATTACATGTGAGCTGGAGCCACAATTCAAGCCTGCCTGTCTAACTTTGGGGCCCACTCTCTGACCCATCTTGCTATACCGCCTACATAGTTACTGAATTTTGAACTTGTTATAGACCTCTGCCAGACTGTAAGCATCTGAGAGCCTGGCCACTGTGTCTTTCTTACATTTGTATTTTCTGTAAAGCCTAGCTTAGTATTTTGTGCACAATAGGTACTCAGTAAATGCTTGCAAATGAATTGAAATTAGACCACGATTTGCACAAGTCTATCTAGTGTTTAGGTCTCTGACTTCCATGTCATGGTTTAAATGAGAAGACGTTCATTTGAAAAAAATAGAATCCCAAATAGATATAAATAATCTAGGGAAGCAGACAAATGTCAGTTTGGGTGCTTCCAGCCTCTCTCATGGGTGCTCTTTTCCTTTCTTCCCTCCTCAGCCCCCTACCAGCTAACTATAAAAGTGTGTACGTAGATTAGGATCTCAAATGATTTCACTGAGAGTAGCTTAAAGTGTTACTCTCTTAAGAACATTTGTATTTTCACAGAAATTAATTTCTAATAATTTCAGCCATCAGTCAATAAATGAGGGAGGTATTCATTTGAGCAACAGACCTACTCCAGAGTTGTGGAAATTACACCCATTTTTATGTAAAGTATTTCATTTTATGGATTTGTTGGTAACATTTGCACTGGTTTGTACTCTCTCTCGCTGTGTAAATATAAGACTAATTAAAAGCAAATAAAAACTTTAATCTTAAATTTAAAATCTGGCAGTACTGAAATATTGTAGACATGTTGGTATTCATTTGCTTGTAGGAAATTCTGCCACTAAGAATTTAAATTTAATTTGCCTTTTTATTATGTGATATGTGCATCACGAGCCTGTGGGCAGTAGATGAGCTTTAATAAAGCTAAAAATAAATAAAATGGGAATGTTAATAAACCTTGTAGCTCATTAAACATTTGGATTCACTGAGTATATATCTATTAATTTTAGATGAGACTACATTAGGAAACCTTTGTTACATGAAGGTTGTAATTAAGTGAATAATATATTCAAATTCAATACAAAACATCTTCTTCCACATCTTTTTAGTGACAATTCTTTAGTAAAAAATTTCAAGGAACTGAAAGGCTTAAAAAGTAATGATTAAATATGCAAATATAACAATTTATAGTTCTTTCTAAAGAATTAAAATTTGAAAGATATGTCCAAATGGATTCTCTTCTTACATCTCATTATCTTCTTTATCTACTTTAGCATTTGTGATTTCATTATTTTATTAAGAAAGTGCTCTCATTTCTTAACCCCGTTTATTCTTCTACTTTATTTCTATATTTCAAAATTCTCCCTATTTTCTGTTTTCTCATTCTATTAACATACATTACATAACTTCCAAATTATTCTTTTTTTCTCTGTGACTATTCCTCTTTCCTTTGAAAAGCTCTCCAGTTTCTAACCTTAAAATTCGTGCTTAAAGACTTTATTTCCAGAATCATTTTTGTGTGTGTGCTACCATCAGTTATCCATGAAAATCAACTTCGGCTTATGAATGCATGGCTATGCAAAAAGTGAACACTCATTTTCTGTCTTTTTTGCATGTTTTCCTTTGGAATTTAGGTTTATTTTTAATATTAAATGCATGTATTAGCTTGCTAGGGCAGCCATGGCAAAGCAGCACATACTGAATGCCTTAAACAACAGAAATGCATTGTCTCACAGCTCTGGGGGCTGGAAGTCTGAGATTAAGGTGTTGGCAGAATTGGTTCCTTCCAAGGGCTGTGGGAGAGAATCGATTCCATGCCTCTTTCCTAGCTTCCAGTGTTTTGTTGGCAATCTTTGGCATTCCTTGTCTTGTAGACCCGTCACTCTGATTACTACCTTCACGTTCACACAGCATTCGCTCTGTGCTCATATCTCTGTCTCTGTCTAAATTTCCCCTTTTTATAAGGACACTGTCACATTGGATTAGGGCTCACCCTGATGACCACATCCTAACTTGAGCGTCTGCAAAAACCTTATTTCCAGGGTTACGGTCACAGGTACTGGGGGTTAGGACTTTAACATCTTTTAGGGGAACACAGTGCAACCCACAATAATAACACAGTTACATTCAACATACGGTTATTGGGTATTTATGTAGGTTTGCATTATATTAATATTATTTTATATTAATATTAATAATTTATCATTTTTACTACATGCTGAACACCATTTATCTTCATTGTACCACTGCATTTCCACAACATTCTTAAGAAACAGGCACTATTATTTTTTCCTCTCTTTGCTGGAAAAACTGAGGTTTAGGGAGTTTTAAAAATTGTTACAGATAGGCAGTTGTATCATTTAGGATGTTTGTGGCTACAAGTAGCTGGATACCCAAAAAGGGCTTAGACAAAGTATTTATTTTCTCATGTTCGAAGAAATCTGGCAGTAGGATGGTTGAAGGTCAGGTTAAGTCATTGCTTGAGCAGTGTCATCAAGAACTTGAGCTCTTTTATGTTTTCATTCTGTCATTCTTAGCATGTTAATTGTGTTTGTCAGGTACTTTCAGGGTCATGTGATCATATCCTCAATAAGAGGGGAAAACTACCTATGCAGTGTTAGCCTCTACATTGGGAATCAGGGACTACCTATAGAGGGGAGAGGGAAGCAATGGCTGACTATTAGGTACTGTCTATCAAATAAGGACTGCCATTAATCTCCTCTGCATGACACCTTACAAAGGACATTAATAGAAAGGCTCGTTTCAGAAATTAAAGATAGATAATGCATGTGATCTGACATAAAACCATCAGTGAGCAAGGGTGGAAGAATGAGTCTTCATGATGTGTTTGGGTATGAATTACTTAGAAATACTTTTAAATACTTGCCTGTACGAATATGGAAAGAGGAAAATTAAGGTTCTTAGGTTTTTCTGATTGGCAGGAGGTTCTACACACACACACACACACACACACACATACATGCATGCATGAACATATAAATATGCCAAGTTAGCATAAGGCTAGTGGGGTCAAGTGAGTAATACAAACTATAATAGATTAAGATAAATGACAATAGTCTATGTTTTGTGAAACTCTTCAAAATATATTTTGCAAGCTTTGGAGTTAACACGAGCTTCAGGTTGAATGGGTTGCATTCCAGATGGTTAAAGAGAGGATCATTAGCAAAACAATTTGATAACAAAGGAGTCTTTTTTTCTTTTCCCTAAATGTGAGATTAACACCATATAGGATCTGTACTTTAGGGTAAAAAACAAAATCAAATTTAATGTAAATATCATTTCCACCACTACCACCACCCCAGATTTAATATCCACTGATGCTTTCTACCTGAATACATTTTAGCTGTGATGTTTGCGTCTGCTTTTGCAAGCCACATGTTAAAGAAAATTTAGGTCAAGTGGAGGTGTTTTAGGTAGTGACCAGGAAAATGAACATTATTTTCAAGAGGAAAGGACTCAAAATATTCAAACTAAAATGGTTGGTGCTTAACAGTATTAGTTTTTTACTGCTGTAAACCAAATTACCAGTTGATGGCACAATCCATTTCTTTGAAGCTATATGGCGGAGAGCCCTGACTTTTTGAAGCCGTTGTCTGGAGGCTGCCCTCAGGTCCTAGAGGCCACTTGCAGTGCTTAGAGGCCATTTAGTTACTTGCCACATGAGCTTCTGTAACATGACCCCTTACTTCTCTAGCCCACAGGACAGTCTCTCTTGATTAGAGTCTCTGACTTCAGGGAGTGCCTAGTCACTCTTTTAAGGGCCCACCCAGGACAAGCTTCCTTATGATTAACTTGAAATCAACTGATTTGGGACCTTAATTACCTCTGCAAAATCCTTTAATCTTTGCCATATTCTATCGATTAGAAGCAAGTCACAGGCCTCACATACGTTCAATGGGAGGGGATTATACAGGGTATGAACACCAAGGGGTGGGAATCATGGGCCCCCCCTGGGGTCTGCTCACCACATATACCTAGAGAAGGCTCAGGAAGATATGATAGCACTGTGCTGGCCATGTGCAATATATTAACTCCTTCAACTCTCCATTAGTTACTATTATCCTCTTCTTACATATATGGAAACTAAGACTTAGGACAGTTGGACAGCTGGGCCGAGGCCAGTCACTTAGGAAGTGGTTGGGCTGGGTTTCTCTGAATTCAAATGCTGTGCTCTTTCTACGTCATAATGTTGTTTTATTCTACTGTATAATCATCAAGAGGTCAAATTGAGACTCATGGATGGAAATTTTAGGGAGAAAGACCTTTTGACATTTTCTTGCAGTAAATCTACCTTGGTATGGACTGAAGTTTGTTGGGTGCAAGGTTCTTCAATCCTGGCTGCATATTAGAATCACTTGGGGAGTTTTAAAAGCACATTCTCAGGGATGCTCCAATCAGATTAACAAAACGAGAGTCTCTGTGGGATAGGGCCAGTTGCTTTGGTGTTTTCATGTTTTCTTATTAATAGATGTCCTGGCCAAAATGTTTAATTTGAGTGGAATAAAAATTGAATAAATAACAGGTTGAAAGGATATTTGAAGGTGAAATGGACCATTTTGTAGGAGGCAGTGTTCTCTTATCAATCAACATGCTTTTGTAAAAATAATCTAGCTGCTTGTCAGGAACATTATAGAAGGACTTTGAGAATGAATTATTAGACTAGAGGACCTTTAGAGTTTTCTGACCTTGTGAGTCTATGATTCTATGGTACTGGTGTTCAAAAAGTGTTCAAAATGACTTATAATGGTTTGCCTTGAAGGGGCTCAAATTTGTCATTTTCTTGACTTACATACTCTGTAAAAATCTCTTCCAGGAAAATTGTTGTTGTGGTGGGGAAGGTGAGATTTGTGGTTAATAATGATGGATGCAATGAGGAGTGCAAGGAAGGTGTGATGGAGTAAAGATGGCTCTAGAGATTTTATTAGAAAGGAAACTTAAAAAAATCACAATGGTGCCCTATTTAATATTAATTTCCACCATATTTCTGGAATTCTCTTGCTTCCTTATTGTCACCCCAGTTATAATGATTTCCATTTTAAAAATGTGGGTCTGATGTGATGGTTGATTAATACCATTTTTTTTAGCTTAGTCAGATTCTGAATCCATTTCATTTACCTGATTTTCTATTTCACTTCCTCTTCAGATTGTTTTTATATTTTCAACTTTCTTGCCTTTAAACTATTTTCTTTGCCTCATTTGACTTCAGTTATCTCTTTCCTTTTAAATTTCCTCAGCTTCTTCATGTTCATAACTTTAAATCTGCAGTTATTTGCAGCTTTCATGTGGCTAACATTGGCCTGTTGGTTGCCTATTATCTGCTGTGTCAGCATCCTTTAATACATGTTACTTGTTAAATTATGTAGGCTTTTTGATACTTTAACTTTGATTTAAACATCCTTGAAATATATAATGCAGATTTTAGAAATTTAGATATAGCAGGTGATGAAATACTATTTTCAAAAGTGGTGGCTGTGAATATGCATTAAAGGTATTTGAAAAGCTTTTAGACTACTCTAAACCTAGGCATCTTTCAGCCCAACTGTGTTTTCATCATGTTGAAACAAATTGCAGGGACTGATGAGTGATGTCATTTAAGAAGTACAGTGGGTCGACAACTTCATTCATACAATTAACACAAATTACCGAGCAATAGTGGTGGTTATTTTACAATATTTTCCCCATTTTTTTTTTGCATCTCTTCCTACAAAATGCAGATGGCAGTCTTTGAGGGCACTGTTCTGCATTCTAATGGCTGATTGTCAGTAAAGTGTTGCCTGACCTTGGGCTCTTCATTTATTTTTTTGAATAAGCTTCAAAATAAGTTTCAAATTATTGGGAAGAGAATTTTAATCTCCATTTACTTGCAAGTATATTACTTTCAATTCCCACATGTCTTGCCAGTCACCAGCACAATTAAATGGTCACAGAAGATGAAGAATCGAGAGGGGAATTCTTTAGAAACAATGTATTGCATGCATCTCAGTTCCTTATTTGTGTTTCATGGTTGTCTAAGATCTGATGGTAAACAGAAGGATGAAAAGGCATACAATTTGCTTCATTTACTGAGAAAAGAAGATAACCTTGAACATGAAATAAAGCAAAATTCAATTAGAAAGCAATAAAAAATTACTGATTCAGTGTTTTGCAATTAGTTGCATATTGTGTATCTTTTAAATAGCCTTCAGTTTTGTAAATTTTGCTAATTTGAAATTTACAAAAAGTACATTATTTTTATCACTATGTGTTTCCAGCAAAGTGCATTCTTTTTGTCTTTATGCTTTTCCAACGAATATTTTAAAAATGAGTTCTCTTGAAAGTTTCTTTTTGGCCAGGCGCGGTGGCTCACGCCAGTAATCCCAGCACTTTGGGAGGCCGAGGTGGGCGGATCACGAGGTCAGGAGATTGAGACCATCCTGGCTAACACGGTGAAACCCTGTTTCTACTAAAAAATACAAAAAATTAGCCGGGCGTGGTGGTGAGTGCCTGTAGTCCCAGCTACTCAGGAGGCTGAGGCAGGAGAATGGCGTGAACCCAGGAGACCAAGCTTACAGTGAGCCGAGATCACGCCACTGCACTCCAGCCTGGGCGACAGATGGAGACTCTGTCTCAAAAAAAAAAAAATTTCTTTTTTACTGAATCCAGCCTCTTTAATTTTAATGCCATTTTTACTGATGACTAATACAATTATATCTCTAGCCGAGACCTTTCTCTACACTCCAGGAGTATATATCCAATAGCTTTCCCAACACCTCCACTTTTATTTAACATCCACTAAATATTTACCGAGCAGCTACTCTGTGTTAAGCACTCTTCTAGGTTGTGGGAATATATCAGAGAATAAAACAGAGAAAAATCTTGTGCTCATGAATTTTCATTCTATTGAAGAGACACAATGAGATAAATATGAAACATGGGATGTTAGATGGTTTTAATTGCTATGTAGAAAAAAATCTGGAAGAGGCACTAGAAAATGTGAGTGGGGTGGTTTGCAATTTTAAAAGAGGTAGTCAAGGAAACCTTATGATAAGGTGACATTTGGGCAAAGTACAAAGAAGGTAAGGGAGTGAGCTAAGAGGACACCTGCAGGAAGAGCATTCCAGGCAGAAAGAACAGCAACTGTAAAGGTCTGGCTGCTTGTTTTAGAAATATTGACAGTAAGGATACCGGGGAGACTGAAATGGAACAAGGGAAGGAGAGCGATATCAGAGGGGTAAGGTGGACAAGATCATGGATGGCTTGGCAAGGACTTCAGCTTTTACTTCAAGTGAGATGGAAAACCACTGAGGGTTTTAGGCAGAGGAGTGACACAACCTGATTTATGTTTTAAAAGGATCACTTCTTTGGATGCTATTTTGAGGATAGACTGAAGGGAATGATGATAGCAGGGAGACCAGTTAGGATGATGACTTAGACCATGGCAGTTGTGGGTGGAGATGGTAACTGCCAGATTCTGTCTATATATTGAGAAGTAGCAGGCAGGATGTACTGAGCAATTGGATGTGGGATGTGAGAGAAATGACTCCAAGGTTTTTGGCCTGAGCAATCAGAAGGATCCATCTAACATTTACTGAAATAAGGAAGATGCTTTATTCAATCTAGAAGTGAAAAAAGAACCTTTTAGACGTTATTATTATAAAATGTCTATAAGAAGACTTCTCATTTTAATCCTCAAAATGTGAGTTCTTTCTTATCATTTTAATTTTAAGGTAACTCTGAACACCATTTTAAAAATTCTTTAAGGAGGGTATAGTGACCTGAATTTTCAAACAGCTGTGGTTTTGATGTGAATCATATTGTTTTTCTTTAAAATATATTAACGTTTATGAATTTTATAGTATGTTAAGAGTTTGGGAATTTCTTTGCTAAATTCACAACTATTCAAACTTGAAACATAATGCTGAATCCTACCTTGACCTCCCAATTATCTCTGGCAACTATTTTAGGACTGGGAAGGAGAAAATTCCTATATTATATTTATCTTTGTTTTTAACCCTAGTTTGAGAGCTGATTTTTTAGATAACTTTTTTCTTAATAAAGAACTTAGATATGCCATCATGGAAAATCTGAAAACTAGGAAGAAGTATAAAGAAAAAACTAGAAATCAACTTTATTTCTGCATCCTGCTGTTACATTTTTATATCCTGACTTTTTCAATCAGCTGTATGGAGAAAATAATGAGAGCTAGGAGACTGTGGCTCACTATCTAGGGTAAAGATTGATGTTTCAATAAAGCTTCCTACTCAAGGGAAGAACCCAAATGGCCTTGTGTTATCTCATTTTCACCTATATCTAAACAGGCTACTGATTTATTACAAAAATTTCCCAGAGTAAGTGTGCAATAAACTAGTTTAAGAAAGGAAAGAAAAACACTCCCTATGACCCCAGCATATTTATTTGATTTATTTAACAGAAATACATATTATGCTTACTGTATGCCAAGCACTTTTCTAAGGACTTTATAAATATTAACTCATTCAACTTAATCATCAGAACAACTGAGTTAGGGACTGTCACAATTCCCACTTAATAGTGGCACAGAGAGGTTAAGTAATTTGCCCAAGGTCATATAGCTAGTAAGTGGAATAGCTAGGATTTAAACCCAGGCAGTTTGGCTACCAAGTGTCCATGCCTAACCACTACTGCTGCACTGTGATGAACTTGAATCCTGTATAGTCAGAATCCAAGTTCATTTTGTTTTGGCCACATTAGCTTAGTAGGAAACTAATATTATTTTTATTCACATAAACAATTCGAATTTATAAGGCTCGTGTACTTTTATGCACTATTAGGCTTAGCATGTAGAAGGTACTAAATAAAAGTTTATTAGGTGGAAGAATAAATAAATGATGTCATGTGGTGGGAAGCCAATTTAATTAAGTTGCAGTGATTTCCCCATTACTCCAGTAGCATTTTCCAGAATACATTCCCACAGAACATTAGTTCTCTGATTTTCTCCTTTAAAAAAGATTCTATTGTGAAATTAGTTTGGAAAACTGCATATTCTATTAGCTTTTTGAGATTTTCAGTGTGTATTAGTATATTAAGAGGTGCAGAGAAGTCCAAGAGTAAATACATCCTTTAAATTTTGTTTAACTCTGTTTGATCAGAGATGCCTCCTTTTTCTTGTGATAATCTTTCAACATCCCATGGAACTAGTAGTCTATGGAATATGCTTTGGCAAGTAACTACTTTATAGGATGAGGTCTAAAGCCTTAAAAATAAATTATTTACAAGGGTGCTTTTCCAATTTCATTTACAAATTCATCATCCATTGTCTCTCCTCATAAACTACATCTCTTTCTTCACAAGTAACTAAATGTTCCATGCATTTTCATTCTTGTAGATTCTGCTGATTTTTTTCTCTCTGTGTGGGCTTTTACATTCTCAGTACTACCCTCCCCCAACACATAGACAGAGACCTTCAACCTGAGCTCCAACTCAATCCTCAGGGGGCACTTTATTTATTTTTATTTTTATTTATTTATTTTTTAATTTTATTATTATTATACTTTAAGTTTTAGGGTACATGTGCACAACGTGCAGGTTTGTTACATATGTATACATGTGCCATGTTGGTGTGCTGCACCCATTAACTCAGGGGGCAGTTTAAGTATCACCTGTGAGTTTACTCTGACTCTCACAGAAAGATTTAGTCACCACCTCCTTTTTGGTCCCCTAGAATTTTGTAAATAAATGTATATTATAAATATATATTTTGCTTACATACATGTTTTTTCTCTTGTTTATCGATGACTCGAAGGCAGGATTATGTCTTTTACTCATTTTTATTTCCCTAGAACTTAACATAGTAAATGTCCAGTCCTGATAAAACCTCTATCTTGAAAAGCTGCTCTAGTTTTCATTTATTTTTAGTTTTGATATTCACCAAAACCAGGTTGCCCATACGAATTTTGCAGTTTTATTTTTTTGAGGAAGACAAGGATTAAACACAGGCATTTCCTTAATTTTTGTAGTGCTTTATCCATTTATCTTTTGAAAGATTATAATTTAAAATGTTACTTGGAATACTTACTGTTTACTACTGAACCACAGTGCCATCCATCATATAGCCAAATGGTTTCCCCGAGAAATATATGTTATTTCTTTTTTATTGTTCTTGTTATTTTTTAATAGTCTTCTTGAAATTGAATAAGACTAATCAATGTTCAGAATGATTGGAACAATTTTCTAAAACCTGCATATTCCCCTGTTGACTTACTATAGTTAAAATACTCAGGGAAATAGTGTAATCATTTCCTTCCCTGTAATTCCTCCTGCTCCCACATTTGTAAAACAGTACTTTATTTACCTACTTATTTAATAATTTCCATTTTTATTCTAGATTCAGGGAGTACATGTGCAGATTTGTTACATGGGTATATTGCATGATGCTGAGATATGCATGATCCTGTCACTTAGGTAGTGAGCATAGTATGCAACAATTTTTCAACCTTACCCTCCTCCCTACCTCCCCCATCTAGTCGTCTCCAGTGTCTATTATTGCCGTCTTTATGTCCAAAAGTACCTAAAGTTTAGCTCCCACTTATAAGACAGAGCATGTGGTATTTGGTTTTCTGTTCCTGCATTAATGTGATTAGGATTATGGCTAAGTCCTTGTGTTCCACTTTTTTAAAGAAAAAAGGATTATGGCCTCCAGCTGCATCCATATTGCTGCGAAGAACATGGTCTTGTTCTTTTCATGGCTGCATAGTATTCCACATATATATGTACCACATTTTCTTTATCCAGTCCATCATTGATGGGCACCTAGGTTGATTCCATGTCTTCATTATTTTGAATACTGCTGAAATGAACATACATGTACATGTATCTTTTTGGTAGAATAATTTATTTTCCTTTGAGTATATATCTGGTAATGGAATTACTGGGCTGAGTGGTAGTTCTGTTTTAGATTCTTTGGGAAATCTCCAAACTGTATTCCACAGTGGTTGAACTAATTTACATTCCCACCAACAGTGCATAAGTTCTCCTTTCTCTCCACAGCCTCCTCAGTGCCTGGTGTTTTTGAGTTTTTAATAATAGCCTTTCTAATGTGAGATGGTATCTCATTGTGGTTTTGATTTGCTTTTCTCTGATGATTAGTGATGTTAAACATTTTTCATGTTTGTTGGCCACATGTATGTCTTTTGAAAAGTGTCTCTTATGTCTTTTGCCCATTCTTTAATGGGATTACTTGTTTTTGCTTGTTGAATTAAGAACCTTATAGATTCTGGATATTAGACCTCTGCCAGATGCAAAATTTGTGAATATTTTCTCCCGTTCTGTAGGTTGTTTACTCTGTTGATAGTTTCTTTTGCTGGGTAGAAGATCTTTAATTAGGTCCCACTTGTCAATTTTTGCTTTTGTTGCTATTGCTTTTGAGGACTTAGTCATAACTTCTTTCCTAAGGCCGATGTCCAGAATGGTGTTTCCTATGTTTCTTCTAGGATTCTTATAGTTTGTAATCTTTCATTTAAATCTTTAACCCATCTTGAGTTAATTTTTTTTGTATGTGGTAAAAGATAAGGGTCCAATTTCATTATTCTGCATATAGCTGGACAGCTATTCCAGCACCATTTATTGAATAGGGATTCCTTTTCCTATTGCTTATTTTTGTTGTCTTGGTTGAGTATCAGATGGCTGTATTGTGTGTAGCTTTATCTCTGGGTTCTCCAGTCTGTTCCATTGCTGTGTGTGTGTATATATGTGTGTGTGTGTGTGTGTGTGTGTGTCTGTGTGTCACCAAAACCATGCTGTTTTGAGTACTGTAGCCTTATAGTATGGTTTGAAGTTGGATAATATAATACCTCTAGCATTGTTCTTTTTTCTTAGGATTGCTTTGACTATTTGGTCTCCTTTTTGGTTCCATATGAATTTTAGAATTTTTTTCCAGTTCTGTGAAAAATAAAGTTGGTAGTTTGAAATGAATAGCATTGAATTCGTAGATTGCTTTTGGTACTATGGGTATTTTAATGATTGTGGTTCTTCCAGTAGTCCATGAGCATGTCATATATTTCCATTTGTTTGTGTCATCTGTGGTTTCTCTCAACATTTTTTTTTTTTGTCATTCTCCTTGTAGAGATCTTTCTCCTCTTTGGGTAGATCTATTCCTAGGTATTTTCTTGTGTGTGTGTGGCTATTGTAAATGGGATTGTGTTCTTGATTTGGCTCTCAGCTTGAACATTATTGGTATATAGGAATGTTACTGATTTTTCTATGTTGATTTTATATTCTGAAACTTTACTGAAGTTATTTATCAGTTTCAGTAGCCCTTTGGTGGAGTCTTTGGAGTTTTCTAGGTATAGAATCATATCATCAGTAAAGAGACATAGTTGAATTTCTTTTTTTCCTATTTGGATGGCTTTTATTTCTTTCTCTTGCCTGATTGCTCAATCTAGGACTTCCAGTACTTTATTTTTAAAAGTAATTTGTCACTTTTTCAACTTAATAGAGCATTGTATCGATTTCTCAATTACTCTGTTCTTATGTGTTCTGTGACAGGTATTTTTTAAGGTCAAACACTTTTAAAGTAAATCTAAATAAACTATGTCAGCTAACTCTTCTTTCAGAGAAAGTTGTCAGGAAAAATTACCCACCACTCAAGAGATTCCCTTTTAATATTAATGATTGAAATAACTTTTAATTATTTATTTTTCTAATGTGGTCATTAGCACTCTGTAAAAGGCAAAAATAAATTCTCTTTTCTTATGATGAATGCTGTGTCTTTAACAGCACAAAGTTTCATCAACTCATTTACTTTAGACTACCTGTTGAATATAACTTCATTTATGGAGTATTTTAGCACCTGGATCACTTTAATTTCATCCAACACTACTTCTGCCATAATTCTTAAATATTTTAATGTCCATGTGGGTGATCTTGCTACTACTGTAGCCACTTGATTCCTTGACCTTCTTTCCTTCAGTGATATTGTCTTCCATTCTTCCTCACTCATCCCTATGTTCATTCAATACCATAATATGGAAATAATTGCAACCTTGTCAAAATCTCAATTCCATAAATCCTTCTGTTATTACAAACTCTTATCTTTCCAGTTTATTCTTGAATACACTTTACTCAACAATCTTTTGACCTTTACCTACCTACTATCTGTTTTACTGCCTTTCTTACCCATCTTAAAGTTCATGATTAATCACTGTAAGAATTCCCCTGTGCATACCCTCTATTCCTCAATGAAATCATAAGATTGGTTAAATACAACTCTTCTATTTCTTATCTATACCACATAGCTTCCTAGGCTTATGGGTCTCCCTTCAAATTATTGATCACTAAACTCAAGTAGACTTTTAATGCTTCCTAGCCATCATATTTCTCCATGCCACACACATTTCCATACTTCTAGATGTCCATTTCATACATTTTCCTCTCTTCTGAAACCTCAAACATGTCTATCTCATCATAACTTCCAATGGATGACTTTGCTTCCTATTCCACTGAGAAAATAAAAGCAACCAGAAGACATCATTCTTAAGCTTGTACTACCACATTTAATGACCTTCTGCCTTTGTGTGCCTAAACTCTGCCTTCTGCCTTGTAGGATGCCTGAAAAACTGTTCACATTTGCAATTAATGCCAACATTTTACTTGTTTACTATATCTTATTTCTTGAATGCACTCAAGAACATCATTACAATGATTTTCCCTTGTTTTTCTCCAATCACTGGTTTCCCTCTCTAATGGTTATCTCCCACCATCTTACAAACGTACTGTTGTATCTTTCATTTTAAAACAAAAAAACAAAGACAACTTCATTTGATCCTACTTTGCCTTCACTCAATCTACCATTGTACTTCTCTCCTTCCCTTTATGGCAAAATTATTCCAAAGAATTTTCCTACTTTACTGTCTCTAATTTCATTTTTCTGTTTTCATTTTATCTTCAACCATTTCAAACAGGTTTCTGCCTTTGTCATTCAACTGAAATATTTCTGGCCAAGGTAACCAATTATTCCCATATTGCTAAATCCAAAGGCCAAATATCAATCTTCATTTTACTTGGCCTATAAACAATATTTGACACTTTCATGACACCACTGTTTTTTGGTTTTGCACCTAATCTACTAGCTTATTGTTCTCAGTCCTTTGTTATGTTTTTCTCTTTCAGAGCTTTTAATGTTGGAGTGCCCAGAACTCTTATTTTTATTTTCCTGTCTATTCTCATAGTCTTTGTGATCTCAGTTAGTCTTATAGCTCGTATTAATCCATTCTCATGCTGCTATGAAGAAATACCCGAAACTGGGTAATTTATGAAGGAAAGAGGTTTAATTGACTCATAGTTCTGCAGGGCTGGGGAGGCCTTAGGAAACTTACAATCATGGCAGGAGTAGCAAACCTTCACATGGTGGCAGGAAGGAGAAGAATGAATGAAGAGGGGGAAAAGCCCCTTATAAAACCATTAGCTCTCATAAGAACTCACTCACTATCATCAGGACAGCATGGTGGTAACCACCTGCATGATTCAATTACCTCCCACTGGGTCCCTCCCAGGACACATGGGGATTATGGAAACTACAGTTCAAGATGAGATTTGGCTGGGAACACAGGCAAACTATATTATAGCTTTAAGAGACATCTACATACTTATGAGTCCCAGATATATATTTCTTATGTGTTTCTTTCCTTTAAATCCCAATCATTTAACTCCAGCTGCCAGATCAGTATTTCTATTTGGACATATTTTTAGTCATCCCAAGGTTAATATGTCCCGGACTTACCTTCTGATTACTGCTTCCTTTCTCCATCTCTTCCTCTAGTTTTTTCATCTCAGTGAATTCCAATTTCGTTCTTTAAGTTATTCAGGTAAAAAACCTTTGAGTTCTCCTTGATTCCTCTTTTTCTCTCATATCTCAATTCCAGTCTGGCAGTAAATCCTATCTACTCTGAATTCAGTGTAAGTCCAGAATCTCACCACTTCTCACCATATCTACCCACTCTTACCCTGGTTTGAGCCATCATCATTTTTTACCTGGATTATTGCAGTAACTTTCTAACTGCTCTACCCTTTACTCCTTCAGTAATTGTTAACATATCAGCCAGAATTAAGAGTTTTAAATACATCATATCATTCATGTGTTTAAAGTTCTTCTGTGACATTTCATTTCACTTAAAGAAAACCCTAAATTTCTTAGAGTGACTCATAAAATTCACATAATTTAACCTCATTTCCTCTTACTCTCTTCCTAACCCCAATCGTACTTACTGCTTCTCCAGGCACACTGCTTCCTTGTGTTTCTCAGGTTTGCCTGGAACATTCCCACCTCAAGACATTTGCTATTCCCTCTGCCTAGAAATCCTCTTCCCTAAGATATCGTCATAGCTCACCTCCTTGCCTCCTTCAGGTCTTGATTTTAATGCCAATCTTTGTGAGACCATTACTAAACACCCTCTTTTAAAAGTTAACCTCTCTATAATCTTCCCAATTTTCTTTCCTATTATATTATTTCCATAGCATGTATTACTGTTTAGAATATTATGTAATTAATTAATTATAGGCAATTTAGTTTATTATTTGTTCCCTGTTTTTCCCCTAGACTCTCAGAGTGTAGCAATTTTTGTCTGTTTTTTTCATTAATATATTAATAGTGTCTGTTGCATAGTAGACCTTCATTAAACATTAATTAAATGAATATATGTATAATGGTCATTCTGAAGAAAAATATTTTTATAGGATTCAGACCAAAGGTCCCACTATAGGCCTGTGAGAGCTAGTCAGATGGTGGATGATTTATTTCCAGGTTGTATGAACATCTGATCTTGATATGGGCCAGAGAGGATATAAAATAATTCAGTGTATCTTAAAAAATAATTTGGGAAGAGACATTAAGGATCCCTCAGTGCTTGGATAACCAGATATTAATTAAGGAATTTATATTCATCAATTTTTATCTATTTTCCAATGCTTATGTTTTTGCTGGATCATTCTGATCTTATTGAAAATTCACTTTAAAAATCTTTACTAATGAAAGAACACATCTTACAGAAGAAATATATTTAGAAATTAGAGTCGTCTCATGTAAGATTTATAAACAGTTACAAGAACTTATGCTTGGAACAGTAAAAAACATCAAAAGGGGAAATCTATAAGCATAAACATAACACATGAAATAGAAATTATAAAATATAATTAAATAAAACATATAGATAATGAGAAAATGCCAGCTTACAATACACATACCTTAGAAGAAGAAATAAAGAAAATACAGGAAATTATAAAAATAAACTGTTATGAAAGTATAGGCTGAGATACCCAATCTGAAAATCTGAAATCTGAAATTCTCCAAAATCCAAAACTTTTTAAGCACTGACATGATTCTCAAAGAAATGTTCATTATAGTTTGGATTTTCAAATAAGATAATCCGTGTAAAAGAACATCTACATCACTAGCACTCTGATAAAGAAGTTTTTTTATAATCTCATAAAGTTGGAGAAAATTTGGTCCAGTCATTGGTGTTCAGGTTACTTTTGTCTCTGCTTAAAACTGTTTAACTCTCACTGGACAATGCCCAGTGGAGAAATCATGATAGAATAACCAAATCCCCAATGAACCATCAGGCCACTTTTTTTTCAAAATGTAATGATTAATGACCCTATCTCATTCCCTTAAGCTATTTCTCTTCAACTGTACTTTTTAGTATACTAAAAATTAATTTGATTATATTTACAGCATGAAGTTTTAATGAAATGCTTTGAGGAGGATTAGAAAATAAATTGTGTAACATTTGATTTTAAATATGCATGGAATTTTAGGAGCCCATATTAGTTAGGGTGGGCTAACTGCTATAACAAACAATCTCAAATCTCAGTAGCTCTTATTTCTAGCTCATGTCATAATTCAATGAGGGTAACTGGGAGGTAAGAGGAAGGCCTTTCTTTTTCACCGTCATTCAGGGACTCTAATCTCCTTCCATCATGTGGCTTTCATTGTGTTTTGTTTTTTGATCTTCAAGGGCTTTCTAGCATTCCACTGGATATCTTTGTATCTGTTCAGCAGGCAAGAAAAGAGAGACAGAATATGGAAGTTTTATGAGCCAGACCTGGAAGCGTTGAGTATCACTTCTACACATATTCCTTTAGCTATAAGTTAGTTGAAGGCTTTTCCCAAACAAGTGAAGTGGAAAGCATATTCTTAGAATAAAAGAAAATGGGATGTGTTGAGCATATAGCATTATATCTATTACAATGTCTGATCTAGCCGTTTCCCATTTATTTTATTTCAGTTGTTTTATACAATGAAGTAACATAAGTTTTTCTAAAATTAATTTATTATTTTAATTTGCTATCTTTATAAATTTGTGATCCAAAAGAGTCATAGACATTTAATAGATTTAAGTGTTCCTGGCCATACATATTAATTTGTCTAGATTTTAAAGATTCTAAGTTTTTTTAAAATTTAATTTAATTAATTTATTTTTATTATACTTTAAGTTTGGGATACATGTGCAGAACGTGCAGGTTTGTTACATAGGTATACATGTGCCCTGGTGGTTTGCTGCACCCATCAACCCATCATCTACATTAGGTATTTATCCTAATGCTATCCCTCCCCTTGCCCCCACCCCCCGACAGGCCCCAGTGTGTGATATTCCCCTCCCTGTGCCCATATGTTCTCATTGTTCAAATCCCACTTATGAGTGAGAACATGCAGTGTTTGGTTATCTGTTCCTGTGTTAGTTTGCTGAGAATGATCATTTCCAGCTTCATCCATGTCCCTGCAAAGGACATGAACTCGTTCTTTTTTATGACTGCATAGTATTCTACAGTGTATATGTGTCACGTTTTCCTTATCCAGTCTATCATTGATGGGCATCTGGGTTGGTTCCAAGTCTTTGCTATTGTGAATAGTGCTGCAATAAACATACGTGTGCATGTATCTTTATAGTAGAATGATTTATAATCCTTTGGGTATATAACCAGTAATGGGATTTCTGGGTCAAATGGTATTTCTAGTTCTAGGTCCTTGAGGAATTGCTACACTGTTTTCCACAATGGTTGAACTAACTTACACTCCCACCAACCATGTAAAAGCATTCTTATTTCCCCACATCCTCTCCAGCATCTGTTGTTTCATGACTTTTTAATGATGCCATTCTAACTGGCATGAGATGGTATCTCATTGTGATTTTGATTTGCATTTCTCTAATGACCAGTGATGATGAGCTTTTTAAAATATGTTTGTTGGCCACATAAATGTCTTCTTTTGAAAAGTGTCTGTTCATGTCCTTTGCCCACTTTTTGATGGGGATATTTTTTTTCTTGTAAATTGTTTAAGTTCCTTGTAGCTTCTGGATATTAGCTCCACTGGATAGATTGCAAAAATTTTCTCCCATTCTGTAGATTGCCTGTTCACTCTGATGATAGTTTATTTTGCTGTGCAGAAGCTCTTTATTTTAATTAGATCCTATTTGTTAATTGTGGCTTTTGTTGCCATTGCTTTTGGTATTTTAGTCATGAAGTCTTTGCCCATGCCTATGTCCTGAATGGTATTGCCTAGGTTTTCTTCTAGGGTTTTTATGGTTTTAGGTCTTACGTTTAAATCTTTAATCCATCCAGAGTTAATTTTTGTATAAGGTATAAGGAAGGGGTACAGTTTTAGTTTTCTGCCTATGGCTAGCCAGTTTTCCCAACACCATTTATTTTATAGGGAATCCTTTCCCCATTGCTTGTTTTTCTCAGGTTTGTGAAAGATCAGATGGTTGTAGATGTGTGGTGTTATTTCTAAGGCCTCTATTCTGTTCCATTGGTCTATCTCTCTGTTTTCGTACCAGTACCATGCTGTTTTGGTTACTGTAGCCTTGTAGTATAGTTTGAAGTCAGGTAGCTTGATACCTCCAGCTTTGTTCTTTTTGCTTAGGATTGTCTTGGCTATACGCGCTCTTTTCTGGTTCCATATGAAATTTAAAGTAGTTTTTTCTAATTCTGTGAAGAAAGTCAATGGTAGCTTGATGGGAATAGCATTGAATCTATACATTACTTTGGGCAGTGTGGCCATTTTCACGATATTAATTCTTCCTATCCATGAGCATGGAATGATTTTTCCATTTGTTTGTGTCTTCTATTATTTCCTTGAGCAGCGGTTTGTAGTTCTCCTTGAAGAGGTCCTTCACATCCCTCATAAGTTGTATTCCTAGGTATTGTATTCTCTTTGTAGCAATTGTGGATGGGAGTTCACTCATGATTTGGGTCTCTATTTGTCTACTATTGGTGTATAGGAATGCTTGTGATTTTTGCACATTGATTTTGTATTTTGAGAATTTGCTGAAGTTGCTTATCAGCTCAAGGAGTTTTTGGGCTGAGACGATGGGGTTTTCTAAATATACAATTGCGTCATCTGCAAACAGAGACAATTTGACTTCCTGTCTTCCTATTTGAATACGCTTTATTTCTTTCTCTTGCCGGATTGCCCTGGTGAGAACTTTCAAAACTATGTTGAATAGGAGTGGTGAGAGAGGGCATCCTTGTCTTGTGCCAGTTTTCAAAGGGAATGCTTCCAGCCTTTGCCCATTCAGTATAATATTGGCTGTGGGTTTGTCATAAATAGCTCTTATTATTTTGAGATACGTTCCATCAATACCTAGTTTATTGAGTGTTTTTAGCATGAAGGCCTTTTCTGCATCTATTGAGATAATCATGTGGTTTTTGTCATTGGTTCTGTTTATGTGATGGATTCCATTTATTGATTTGTGTATGTTGAACCAGCCTCACATCCCAGGGATGAAGCTGACTTGATCATGCTGGATAAGCCTTTTGATGTGCTGCTGGATTCAGTTTGCCAGTATTTTATTGAGGATTTTCACATCAGTGTTCATGAGGGATGTTGACCTGAAATTTTCTTTTTTGTGTGTGTGTCTCTGCCAGATTTTGGTACCAGGATGAGGCTGGCCTCATAAAATGAGTTAGGGAGGAGTCCCTCTTTTTCTGTTGTTTGGAATAGTTTTAGAAGGAATGGTACCAGCTCCTTTTTGTACCTCTGGTAGAATTCAGCAGTGAATCCATCTGGTTCTAGGCTGGTTTTTGTTTGTAGGCTATTAATTACTGCCTCAATTTCAGGACTTTTTATTGGTCTATTCAGGGATTCGACTTCTTCCTGGTTTAGTCTTGGGAGGGTGTATGTGTCCAGGAATTTATCCATTTCTTCTAGATTTTTAGTTTATTTGTGTAGAGGTATTTATAGTATTCTCTGATGGTAGTTTGTATTTCTACGGGATAAGTGGTGATATCCCCTTTATCATTTTTTATTGTGTCTATTTGATTCTTCTCTCTTTTCTTCTTTATTAACCTGGCTAGTGGTCTATCTATGTTGTTAATCTTTTCAAAAAACCAGCTACTGGATTCATTGATTTTTTGAAGTCTTTTTCATATCTCTATCCTCCTTCAGTTCTGCTCTGATCTTAGTTATTTCTTGTTTTCTGGTAGTTTTGTTTTGTTTTGTTTTGTTTTGTTTTTGACAGTTTCTTACTCTGTCACCAGGCTGGAGTGCAGTGGCATGATCTGGCCTCACTGCAACCTTTGTCTCCTGGGTTTAAGCAATTGTCCTGCCTCAGCCTCTTGAGTAGCTGGGACTACAGGTGCATGCCATCACACCCAGCCAATTTTTGTATTTTTAGTAGAGATGGGGTTTCACCATGTTGGCCAGGAAGGTCTTGATCTCTTGACCTTGTGATCCACCTCCCTCAGCCTCCCAAAGTGTTTGCTAGCTTTTTAATTTGTTTTCTCTTGCTTCTTTTGTTCTTTTTAATTGTGAAGTTAGGGTGTCGATTTTAGATCTTTCCCACTTTCTCTTGTGGGCATTTAGTGCTGTAAATTTCCCTCTAAACACTGCTTTAGCTGTGTCCCAGATATTCTGGTACATTATGTCTTCATTCTCGTTGGTTTCAAAGAACTTTTTTATTTCTGCCTTAATTTTGTTATTTAACCAGTAGTCATTCAGGAGCAGGTTGTTCGGTTTCCATGTAGTTGTGCGATTTTGAGCGAGTTTCTTACTCCTGAGTTCTAATTTCATTGCACGGTGGTCTAAGAGACTGTTTGTTATGATTTCCATTCTTTTGCATTTTCTGAGGAGTGTTTTACTTCCAATTATGTGGTCAATTTTAGAATAAGTGTGATGTGGTGCTGAGAAGAATGTACATTCTATTGATGTGGAGTGGACAGTTCAGTAGATGTCCATTAGGTCTGCTTGGTCCTGAGCTGAGTTCAAGTCCTGAATATGCTTGTGAATTTTCTGTCTCGTTGATCTGTCTAATATTGAGAGTGGAGTATTACAGTCTCCCACTATTATTGTGTGATGCAGTTTCTTCATAGTGTCGATGGTCTTTACATTTTGCTATGTTTCTGCAGTGGTTGGTACCAGTTTTTCCTTTCCATATTTAGTGTTTACTTCAGAAGCTCTTGTAAGGCAGGCCTGGTGGTGACAAAATCTCTCAGCATTTGCTTGTCTATAAAGGATTTTATTCCTCCTTCGCTTTTGAAGCTTAGTTTGGTTGGATATAAAATTCTGGGTGGAAAATTCTTTTCCTTAAGAATGTTGAATATTGGCCCCCACTCTCTTCTGGCTTGTAGGGTTTCTGCAGAGGGATCCTCTGTATGTCTGATGTGCTTCCCTTTGTGGGTAACCTGACGTTTCTGTTTGACTGCTCTTAACATTTTTTCCTTCATTTCAACCTTGGTGAATCTGACAATTATGTGTCTTTGGGTTGCTCTTCTCGAGGAGCATCATTATGGTGTTCTCTGTATTTCCTGAATTTGAATGTTGGCCTGTCTTGCTAGGTTGGGGAAGTTCTCCTGGATAATATCCTGAAGCATGTTTTTCAACTTGGTTCTGTTCTCCCTGTCACTTTCAGGTACACCAGTCAAATGTAGGTTTGGTCTTTTCACATAGTCCCATATTTCTTGGAGGCTTTGTTTTTTTTTTTTCATTCTTTTTTCTCTAATCTTGTCTTCATACTTTATTTCATTAAGTTGATCTTCAATCTCTGATATCCTTTCTTCCACTTGACCAATTTGGCTATTGATACTTGTGTATGCTTCACGAAGTTCGCATGCTGTGTTTTTCAGCTCCATTAGGTCATTTATGTTCTTCTCTCAACTGTTTATTCAAGTTAGCAGTTCCTCTAACCTTTTATCAAGGTTCTTAGCTTCCTTGCATTGGGTTAGATCATACTCCTTTAGCTCGGAGGAGTTTGTTATTACCCACCTTCTGAAGCCTACTTCTGTCAATTTGTCAAATTCATTCTCCATTCAGTTTTGTTCCCTTGCTGGCAAGGAGTTGTGATCCTTTGGAGAAGAAGAGGCCTTCTGGTTTTTGGAATTTTCAACTTTTTGTGCCTGGTTTTCCTCATCTTCATGGATTCATCTACCTTTGGTCTTTGATGTTGGTGACCTTTGGATGGGGTTTTTCCATGGGCGTTCTTTTTGTTAATGTTGATGTTATTGCTTTCTGTTTGTTGGTTTTCCTTCTAACAGTCAGGACCCTCTTCTGCAGGTCTGCTGGAGTTTGCTGGATGTTCTCTCCAGATCCTGTTTGCCTGGGTATCATCAGCAGAGTCTGCAGAACAGCAGAGTTTGCTGCCTGCTCCTTCCTCTGGAAGCTTCATTCCAGACAGTCACTCACCAGATGCCAGCCGGAGCTCTCTTGTATGACATGTCTGTCGACCCCTGCTGGGAGGTGTCTCTCCATCAGGAGGCATTGGGGTCAGGGACCCACTTGAGGAGGTCTTCTGTCCCTAGAGCTCGAGTGCTGTGCTGGGAGATCTGCTGCTCTCTTCAGAGCCAGCAGGCAGGAACGTTTAAGTCTGCTGAAGCTGTGCCCACAGTCACCCCTTCTCCCAGGTGCTCTGTCCCAGGGAGATGGGAGTTTTTTCTATAAGCCCCTGACTAGAGCTGCTGACTTTCTTTCAGAGATGCCCTGCCCAGAATCTAAAGTGGTAGTCTGGCTACAGGGGCTTTGCAGCACTTTGGTGGGCTTTACCCAGTCTGAAGCTCCCAACAGCTTGTTTATACTGTGAGGGGAAAAGCGCCTACTGAAGCCTCAGTAATGGCGGATGCCCCTCTCCGCACCACTCTGGAGCTTCCCAGGTTGGCTTCAGACTGCTGTGCTGGCAGCAAGACTTTCAAGCCAGTGGATTTTAGCTTTTTGGGCTTCGTAGGAGTGGGATCCACTGAGCAAGACCACTTGGCTCCCTGGCTTCAGCCTCTTTTCCAGGGGAGTAAACAGTTCTGTCTCAGGGGCATTCCAGGCACCACTGGGGTATGAAAAAAAACTGCAGCTAGCTCAGTGTCTGCCCAAATGGCTGCCCAGTTTTGTGCTTGAAAGCCAGGGCCCTGGTGGTGTAGGCACCCGAGGGAATCTCCTGGTCTGCCAGTTGTGAAGACCTTGGGAAAAGCAGAGTATCTGGGCTGGACAGCACCGTCCGTTATGGCACAGTCCCTCACGGCTTCCCTTGACTAGGGGAGGGAGTTCCCCAACCCCTTGCGCTTCCTTGGTGAGGTGACGCCCCACTTTGCTTCTGCTTGCCCTCCGTGGGCTGCACTCACTGTCTAACTAGTCCCAATGAGATTAATTGGGCACCTCAGTTGGAAATGCAGATATCACCTGCCTTCTGTGTTGGTCTTGCTGGGAGCTGTAGACCGGAGCTGTTCCTATTTGGCCATCTTACGGGGGAGTCCAAGATACTGAATTTTAACATTAGAACACACTCCTCTTTCCCATGTCTTATTTTGTAAGTACGAACCTTCATTAGTTTTCTGTGGCTTCCAAGAATGTTATGATCAGTTTCTGCATTGTGTTCTGTTTTTTGGCAACCCTGATGGGTATTCTACTAACCTCAGTAGGTAATTATTGCTGACATCATCTTGTTAAATTTGAGAGAATCACAGCTTCTTTTTAACATTTGCTCTTACCAGAACTGTATAGAGGGCCTTTTAATGAAAACATGTCAATAGTAACAGCAGATTTTGTATTTATTTGCACAAAAGACTAACACACATTTTAAAGTTCTCCTTCGATTGAGTCACTCCTGTGCTTAAAAACCTTCATTGCTTTCCTATTATCTTCAAAATAAAGTCCAGAATCCCTGTAGCTTTCACAGCTGAGGGCTTCTCTTGCCTGTCCATCCATATCTTCCACTTGTCCATCTCGCGCATCTAAAGTTGACTTTCATTCTTTAGACAGGGAGAAAACTTTTGCTTCTGGTGTGTCATCCATCTGAAATATTCCTCATCTGCCCTTTAAAAATAAATGTATTTCACAGAGGAGGTCAAACACTCCCTCCTCTGAAAATTTCTCTGGTCTTCCGCTTAGTTAATCTATTGCTTTTGTTTCTTGTGCTCATCTAGTACATTAAGTGATATTTTTCTTATAAAATCAATTACATATTGCTTTACTCAATACTTTTCATATGTATACATGTATAGCTTCAAGACTAGTTTATATGTTCCTTAAGGGCATATACCCTTGGAAATATACACCACTTTAGCTTTCAGTACTCCTGTGTACACCTCGGTCATGGAATTCCTTTAAGAAATGTTAGTTTATTTTAATTAAATCTTAAAAATTATGTTAGTATCTTTCATTTATTGACAAAGGACACTTAACTAATAGTTGGAGATGTTGGAAATTTCCCATTAGCTATTTAAGGAAGCCTATAGAGCTTACCTCAGCTGGATATCTTGAACTAAAATATACATTTTCTTCTTTTTTTAAACTTTGCTGTGTATTTCATATTAGCTTACACCAGCATATATATTTAGCAACCATCAAAAATTGCTTAGTTGGATGATTTTTGTAAAGTGGCACAACTTTTAGCCTTTAAAAAATGACATCTCCTTGCTTTCTAATTTAGCCACATTGAGACCTTCTCTGATAGCCCCTCTTCCTGTCTTACTGAATGATCACTATTTTAATTACTTTGACCTACATGGAAATCTTGGACTCTTGCTTTTTGTCTTCCTTCATAACACACTAAATGCTTTATTTTCCTTAGTCTAAATAATCAGAATATAGCATGTTATAAAACCGAACATGGCAAAATATGTTTTATTTGCAAATGTATATATATAATTATGGCTTATTGTTAAATTGAGTGTTTATCAGTGTAAATGTGTTAGATGATAATATAATCCAGTTATGCACTCCATCTTTATTTGTGTTGTTGATATAATGCAACTAAAGAAAGAAATGAATTCTTTAGGCTGTGAATCTCAAGGTGGAAGAATGTGCCCTAGGGTGGTGGTAGTGGTAATATCTAATTAAAGTTAGGGGGTGATATATGATTTCATAATATAAATGTAGGAAAAAAAGCCTCAACAAAAATCTTATCGCTGTGGATACAAATCAGAATCTCCCTGGGGTAATTTTTATAATGGAAACATGGGTTAGAAACTTTTGAGAACTATGACTTCAGGGCTTCTAATTCAGCTACATGAGATGGTCACAATCACTTAACCAAATGGTTCCTCCATGTGTTTGTAATGGCATTTAAACCAAATTGTGATTTACATTTATCTGTGAAAATGTATTTTTTATTTAATCATCAATATGAATACAATCTACTATATAAATAGAAGCAGAAAATGAAAAATGAATTTAAATAAAGCTAAGATAAATATAAATCTTAGATCCAAATTGAGATTTTTCTCTTTGCATTTCAACTCTTGCGTTTTGTTCCTTTTAATTAAACTAACAGCTCCTTACTAAATTGTTGTTATCTCATCATATAATCATTTGACCAGAGCTGACACTCACTCACACTGGGAAATAGATGCTCTTCTGACACCACAGCAAAAATCCAGCCTGCAGAGTTCTCTAAGTGTTGAAAGGAAAGTCTGAAGGAGAAGATTTCCTTTCTCCATCAGGCTTCTCTCTAGAATCTCTACTTCCTGTCTTTTTGTCCTGGCCAACTCCAACTAATCAAATGTGTTAAATCCTACACAATCTCTTTTTTATGTGATAATATGAATGTTACAAAAGCTAGTCACAAGCAACTTGTCGCATATTAAGTTATGATGCATATAAAGGAAGAATATTCTATTGAGAATGTTTGAATCACCAAAGAAACTCTTGGTCTTTCTACAAGATAAGAAATGAGTTTTATCCCAACATTCTCAAGTTGTGAATTGAGCAGCATGTAAATATCTTACATCTTTGATGTTTTCTATTATCTAAATATATGGATGCAAACAAGGAATGCAAAATATTTTTCAATAATAGGTAAAACTGAAGGGTAAAATTGAGAGTTAGAAGCAGGGAAGAATAATTTTTATAAATTGTTATTACGTGTTCCATAATTGAACAAAAATTATGGATGAGATAATTTATGATGTTGACATTGCACATCTGTGAGACATATCACTGAGTTCCTTACAGATCTGATAGAACGTTTATTTAGAATTTTACTTTTTATCAAAAGAAGATGCATGCATGAGAAAATAGTGGATTCAGCATCCTTTTCAATTTTTGAAAGATAATATAAACGTAATCATGACTTTACAGAATAAATTGTTGTAGCTGGTTAATGATGCAAGATTAAAGATGGAGTTTGAAAACACAGCATCACTTACCTTGCTTTAGATAAAAACTTAAAACAAATATCCTGAGCTTGCTGTCATTTTTTTTCTTCCATTTCTGTCAATTTGCTTAGGTGAGACAGGTTTCTCTATTGTTATTGTTAATAGAACAAAACATAGATGTATGTTTTCCCCTGAGAGTAACATTGTCATCAAGCCAACCTGGATAAGTTAACAAGCAGGAAAACAAGCTCAACTATTGATATACATAATGTTCATTCAAAGTGTGTGTAAAGTAATTTAATACAGGGACTTGCTATTTGCTTTATAACTTTTTGTTTTTTATGATTATGGATGACTAAACTTATGAGCATAATTAGCAATTCTCCATTTTAATCTCCTAAATACAAACTTTCATTGAACAATGTGTAGAATTTCTCTATTTTTTTCCTGTTAGATTTGTTCTAAGTAGATGTCTTGAAATGCAATTTTAGGTCTGTTGAGTTTGTATGTCTTTTTCGTTTATTTTTCTAGAATTTAATTTTATTATACTTTATAAACATAAATTTAAAAATCTTTAATCTGTTGATTCACAATGGATTAGGGATTTAAAAAGAATTAGTCTGTTGCCACAGATGGTTTGGGAAAGCACTTCTGTAGGCCAAGTTTAGGATTTTGGATACTGTCCTAAGGGCAGGAAGAAAACTCTTCAGTGATAGCTCTTATTCTCATTATTTAGGATGCTACATGGACATTCAAAATTAGAAGGCTTGGGGCACCCCATCCATCATGCTTGCTTCGGTACTGGGCACAGGAACACAGCTAACATCAAATCCTATAGTCAGTCTGGTTTAAGACAGAACAGGTGCCTGCTCTGCAGTTACTCCTGATATGCAATGAGGAAGCCACTAACTCTCCCTCTACCCTCTCTGAGTGGTAAAGAGATACCAAGCAGATCCCAGAAATGCTTAATTTAGCTGTGTTTAAAATAATGCTAACACTTAGTTAAGTGAGGACTGATCCTATATGTGAAATTATTATTGGCAAAATCATGATTATGTGATTATACATATATTTCTAAATATGTTAAGGGTTAATTTGGCTATGTTTTATTTAGAATAATAAAATTTCAGAATTGAAAATGACTTGATGTATTTAACTTTATATCTGATAGAGAAAATTGGAGAGAAAACTGAGGCTCAAAGGGTTCTATAGAAAGAACTGATTAAGAATTTGGGTGTTGGAGTCAGAGATTGAAGTTCTGCTGCCACAAACCAGGAAATTCCTGGGTCTGCCAGAGGCAGGAAGAGGCAAGTGAGGATCCTTCTCTAGGGGCTTCACAGGGAGCATGATTCTACCATTACCTGATTTCAGACTTCTAACCTCCAGAATTGTAAGATAATAAATTTCTGTTGGGTTAAGCCAGCCAGTTTGTGGAAATTTGTTACAGCCGTCGGAAATGACTATGTGGACTGATAGAGTATTGTGAATCACAGTTTCTTTGGTATGTGAATTTCCAAATGAGTTTAAATAACATCCTCTGTAGGATTATGATTTTTTTAATAGTTTGGATCTTGGGATCAGATTGTTAAAATAAATGCAAAGCTCAATTGTGCTCCTTACTGATGTTGAATTGTGCTCCTTACTAATGTTGAATTTGGTTTCTTTCTTTTTTTTTTTTTTTTTGAGACAGAGTCTCGCTCTGTCGCCCAGCCTGGAGTGTAGTGGTGCCATCTCGGCTCACTGCAAGCTCCGCCTCCTGGGTTCACGCCATTCTCCTGCCTCAGCCTCCCGAGTAGCTGGGACTACAGGCGCCCGCCACCACGCCTGGCTAATGTTTTTGTATTTTTAGTAGAGATGGGGTTTCATCATGTTAGCCAGAATGGTCTCGATCTCCTGACCTCGTGATCTGCCTGCCTCGGCCTGCCAAAGTGCTGGGATTACAGGCATGAGCCACTGCGCCCGGCCCTGGTTTCTTCATCAGTAATAGTTTGATAAGAAGAAGATTTACCTTATAGGGCTATTTTTGATGATTGTTTAAAGGAAATGATCCATGAAAACTTTTAAGCACAGAGCTTGAAAGCTGGTAAGCACTTTATATGGGTTAGATATTATTATGATAATCATGATGCTAGTAGCATGGTGGTGGTGATGGAGAAGATTCTATGATGCTAGTAGCATGGTGGTGGTGATGGAGAAGATTCTTTGACCTGCCCAGTTGGACAGTAACAGAATTGGAAGTAGAAGCCTGGGATGCTGTCTGTCACTCTGATGGCATTTCTATCTCTACTCAAGTCATCCCAGTAAACTGTTCATTCTTGCACCTTCATATATTGATCTTCACATAATGATTTCATTTTCAAATGCTCATATCTTTAAAAAGATGTAAGGAAATTCTACTCCCAACCATGCACATATTCTCTCAGCTGGGTGACAGCCTCTCAACTTCACCAGATGTCTTGCCCAGTGTGAAACAATCACCGGGCTTAGAAAGGAAACCATAGCACCATGAATATACTGTTGGAATAGGCTCATTTCATTACTGTGATGTGTTTGAAAACAAGTCCTCAGTCTTTAAATTATAGGCTACTTTACCCATATAGTTGATAAATATATTTGCATAATTAGCAAAACATATTGTTCTGAGATCCTCTCAAGGCAGGGGATGGAACCATATTCTACCCAATTAAATAAGAGGAGAGAGAGGAAATTCCATTTCAACTTGATTAAACAAATATGCATGCATTGAGCTCCAATTTTCTGCCTGATGTCATGCTTGGCTCTTAATCATATGACTAAGGTAGACTCAAGCTCTGTTCTTACAGTAGAGCTTTCAGTCTAGTGGGAAAGGTAGAAAAATCCCTTTTCTATACAGAATCATAACCCACAGGAGGAAAAAAAATCAGTGTTACAAATAAAGAGAAAAAATTTAAAGAGAATAACATCTAATCACTTTAAAAATTAAGAATTAACAAAAATTCAATAATACAACAACGACAATAACATGGAAGATCTTAACTTGTAAGGAACATGGCCCCATTGGGTCCAAGCTCCAGCAGTGGTAGTTTCTGAGCTGAGAGCAGAGGACCCTTTATGGGGACATCCTGCAGAAGAACTACAAGAACATTATTAGAAGGTGCATATTGCATGTGAATCTGCTAGGGATTGGAGTGTGGATAATTTTAGCAAGATCTGCTCCCATGGCCTTAGTTATCATCTCTGGGATAGTCCAGACCTCTCTTCTGGGTGCCAGTCTCTTTGAAATTGTTATTTGGATAGCTGGTAGGCCTAGTAAACTCAAAAAGCTGTAGCCATAATGGCAGGGCATGGAGAACAAGTATGGTGTCCTCTGAGTGAAGAACACCTCAGAAGGGGGCAGATGACCAAATAGTAGGGGTTAATCTGGACACCAGTAGCATATCTTAACCTGGAGGGGCAGCGATAGAGAAGGTGCCTTTTCCACTACTAGTAGTCATAATGAAATGTATAAACCCTGCTGGGTGCAGTGGCTTACGCCTGTAGTCCTAGCACTTGGGGATGCCGAGGCGGGTGGATCACCTGAGGTCAGGAGTTCAAGACCAGCCTTGCTAACATGATGAAACCCCGTCTCTACAGAAATACAAAAATTAGCCTGGCATGATGGTGGGTGCCTGTAATCCCAGCTACTCAGGAGGTTGAGGTGAGAGAATCGCTTGAACCCGGGAGGTGGAGATTGCGGTGAGCCAAGATGGCACCATTGCACTTCAGCCTGGGTGACAGAGTGAGACTCTGTATCAAAAAAGAATAAAATAAAATAAAATAAAAAAATAAAGAAAATAAAGAAAAATTAATGTATGAACCCTTGGGGGCAATGATATGGGGGGAGAAAATTTTGAACTGGTTTTAAACTGGAGGTGACGTGAAAAAAACATAGACATGATTGACTAAGCCTGGAATTCACTAGATTAAGTTTTCTAACAACTTTTAAAGGAGACAGCTATAGAGAAGGGGTTTAGAGAATCAACTCTGGAGTCACCTCCACAAATACCTCTTGAATAAATGAATAAAGCTGGAGAACAAGGCTTAAGAGCTACTCTGAAATTAATTAGTTGAGTGATTTTGAACAAATTACTTGACTTGTCTGTGTCATGGTTTGCAAAATGAAAACTTTACATGCTTTTCTATTATATGATCCTAAATGATGGCCAGTCTTCCCGGCAAGTCCTGTACTTAGCGCTATGAATACTAGGAGTCAGCCTGTATAGGGAAAGGATAAGGATGACCTGAACAGCACCTGTGCCACTCCCACATTTATTTTCCTGCTCACTCAGCAGCTCTTTCTTTATGTTTGCATTCTCAGCTCCAGCCTTTGGCCAAGACTGTCAAGCTGGAGATAGAGGGAGGCTCTGGCAGAGTGACGGAACTCTAGGGGCATTTATTCCTGTCAGAGGACTAAATGATACATGTGAACAGACACTTTGGCTGAACTAATGCTGAATCTGGATCCCTGCCAGCCTTTTTAGATACTAACATAAACTTATCCCTGTTCTCAAGACGTGCATTTGGGAAACCCGGCCTAAGATTTCCATCTAGCAACTACATGTTCATCAAAAAGAAGATTCTAATGGCAGTAGCTGAGCACTAGCAATAATTATGTGATGAGTCAGGAAGGATTTTGAATTATTGCATCCTGAGGACTGAACTTAATAAATTTTCTTTAAGGTGTGGACTACGTATAGCCTTAGAAAAAGAGAATTATTTTTGACGTAGCAGAGGCAGAATAAAATAAAAATCTCCCTTTGAAAATGGAATTTTTAATGACTGCTATATTTATTGTTTATGGATTTAAGTTTACAGGCTGAAGAGAAAAAATCTGATATAAGTAAAGCTGATTTCTGGATATCACTAAGAATATTCTGGTATTTAGCCTTTCATGTTAACAGTCACTTGTCCCCTAATGATAGGCAAAGCCCTATCTTTTAATAGAAAACCTTAAACAGGACCAGAAGCCAGCTCTCACCGGCTGGGTCCATGTGGATGCTTCATTCTCTTCAGATGAACATTAAGTACTGTAGTGTATTGAAAAAGCAGCCAATGCTCACTCTGCTTATCTATTGGCAGTTAAAAATAAGGGCTGCGTGGTGGGATAAGCTTTTGAACTGATGACTCATGGCCCTTGAAGACTAATGCATATGATAAGCCAGTAAGTCAGTCCTGTGCCCGGAATGCTGTGTATATTTTTCTAACCAGTAAAGGTCACTAGTGCTATTTGGTAAACCTTATTCACATTTTCAGTTCTCTTACAGTGCTGTTTGGTAAACTTTATTTACATTTCCAGCTCTCTTCCTTGCCTATTCCTATGGACTGATTTAAATTATCATTATTTGGCCTCACAAAGAAGGAGTGATAAAAATAGGCCAATCCTGATGTGGCATAGTTTAAGGTCACAACAACAGGAAGAACTAGCATTCATGTACAGCATGGCAATGTAGACTTGACCCCCAGCAGTCCTTGGGTAGCTAGGCATTAGTTATTATGCAACTCTGATAACAGGTGCAGGGAATTTGTGTCTGGCTTAGGAAAGCAGGGACAGGGACTCAACCCCAGAGCTCCTAAGTTCCAAGCTCATTTCTTTTTACTATGTTGCTTTTAGAACTGTGTTTGAAGCAACACTTCTCTTATTTATTTATTTATTTATTTATTTTTTATTTTACGGCAGTTGTATCATGATTCCACATTCACACAACATTCTTTGGTGAATACGAAGAATGTTGACTAAAACCTAATCCCCTCCCATGTTCCAAATAGGTCATCTCTTATACTTCCTATTGTCGACACGTGAATAAGAATATGATTTGTATGGAAAGCCACCTTTGCTATAAAATTATTTTATCCCGCTTACTATTCCTTTTTATATCATACCTAATCATTCCCAGTTTGATATATTGCTTCTTAATTTTAATATTTTTTCTTTATTTTTAGGTTTTCCAGTTTGTTGATGTACAGTTATTCATTATAGTCTCTAATCATTCTTTGCATTTCTGTTGTGTAATTTGTTATGTCCCCTTTTTCATTTCTGATTTTATTTATTTGGGTCTTCTCTCTTTTTTTCTTAGTCCAGGTGAAGGTTTGTCAAATAGTTTATCTTTCAAAAAAAAAAACCAAAAAACCAACTGTTCATTCGTCACAGAATTAGATAAAATCCTAAAATTTATTTAGAACCACGAAAGACCTCAAATAGCTAAAGTAATCCTTAGCCAAAAGAACAAAACCAAAGGCATCACAATACCTGACTTTAAAATTTGCTACAAAGCTGTAGTAACCAAATCAGCATGATACTGGCATAAAAACAGATACATAGACCAATGGAACAAAGTAGTGGACCCAGATATAGATTCACACATTTTGAGCCAATTCATCTTCAACAAAGGTGCCAAGAACATACAATGGGGAAAAGACAGTCTTCAATGAGTGGTTCTGGGAAAATTGGGTAACCATATGCAGAAGATTGAAACTAGTCTGCTATCTCTCACCATACACAAAAATCAAATCATATCAAAATGGATTAAAGGCTTAACTCTAAGACAGAAACTATGAAACTACTAGAAGAAAACATTAGGCCAGTGCTCCAGGATATTGGTCTCAGCAAAGAGTTTTTGTGTAAGACCTCAAAAGCACAGAGAACCAAAGCAAAATTAGACAAATGGGATTGCATCAAGCTAAAAATCTTCTGCACAGCAAAGGAAACAATCAACAAAACAAAAGAGACAACCCACAAAGTGGGAGAAAATATTTGCAAAGTACCCACCTG